>NC_049171.1:47866006-48166006 GCF_009769625.2 Cygnus olor | reverse complement strand
AACAAAGCTATTGCTGTGTAGTTGTAGTTGGATAAGTATTGATATTTGTAGAATTTAAGTACAAAAAAGATCGTGTGACTGTGTTGTCTGAATACCTGTATACATTTCTTTACGCCTGTTGCACTGACTAATGCTGTGTTCAAACCTGCTTATTTGTTTGACTGTAGCATATCTTCCACAAATTCCTGGTTAGAAACAAGCAGTTATATTCTAATAGAGGTTGACTTTTGTGATAGTCTTATGACAGTGGCTAATTGTGATAAATGTTAAAAATATTTTTATGTAATGAAAGTTTTGTTTAGCTTTAACTACAGCATTAGGTGGTGTTTAAATGCTTCTTTATTAGTGTAAAGATAACGAATTCTTGAGTGCTACATTTTTGATTTAGTTTGAAGATGCTCATTCACTGGCATTAGTCTGTTCCTTGGGATCAAGTAGAAGAACCTTTCTCTTACAAGTATTGTTAAATGCTTATTTTCCTTAATCCAGCTGCAGTCTATAGGGAGCATACAAAAAAGTACACACAATTTTGAATATATTTTTGATATGTATAGTGTTCCTAAGAAAACAAGAATTTGACTACTTTGTAATCCCACTCATCTTTTCCCTGAAAGAGAGGAGACCAATTTGTTAGGCTTATTTGTACAGGATTCCCATGCAATTCATTTAAAATATAGTCCCCTAGATGGAGACATGATCAGCCTGCCCGGAGTCATGATCAACCTGCCTAGATACGTTAAGTTGATTTTAATAAAATACATGCTTTCCTAATAGTCTGAGGTACTTTAGTGTTCAGACAAATCTGTTTCTGTCGTTGCCCCTCCACTCTGCAAATCTTTAAAAAGGAATAATTTTGGATTTCTTTGTAATTCAATGTAACAACTAAGTACAAGTTACTTAGCTTTTTCCTACTAGTATAAATATCAAAGCACTGAGGTAGTCCAGTTAAATAAAGAACTCAATTAGTAGGGTTTCTTGACTCAGCTTTCTGAAGGAGCTGAGCTTAAATAATAGTTTTGTAACAAATCTATTCAGTTTCTAAGGGATCGCATTCTGTGGAACACACCAGTGTTCAGACCAGAACCATTAGGTTTAGAATGGAACCTCTTTGTTTTATTGCTTAGCAAAACTTGCTAATTTTCTAAAGTGTGGCTTTTTCATATGAACAAATCAAATGTTGTGTATGTATTAGTAATGTGGGGACACGAGTGATGTATTAGCAAGAGTTTTTGTGGACTGTGTTCTCTGCTACCATGTGGTTTCTTTTTTTTTTAATTCAGTATAAAATCAAAAGTATTCAGGATTTGGTGAGTTTGAAAGGTTCTGATCGTCGGAATTTACTGCATTTCCTTGAAGATAAGAAATATGATGAAGTTATGGCTGTCCTTGGTAGCTTTCCATATGTCACTATGGATATAAAACCACAGGGTAAGTCGGAGGTCTTTTTGTTCTGTATGTGTCAGCCTTCTGACATTTTGGTAGTCTATTGGCGATAGTCTTTTGGAGGACTCTGAAACACAACTCGCTATTATTTATGTGGCTTGGAAATGACATTTTTTGATTGGCAGACTCTTGTATGTGAGATTAATAGTCTGCGAAGGTAAAATACATTAAAACATTTCACAAATTCCCAAGCCAGCAATACTTTCTCCTACAGGAGCTTATCTGGTATTTCACCAGTTGATTTAATATTTCACGAGTAATATGGAATTCTGGTTGAAATGCCACTTTTATTAGCTATCTTAAAAAGTTGTCCTCATACCAGAATTTATGCTCAGCTTATTCCAGTATGGAGAGTCAGTTATGAGATTTTTGAATTGCAGACCCTGATGACTAAATATTCATGGGTCTATTTGTGATAATCTTTCTACGGTTTTCATATATGGTAGAATATTTCCATGCTATGCTTAGATTTTTTTATGCACTGTTTCAATGAGTGTATAACTGTCTTAATCTCCGAAGTTTAGGTATATTATTAAGCAGTCCCTGTTAGGTAGCTGTTTAGTGGAAAGTGGATTGGTTCTTCAGTCTCCTTTCCTGTGTAGATCAGTGCTAGTAAATCTGAAATATATGAAAGGTTGTTCTGATACTTATTTATATTGTTACTGTGGTGGCGATGATCAAATTCAAAATGTGATGGATTTTGTTTGGGTAGCCTAATTTTTAACTTGTCATATGCATAGTCCTCTCTGAGAACAAAATGTTAATGAAAATGCCTGTTAAGGAAACAAATGTCTGTTGAGCTTGGTATTTCTAAATATTGTTTTTTTAAAAAAGCAAACAACAACAGAAACCCCACTACTTTATTGTACTGAAGTTATATGGAATATAATGAAACATTGTATGAAATATATATATGTGAAACTAGTGAATAGTAAAACTGCCTTCCTGGGGCAGGGTGGGGTGTAAATAAAAGTTCCACACTGGGATATAACTCTTCTTCCTCGACCTGGGACATTTTCCAGTTCATAGACTGAAGAGAGAAACTCCTCAATGGCCTTCCTGTGGGTTTTACGTTTGATGTTTTAGTTAAAGTAATCATTGCTATTCTTTTATTTTCCTTCGCCTTCTACTTAAAAAAGAATTAAATGCATGATTGTTAAAGTGGCATTGAAATTGAGTTGTTAATCATATGAAAGTCAGGAAAATCAAAGTTATGATTCCCAGAACAAGTACAACAAGGTCCCTTTGGTCATATGCGGTATTTCATGTTTCTGAAGTTTTATGCTTTAATATATATAATGCACAATATAATAGAATTATGGTTCCCACAGCAGCAGTAACTTTGAATTTTCTAACTTCCATGCAATTAAAATTTCAAACTCAGTGTTGCTATTTTATAGTTTGCTACATTACCAGCCCTCATCCTGATAGTATATTTGATGTTGTAAGAGACTTATTAAATAATATTTTGAGATGGTTTCTGTTATGTCTAAATATAAGCATACAAATTCCATTTTTTGACAGAAAATAATGTGTAATGGAAAAAAACGCTTGACAGAAGTGTAACAGGTAATTTCCTTTCCTTTTATCCTAGTTTTGGATGATGAAGACAGCAACAATATTACAGTGGGTTCTCTTGTCACTGTTCTGGTCACACTGACAAGACAGACCATGGCAGTAAGTATTAACAATACTTGTTCTTTAAGGTTAACTGCGATTATCTGCCAGTAAGCAAGCATTTATTCTTTGGGAGCTAGTGTAGTGTTTTGTAAATATAACTGTAAAATAAAGATTCGAAATTGAGAACTTGTGCTCTTGATCCTCTCTATATTTGTTTCTGAATGAGTCAGTTTTCCTGGGGTCAGATTGAAGTTGAATCAGACCCATTGCAGCTCTGCAGGAAACAATAAAAGAATATGGCAGGTGATACTGCTCTGAGGTGTGTAAGTAACAGTGAAAGACATTCAGAAACTTAGTTCCTGAGATAGGATGAAGTATTTGATCAAATACTTGGGATAGTGTTTGAAACTGATTTCACTTTGTGGGCTCAATGTTACAAATCCGTTGATTTTTTTTTTGGACACTTAGGAAACTCAGTCCAGCAGAGTATAGCATATACATAACTTAATATAAAGGAAATACACCTGTGCCATAGAAAGTAGACTGGGTAGCAACATTATGTAACCAAAATAATACTGCACCCTAAGAGTTAAATTTCTGACTTGTGCTTATTTTTTATCTTAAAATGTAGTAATGACTTTATTTGAATGAAAAAGGTAGTACACAAACTAAATAAACTTTTACCCAACAGAGCCTCCAGTATATTTTTTTACATCTGTACTATTTGTCTAAGCAAATGGAAGGTCTTGAGTTAAGTCGCTAACATAGGGCATACAAGCAGGAGTATAACAGTTGGGGACCAGACTACACACTGAAGGCAGTTAAACACAAAGCAGTCTGTATGTGCAACTACCATGTGTTCATGTTGTGGAATTTCAGAATGCGGCATCTCAATGATAACTGAGGATGCAGTAAGTAGAAATTAAAAGCACCATCACTCTGCTGGAGAAAGCTGAAAATTGTGAGCAAACTTAACTGTACTTCAAAATTAATTAAGAGGTCTGACAGTGCATAGAAAACTTTAAGGTTTTTATTTTAAGGTGCTTTCTACAGGGAACTCTACTAGGCGGTCTGACCTTGATATACATGGTCTAAACACTAGAACTAGCTCTTTATAAGACACTTTTTGTGGTGGTATCTTTTGTTTGCCATCATTCTGTAAGACATATCCCTGTAACTGTTTTTATGTTCTTTTTAATGGCACATAGTATGCTTTGATGAAAGAAAGACATGGAAAACTTCCATTTATATAGATATGTTCTAGTGAACAGAATACTAACTTTGTGTTTTTGTCTTAATGTTTCATATATCTAGCTTGATTGCTTTCTTGTGTCCCTGATTAGCAGTACAGCTGTTAGTTTTTAATGTTCCGGCAATTGGAACAGCATTTGCATTTTACTACTGTTTGCTTTTGTGATAAAGGATTTTTTTATAAAACAAGCAGGTTCTTTGGAACATGATGGCACGTTGTTACTAAATTTCTTTTTAATGTTAGCGATGGAAAAATCCTAGACCAAATGTTTGAAATAGTCTAATTTTGATGTGTTAATCCCCTGTTGCGTTTGTCAGTGGAAAAAAAATTTTTTGAATAAAACCTTCAGAATGAATAAAACCTTCAGAACGGATTTAGCTATATTTAGATAAATTCAAATATAAATGCAACTCTTTAATCATTTGCTCGTTTGGTACAGAGAGGTATTAACAGTTCTCACATCTTTCTCTGATCAGGAAGTGTTTGAAAAGGAACAGTCTATATGTTCAGCAGAAGAGCAGCCAGCAGAAGAGGGGGTAAGTTGAGAATAAATGTTCCTCTTGCTAGCCGAAGAGAACTTTGAGTTACTATATTTGCCCTTCTCAAGCATCTTCTTCAGAAACACCTACTAAGTGTCTCTTGAACTGTGTTTTCTAACTTTGGTTCTCAGCTTAAAATGCTTGAAGTAGAGTGGATACCTGAAATTTGATGAACAGAATAAATATTTTAAATACTACTTCCTTACAGCAAGGAGATGGCAACAAAGTGAAGAGCAAAGGATGGCAGCAAAAGAATAAAGGAACCAAGAAAGCTTCAAAATCAAAGAAAAAGAAGCCATTAAAAAAGAAACCTGTGCCGCCTTCATTGCAGCCACCAAAACAGCAGAAGCAAAAACAAGCTAATGGGGTAGCTCATAGATTCATTTGATATTTTAGTTTTATGTTCAGGTTATCATTCCTAATCTGATATTTGTTTTGTTTTTTACATTTCGTTCAATGCTTCTGTAAAGCATGTTTCCTAAAATACTCTTTTTCTTGAAATTAAAAAAAATTACAGATAAAATTATCAGTGAACCCCACCCTAGTAGTGTTTCTTGTGGCCCACTGAAAATTGTGCCTAACTAGATTAGAAGTCTGGCTTCATATTCCCTTTTTAATAATTTTGTTATGCTGCCATCTGGGATATGGATTGTTCCATACCTTTTACTTTTACTTTAAGGGCAAAAAATGAATAAGATGAAATTTTCTTCTGGTAAATTAAACAGGTTTAGTACCTTCATGCTCCCACTGCATGGTGTTTTGTCCATTTCATGGGTCATATTGTAGGTATTTCCTTATGTTCTCTCTAATTTTTGTATGACTCTTTTGAAATGCGTCCCTGGAATCAAACACTCCTTTCTCCTATTTGTGTTGCGGATACCATATGGAGAAGGAAAATTGCTTCCCTGCTCCTCTTAGGACATGAGGTGAAAAAGATTAATCTTCATTGTAGACGTTCTCTGTGACACAGGAAGACTGTAGATCAAAATAGGAAATGAGAGCTATGACCTTAAAACAAGTGCTGAAAATGCTACATACTACAGTAATGCAGACAAACTAAGTTAGAGGTGGGTGGTTTTGTTGTTTTTTTCCTCACTAGGAAGTAGTTGTGAAGGAAGAAGAAGAAGAGATCTCTGATAAAGGAAGTGAATCTGAAGAAGAAGAAACAAACAGGGACTCTCAAAGTGAAAAAGATGATGGAAGTGACAGAGACTCCGATAGAGAACAAGATGAGAAACAAAACAAAGACGATGAAGCTGTAAGTCTTGCTTTTTCTTGAAGGGTAATGTTGCCTCTGGGCTTGAGAGAAAATGCATTTTAATCCTCTAGCATCCCCTCAGGCTAGGCAACACTAGGATAAAGGAGTAATATCAGTACACCAGAGGTTTTCAGGCCTTATTCTGGCATAAGAGCTCTGTCATTGCAAGTCTGTTTTAGAAAGAGTAGTGAAAAGTCTTTGCAATGTAGTCAAAGCATAAAAATGAAAGGAGAAAACTAGCTTAACTTCAGGGAGTGATTGCAATGTTTCTTTCAGCTTAATTTGATTACTAACTGCTGCAGATTATCATATAACACCTCTCCTTTGAATTTTGTTCTTTATATACAGTAGCTATTGTATACTGTATAATACATACTATAGCATGTAGTAGTTGAAGGAACTAGTATATGTGCTTAATATGGAAACTCTACTGTTGATTATTCGGTTAGTCATTTGAAAGTGGGGATTAAGAGGTTGCAATTGAGAATGAGGCGTTGTGGTTGCAGATGATTTCTGCACCACCGTGGAAGACTTAAGAGAGACAGCTGGAAGTCCAATATAGGGTGAGAATAATTTTCTGCCTGGGCGGGGAAAAAGAGCTCTTAATCAGGACACTTACAGATTAGATGAGTGTTTATAGGTTATGCCATAGTAGAGAGTTCTGAATGTGCAGACTGATCTTGCAGATCTGTTTTTTGTTGTTTTTATAAATACCTACATTAGTGGTTTCATTAGTTTTACTATTAGATATATAAATATATATATTTTGCTTTTAATTGTACTGTATAATTTAATCTCTGTGCCTTTCCCATTTATAAAAGATAGTGCAGTATAGTGTAAGAGCTTGTCCTAGGTATCTTTTTCGTAGGCTAAAATTTTTCCTTTTTTTGGTCAAGAGATGGGTAGTGCACAGTAACTCTTTAAATTTGTCTTTGACAGGAGTGGCAAGAATTACAGCAAAGTATACAGAGAAAGGAACGAGCTCTTCTTGAAACCAAGTCGAAGATAACACATCCCGTTTACAGTCTCTTTTTTCCTGAGGTCAGTAATAGAAAACATTATAGTTGTGAAACATGAGAATTAATATAATAAATAATCACTCTTTATATAGTTTTCCTGTAAATACTGGACTTCAAAAATATCTTAATACTTGAAGAAATTGTTAATCTTTACTTGAAAATGTCTTGCTTTCTAAAATCCTCTTAAAAAATCCTCTTAAAATTTTCTCAGTTTAGTAAAACCTGTTGATATGTTATTCTTTCTATCCAGTTCCCAGAGACTTGCAAATTTGTATATAATTTAAGATATTTTTTCCAACGGCAACAAAGCTAAAGTTTTCTTCTGCTGATCTACTACGTACAGATACATTCAGAACGAAACCTTTCAGATTTAGGGCTCTAATTTATGGTACTCTCTTCCATTTGTGCTGTGCAATGTGAAAGCACAGCAGTTGCTCTAAATAAAGAGTTAATGTAGAGCATTACCTGCTCTTTAGCTTGCTGCAAGGCCCTCTGAGAGGGGGAGGTCTTGACTCCTCCCGTGTTAACAAAAATGACCAGAGAGTTTGGGGACTCATTTAGATCAGCAGTTGTTCTGGCTTGCTGCTTGACTTCTAGTCTCAATGCAACAGCGTGGTGGCAAAGGAGGGTGCAGCTGTGGAAGATGGAGAGGGTTAGTAAAGCTGCCTCTTTGTACCACAGCATAGTCTGGAACCGGCATATGCCAATCATGGAGCACTCTTTTCTATACAGCTTAAAAATATAAAGTCAGCTGTGAGGAGGTGCCAGAGAAAGGAGAAGGGGATGTATTTAAGAATGGTGTCTCAGTACTGTAGGTAGGTTGGGGTGTCTCTAGAGCAGCCTTTGGTTTTGCAAGTTCTATTGGTTGTTACTTATGCAAACTGCTGGCGAGTTTGCAGGTGGCTGAAAACCCATTACAACAATGAAACCATGAAAAGGATGGGATTTTTCAAAGTGTGGGTTTTGTGTTCTGAGCAAGTGAGAGAGCTCAGTGGGAGATGACCAGATTGGAACCAGAAAGGAGGAGTATTTGGCCATGCCTTCTTTCCGGGCTGGTGGTTCAGAGGGTTCCCTTTGCTTCCCTGCTGTCTGACTAGGGAGCTAATCTAGGGTCTCTTCTCCTGCATTGTGCTGGCTCCAGTAACAGGGAGGAGATGCAAGCCTTATGCTTCCTTTTGTGGTTTAAAGGAGGTGACTGAGATAGGGAAGAACAGGAGAACATTGGAGACACTGTGTATCTGCTCCTTCTCTTAACTCCCCGAGACTCTGTGCTCTGTACGGCTTGTTGCGTGTGCAAAGCATACACTGTTGTACCCATGCTTGTGTTCCTACTATTCCTGCTGTCTTTACTCCGTTCTGCTATTATTAGAAAGCAAAGTGTGGGAAGCAAGAGTCTTCTGGACCTCGTAGAGATGAGGATGTAATTGTGAGGACAGGGATCTGACCAGTGTGCCTGCACTGTCTTCTGTGACTTCTTTATCATTGCTGAGGAGCCAGGCAAGATAGACAAACAAACCAAAGAAACTCTTCCTAAAGGCCTTAGCTGAGAGTTGTGCTGCCTCATGACATCTGGTTTTGTAGAGGTTATTGTAATGCTGCATTTTCCTGACGTTGTTAGGCAACTTCTCATCTCTCAGTACAACTTCTGACTGTGTACCAGTATAACAAGAAAAGTTGTACTGGCATTTTGCTCTTCTATCTGCCTTAGATCATGTCAAATACGCAGCAGAGTTGTTGCTTGTTGCTGCAAAGGCAGCTGGCTTTGGTCGGTCATCAATTTAACCTCAAATAGTACATACTATGCGCTGTGCTACAGGGGTGCTAACTATTAGGTTTTATTTTTACTGCACTAAAGGTTCCTTCAGAGGCTTTGCTTATGCTCTCAAGTAATAAGCTGCTGTGTGTAACAAAGCTGTTGATGGATTTTATGATAAAATCAAAACGCAGTATTTTGTTTAAAAAAGAAAATATAGTTCTGAACCGAATATTTGAACTTGAAGGAAATGCATGGTGTTGCAGTTGTAAATTTTCTGGTTTCTCTGCACTGATTTCCCAAAAGTTGAATGCAGCTGCAGTTGGAGCATATTCAGAGTTGGTTTGCAGAATCTGAAGGAACAAAACCTGAAGAACAAAACTCTCTGGTTTATTTTCTCCTCTGTGATTTATGGTATGCTTAATCATGATTGTTGTCAGCTCAGAGTTGCAGAGTTGTGGATGAAGTGTTGTATTAATCTTTGTATTTCCAGGGTTTATGGATGTTTGAGTGTTGCTGAGCCTCATTGGGACTGCCTCCTGAGGACCAGTATACGCTTTCATCGAAGTTTTTAGGCAGTTGATTACTCTGCCAGTGATGCATCTTTAATCTATGCAGGTTCCTAAATAATTATCTTCTGCTTCCACAACGATAGATCCAGAAACTGCACAGATTGTAGTTTTGACATTTTTAGGTAGAAACTAGCCCTGGTATTCCAATTTCATGAACATACTGGTTCCCTGGCATGCCAAACCTTGCACCCATCTGTTAAAGGGCATTTTGCCCATTTGCCTGTTAGCTTGCCAGATTCTCACAGGCACAAACTTTAAATTCTACCCAATAAGAGAACGGAAAATGACACTCCTGCACAGTTGTCCTTTCTATAAAAAATGACTTTGTGTTCAGGTTCTTTACTTCCAAAGAGTTTACTCTATAGATTTCTTTGAGCACTAGAGTGATGAATGGTATTTCTTTCCCCACTTGGTTGGGTGTTATTTTTACCAGTTTTTGTGAAAATTCAGTTGACAGTTCTGTTCTTTGCTCTAAAGAAAAAAAAGAAGATTCCTTGCCATTAAGTGTGATGGAAACATCCACAGCGTATAGCAAGTCAGCACAGTGTTTTAGTAATGTCAAAACTTACATCTTGGTATAGAAGATGATCTTTTCTGTTATGGTTAGAGGCCTCATAGGCTCAAAATGGCAAGTAGCCATGTCTGTAATGGTTCTACCTTCTTTAGTTCTTGTTCTTGTTAGTACTGCTTATACTGTTTATCCTTCTGTTCGTAGAGTCCCCTTGGCTGGGAAATAAACATTTCTACTGTGTAAGATTCTTCTTTGCTACAAGCGTCAAGGAGATTGACATTGTATTTTCTGTTAAAACTTACACTTAAAATAATTTATGCCTTGTAATCACATGGAACAGTTATTCATAAATAAATCACCTGGAGTAGCTGCAAAAAGGGCTTAATTCTACAAATTCTGGTCTTAAATTGTGTATGAATAGGTGTTTTTTCTGTTCTTAGTGTTTATTCTAACCATGTGAAGAACTGCTGTTGCTTTACTGTGACGCAGTTGCTTGTACTTTCATACACTGCAGTATGGGCATTAACATATTGAGTTAATTTTGTACTTCTCTGCTATGGGACTGAACAGTGCTGATGAGGGTCTCTTGGATGCTGTTGCATGCGTTTTGATGTTATAAATCTATACTTTGCTAGGTGAATATTCCAGTGAGATGTTGATAATGCTTACTAGCATAACCAGTCAATTCAAAAGAAGAAAGTTATTTAGCTTTTGTGACTTTTTACATGCGTAATTTAAATTTTAGGTTAGCGAATACTGGTTCTGAAGTGTTCAAGAAGAAAAATAAAACAATTAGGATTTTGGACTAGTCAACTGTTTTTAGTCTACTATTTCAGTAGACTTAAAATTCTTCAAATTCCATACATTAACAGTACTGGATTCCCACCTGTGGAATTTGTAAGGGGCTCAGAGGTTTACTGGGAAGAGTACTTTGTCTTTCAGCATGCTTTGCTGTGTATGCTGACCTTTTCATCCAGGTTGGGTTTCTGTTGAAGGACTTAAGGTAGTATTAAATGGAGCTGGGGAGCGTTGTACTTGCATGAACTTGCTCATTAATCCTCAGTGTACACAATTCTTCAGAATGGTTCCATGTTGACATGGTAAATCGGGTTGGCTACGAATGAGTGAAACCTTTGGAGGCCAACAGTTACTTGTGATAACCTGTTTTCTTTCAGTGTGTGGCATATACTATTTATGTTGTTAATACATAAATAAGAATTATAAAAAAAAAGAAACACAACATCCCTTGTATCTGTATTATAAGGACTAATGAATCATAATTAACTGCTGTAAACAGTACAAATATGTCTTTGTGGCTTTAATATTCCTGTTTTTTAATATTTTATTTTATTTTTTGAAAGGAAAAACAAGAATGGTGGTGGTTATATATTGCCGATCGAAAGGAGCAGATGCTAATATGTATGCCATACCATGTTTGTACACTAAAAGATAAAGAAGAGGTAAAGTAGTGGAAAAACTTACTTTTTCAGTGTTGCAAAGCTGTACTAAAGTGTATTATGGTATGCAAATACATTTAATTCATTTCAGTTTTATTTTTTTCATACTTGACTCTTAAAAAGGGAAACAAATTTTACTGTCCTGATAGAAGTATGCAAGAGCCTTTTAACCATGAAAATTGATAATGGAAAAAGAAAAAATAATTTAAGCCTTTCAACTTCCTTTCCAGATCATAATTTTTTCCTGATATCAAAAGCTGATCAACCCAATATTCATACAAAATGATCATTCTTAAAGAAAGTTATTCAAATATGTGAGAAATACTAAGTGCTCTTTTTTCTGTAAAACATTAGCCTTGGCTCATCTGAGCCTTTTCAAGACTGTAACCTTTCAGCTGTGTTCTTTGTGTTTCTGAAAACTGGAGACTTGATGTCTTTTGTTCTTTTTAAATAAATTTTATGTTCCATTTCAAATAACAGTAAACTAATACTTTCAGCAGACCAGATATTCTTCTAAATCCACAGAGGTTAGAGTTAGGAAACACACAACAGGAGGAAATTGTATGCTTAAAAATGTAGAGCTACTTTGGTCTAAATCAGGAAAAAAAAAATTGACTACGAATATTAATCTTTCTTGCAAGGTATTGTGCTTGGGTATTCTTTATTTTTCTGCAGATACTCTATCATATAGGAATTTTCAAATATATGTCACTTGTAAAAAAAAAAAAAAATATATATATATATATATATTATTCAGTAATAGTATTTATTACTCATTAGAGTACTTAGTTAATTGTTCTATTATGTCATTTCAAAGTAGTAAGAACTCACGGAGTGAATTCTCTTTTGCAGGTGGAGCTGAAATTCCCAGCACCAGGCAAGCCTGGAAACTATCAGTACACAGTTTATTTAAGATCAGATTCATATATGGGTTTGGACCAGATTAAACCATTGAAGGTGATGCTTAACTGTATTGTGTTTTTGTATTGTATTAAAAGGTACTTCATATAGCTATTAAAATCCTCAAAGCCTCATTATCTTTAAGAATTCAAGATGTCCTAATTTTAAAATTGTTGCGAAGAGTGGCTTTCAAGTGGTTTCTGCCTAATCCCAGTAGTAGCAGTTTTATGATGGATTTAAAAGGGATTAAAGGTTGTGATGCTTTTCCAGTGTGTGCATTTTTTAATATATATTTTCTTTTTATTAAATTTTGCAGTGTAATTTGCTCTGTCTTTATATCTTGAGCTCTGTCATGCAATTTCTCTTTTCTTAGTCCTAGATACATCTATTTAATGCGAAAATCTAGCATGCCATATTTCTGGAAGCAGTATTTTTTTTTAACCGTCAGTTTTGTGTGGCATGTCCTTTTTGGTTTTGTTTTGTTTTCTCACTGGTGTGTATTTTTTGTAACTCTTTTCTCCTCTTTTCTTTCTTTCTCTTTATCCAATTACAGCTGGAAGTTCATGAAGCAAAACCAGTGCCAGAAAATCATCCTCAATGGGATACAGCAATAGAAGGTGATGAGGACCAGGAAGACAGTGAGGGCTTTGAAGACAGTTTTGAGGAGGAGGAAGAAGAGGAAGATGATGATGATTAAACAATACTGTTAATTGACTACAATATCTGCACACACTGCAAACTCTTGGTCTGACTGTGGAACTGTACAATAATCGAGAAACACAGTACAGAAGCTTTGAGAAGGCTGAGTTTAATTTTTCTTTACCAATTAAGAGTGCATTATGTAACTTCTCAGTGGAGGTGAAACAAATCTGTTGCCATTGATACAACCTTGGAATATGCTTATGGCTCATTATAGCCTTCAAGTGCAGGATGGTGCATTTGTTTCAATTGAAAATAAAAGCTTTTTTACTATAAATGTCTGAAAGCGTGGGCTATATATCGTCTGATCAGTTTAGGGTCAAATTTAAATAAAAGGTACTATTAGCTAGGAGCCAACTTTAAACAAATTTTTCTGCATTAGGAATTTATTTTAGAAGACATTTCAGTATAGTCGACGTTATGAATCTTTGTTGGTTGAAACAACAACTGCTCAACTTTCAAACTTGGTTCTGTGGTATTCTTTCAATATTTTGCTGTGATACTGCTCACATCATTCATAGCTTTAAAAATCTGTTTTACTTAACTTGATTATTCTATATTGACTTCATACCCATTGCTACATTCCATATATTCTGGAGGGCTGCTTTTTTAGAACTGTTGCCTTTTAATGCCCAAGATTATTATGGAAATCAAACTTTTTTGACTCTGCCATAGGAAATAGTAATGGCTTAAAACATTTTTTAAGCCTGTATTTCACCAGATCAGCAGAAGATCTGAATCTTTTGATAAACACAATGACTGAAAGCAACTTTGGGACCATGTGTTACATAAGTTAGTAGCTTTTGCTTAATACCTTTGTAAAAGGTACATGCTGAAAGCTGAAGTGCATTCTTAAATCTGATTCTACCTGACACTATCAGAAACATTTTAAGGAGTAAAATACAACGTGCAAAGAGTGCATGTTTTGTATCAGTTTTGAATTCCCACCGATAAACTGGATATTTTGATGCCTGTTTGCATTTGTAAATGTGCATCTCTTAGAGGTCTTTTTTTATTTTCAGTCTCCTTCAGGTCTGTAAACAAGGCAGTGATTCTACCCAACCCCTGCTTAGAAAAAATAGTCTGATTGGGCAATAAGTTCAGGGAAGAGAGAATCAAGGCTGTTGGTTTATTGTGTGACTTGTCAAAATCCACAGACAGATTCTTCTTCTCAACTATGAAAATGTGATGCTGTAAGACATGGGGCAAGTTGTCATACTGAGAAATTTCCATCCTATGAAAATCACCCAAAGCCAGATTAGCTGTGCACTAATTTGTGACCTTGTTTATTAAAAAGGGATGTCACTTTAAATGCAAATTTACATTGATATATTCTTTGTAATTGCAGTAGTTGCAAATAAAATTTGAAAATGTTTTAAATGAGATTATGGTATTTTTCAAAGTACTTCTGAAGTGCACATCACCCAGGAAAAACTTGTAAAACATGAGAAAACATAAGCAGTGTCAGATGTTGAAAATAAAGTATGGAGACTAGGTTTAAATTAAACAGCTTATACACTTGACACCTTAACTCCATTCTTCATTCGCAAAATACAGTAAAGAATTAAAAATATAACAAAAACACTAGTTGCATTTTAAAGTCTTTCGAGCCAAATATTATACTGATGAGAGAAATGGTTGAGAAAGAGGTGTTAGACTCACTGTAATCAAGGAGGCAAAATGAATGCCGAACTTGCATTGTTCTGTCAGAGCAATTCCTACCGAATTTGCAGTTGTTAAAAATTGGAAAGTGATTATAGTTAGGAGTCAAAATTGATAACAGCATGGGAGAAAGTGGGTGTTCTGACTACTGGTTCCTAAATTTTACTATTAGAAGTCAAGCTATATACTTGCAAGATGTGAATGCATTGAAGTGGTTTAAAAGAAAGTCTCTGGTCTGTACAGTGAATTATTTTCTTCTTGAAGATTAAAGCTGACAGCTGGGATTACACTGGAAGTCTGAAAACCATGGATAATTATTGAACTAACAACGACTAAATCTAATACTCCAAATGTGGGCCTGCTGCATAGCCAAGGTAACTTAATAGAAGATGCAAGGAAAGGAAGTGAAGTGGTATTGGAAATCTAGTTCATAATGTGAAGAAGGCAGGTTGGTGCTTTCTCTCCTAAAAATATTAACTGTATGTTTGTGCATCAGTTTACATCCTCTTCTGAGAGGGGTGCCAAAGTGGGTGTGAGGAGGTATTTAAGAGCTTCATGCAAATAGAAATACCAGGTGCAGATACACAGCTCTGAGTGCTACATTATTGCATTGCTGGTTGGCTCCTTGTGTGGTCTGACCATTAATAACAAGTTTCGAATAACAATTTCAATTGTTGCTCAGAGATTGAATAACTCTTACTTGAGTAAGTTACCCGTATACGTAAAACTTTTGACTGGAAGAAGCAGTATTTTGCATTTACTGTTGTCTGTCTTGCTTTTTGAGAGGATTGGAATGAATTGAACAGATTTTTACACTCAACTCTTTGAAAGTCCGGACTAGCAACTTGAAGAATAGAGTAAAAAAAAAAAAATCAGTAGAAATAAAATGTGCTCTGCTGCTGCACCCCCTGTGCACTAGTGTCCTATGCATAATTTAGAAGTACTTTTATTTCTGTGTAAACAGACTTGATTTCTCCCTTGTGCTGTCATACTCCATTTTTTTTAACCTTCTGTTGGAGATTGGAGCAGATACCCGTGCAGCTGGACCATCCACCTGAGCAGAGATGCTGCAAATCACTTCAGAGCTTGCAGAAGCCATTTCCATAGGCCTGTGCTTGGATTTGGCTGCAAGAGGCAGATGGGTGATGCAGCACAGCTGGCCCTGCTGCTTCTGGCCTAGCTTAAATACTGATACAGGATGCGGTGGTAACTTGTGGTTGGCAGATGTAAGTACTGTGAAATACATTGAAGGTAGATCAACGCCACTTTTTGAAGTTTGGGATACATCTGAAGTAGATACGTGTAAATAAAAAGAACAAGTTATAAAAGTGATTTTTGTTTGAGTATGATGTAACGCTCCTGTCCCCCAAAATGTTGTCAGTGGTTGGTTGATGCTTTTTCTAGTCTGCTACACGATGACTAGAAAGTTATGGTCACGCAAAAATGTGCTAAACACTTTCAAAATTGCAAATGTCTTGTAACTGGAGGGAAAAAGTCTTTAAGCTGTACAAGAAGAAAAGATGCTTCTATTCAAAACTGCTTAATTCCAGCAATTCCAGCTCTTCCTCCAGCAGGGGGAAGCAGGGGCATAAATTTCTTCAGGAAACATTGGGATTGTTCCAGTTGACACCTAGTTTGTTTTTAGCTGCAGGTTTGGTTTTGTCCTCCCCCTTTCTGGAGAGGGAAGGCATAGATGGAGGTTTCTTTTATCTATTTCTTGTGTTTTAAACTACTGTTTGTTCAAAACTAACATTTTCCTCTTTTTTTTTTTTTTTTTTACCAAACTCCTTGCTGACTATTCATTTAAAGACTGTTGAAGGAAACCCTTTATAAGACAGGAATTACTACAGGATTATTTAAAAATAAAACCTGTATTGGAAGTTGAGTGTATGCTTAAATTCCTTTTTATTTAGTAGTTTAAGCATCTGCTTTATTGCCTGTGTTATGTTGGGACCTTGGCAAGTCACGAAACAAACATAAGTGTACGAGATATCTTTGGTTGATTCCTGCTTGGTATTGAACTCTAGATGAAATACCAAAATTGTTCCCGTTGCATATCTGTGTGATTTTCATGGCTTGCAGTTTATTTCATGCAGTGTGTAAACTTGTTTTAACGTGCAACTTGAGCCCACACAGAAGCTATTTAGTTGGTAGAAATAATTTTCTGCTGAAATCATTTAGCTTTGTCACTCAGTCAAGTAGTGGAACAGTTACCAGCAATGAAACTTATAATAAATCTAATTAGCATAATAGATTGTAAGGCTAATTATAATATTTTTAAGCCAAATTACATACACTAAACTTAATGTGTGTTGAATCAAGAAGCACTTTCAACTTCTCAGTGTGTATAACCCTTCCACATGTATGCTTTAAGAATTGAACAAGGGAGTTACATTGCCTGCATAGGATTTAGTGGTACAAAGGTACTTCATGGTCCACCTTGAGAAATTGTTTTTAATTCATCCACCTTCATTTCAAAATAAGTTGAGTGCTTTCCTTTTCATGCAAGCAACATAACTAGCTTCATCGACAAAGCTGGAGATGTTTATATGTTCTGGAGAGAGAACCTGGAAAAAACATGTATAAGGCAAGTTGGCAGGAGTTAGAATTATATTTTATTTTCACCCTAAAGAATCAATATGACCCACAGAGTGGTGACTTCTGGGAATTTGTTGGGTATGATCACAGTTGGGAACAGCAAACTTTTTTTACATCTAATGCTGATGTTAAATATTGGATGAAATTGCATTCACAGGTTAAAGGGTTTGGGTCACAGGTGTGGGAACCCCTGAGCTGGTGTTCTGCTGAAGGCAGAGCACTCTTTGTAAGGACAATCTAGGGACAATTGAGGTGTGAGATCTAGACCTTAGTGATTTCCCCCCCTCCCCCCCCCCCCCCAGTGGAAAAGAGTAAAGGTTTATACAGTATTTGTTAATGAATAATAGTTCTGGTATTGCTGAGCCTTGATGGATGTACTTGTCTTTAGATTTACTGGGCCAAGTTCAACAGCAACTTAGAAAGAGGTTGGCTGTTCCTGTAAAATCAACAGGAATAGAATGGCCTGGGTTGGAAGGGACCTCCAAGGTCATCTAGTTCCAACCCCCCTGCCATAGGCAGGGGCATGGGTTTACCCCCATTGGGAAATTGGTATGTGAGGACCACCTTTGAATAAACTGCTGATAATTAGTCTTTCCAGAAGCCTAAATGGCATGCCCCCAAATGTCCTAGTTGAAATGTACTCAGTCTTGTAGCCTTGAGCCAGTGTTTTTTGCCTTTTGTGTATATTTATTAGCTTTTGAATGCTTGCAGGAGAAACATTTGTTGTTCCTTTATTAATAAAAACTAATTAATAATTAAACAAATGGAGTGGGGAGCAGGTATGTACCTACCTTCTTTGCTGTTCCTTTCACCCATTTGAAACTCTCCAGGAATCCTAAATTGTGCCACTGGATGCTTTCATTTTTCACCTCAGTTTGTGGAGCTTTCATTTTTCAGCTCAGTTTGTTTTCCATCACTGGAGTTGTTCATGTGCACGCCACAGATGCACCCTGTTTTGCAGCCATCACACTTCAACCCACCCCAGTCTCTGGTAGACACACACACCAAATGTAGACAGGGATCAGAACGAGGCAATTGTCACTTACATGCCAGTCTGATGTTTCCCACAGCTGGGAAATAGGATAGCAGTAGCAATGTGGATGTTTTTTCCTTGTATTTCCGAATGCCGAGATGCCTGGATTTATTTGTGTACCATCCTCCCATCGAGGTGCTTCAGGAGAGTAAGAGGAGTGGAAGGCCAGCAGCATATTGTTTATTGGGTGTTTTGTTTTTTTCCTTCACAGCACACAATCATTTCTCCATGCCTTGATCACAGCTACGGAATTCGTGCTTCCTAATATATGCATGTGCAGTAAATTAAACTCAAATTGAATGACCAATTTCCTTACAGCTGAAGCTCCATTAATTATTATGTGTAAATCACATTAGATGAGATTAGGCTATAATGGCTGTAAAATAGATGCTGCCCATGACAGGGTGGCGAGATTCCGAGGCCCAGGTGACAATCACTTGGGTCACCTGAAATGAAAAGATGAAATGTGATAGTCCTTGCTTCATTTTGCACTGGTGGCTTGATCTGCTTGAGTTGCCCAGCTGTGTTGTCCCTCCAAAATAATTCAGATGCACAAGAACCTGCTCTTCTCTTGGTCCTATGCAGAACACACAGGCAGCAGCTTCCCATCACCCTGCTCCTGTCATGAGACGATTCGAACAACCTCATTTATGTCTTTAGCTTCCCTTTAAATGTCACGTGGCAGAAGTGACTGCTGGGCGCAGGTGCTTCTTCCTGAAGTTATGAAGATTTACTCTTCGCAGTTAACTTCCTTATGTAAGGTTTTATCTGGTTGTATCTTTTTATGGTTCCCTCCTGATGTAGATTTGTTAGGTTGGTTTGATCTCTTCTTTTCCTTCTCCTTTGCAGCAGGAGAATGAACCATCTGAATAGTTCATTCAGATGATGAAAAGCTGCCCCATTATATTTTACATTCAAATTCACTTTTAATATATAGTATGAATGCTAAAAATTACTGGTGATTTAAAATACAGAGACTTCTCTACACAGGCTCTTCTTTTGCTGGCAAAAAAAGTGCCTTTAGCACATCTGGTCCATATCTCAGCCTTGTGGCAGGGTGTGAGGCATCCATCTCCCTCCCCTGCTGGAGAAACCAGCCCTGCCTGGCGCCTCTCTGTCCTTCTCCTTTAGAAGGACCTTGGTAGAGATGCCTCGAGAAAAGTCCATGAGACATCACCAGGGCATCCACACCAGCGGCTGCAGGTCAGAGAGCTGCCCACATGCTACCCAGCAAGCCCTACACAGCACAGCAATGTCTGTGCTCGCTGCTAAAAGCCAATTAAAACAAAAAAATAGAGCTGTGTTGTTCAAACCCTGGCATCTCTTAAAAGGGAAGCACAGCCCCCTTGGTCAAATGTGAGCCTGGGAGACTTGCAGGAATGACAGCAATTAAACATCACATTGCTTTGAATCTCCATGTAAGTGTAAAGTGTTAAATATTACGACAGCACCAACACAGGGGCTGACACCAGCCTTTGTAATCCAGGTCTCTGTAGATGCGAGGTTTTAGGCTAGGCAGTGATAAAATAATTCGGCTTGTTAGGCACAGGCAAAGCTTGTTGGTATGCGTATCATGCCAGCATGAAAAGTGATGGAAGTGTCAAAATAGCAGAGGTGGGGAAACGTAGCGAAAACCCGAAAATCAAACCTTTTATTTCAAAAACATCACCACTGAAATTAGATTAGTTTTATTATAACTATAATATGATTTCTGAAGTTTAACTTCTGAGCAATTAATTGACTAGCTCTGATAACTGCTGTGAAGCAGGCTTTGATTCTGCTCTCTTTTCTTCTTCTGTTGGCAGCTATTCCGCAGCTGGAAAGAAAATTTGTCCCATCTCTGGCATTGAACAGAGGCCTCTTGCAAAGCTTAAACCTGCTTTGCTAGGTCAAATAATTGCCTCGCTGTGACAGGAACTGACAAGTCCTTGCAGAACTATACATGGGTGAAGGACAGCAGAGCCTGTCTGGCGATTCCTGATTCCATGCAACATTGTGGTGCACTAAAGTACTAAAACTGCACTAAAGTACTTCCACTACCACCAGTAAAATAAAATCCAGATATAAAAATTATCCTCAAAGGTTTCTGAGGGATAAAACGGGCTTTGATGTTTTTCTGGTCACTGATAATATTGTTTGTTTGTTGTTGTTCTTGATGGTTTTTTGTTTGTTTGTGTAATAAAAAGTGCTGCATGGTTGTGGAGTCTCCTCCTTGGAGATCCTCAAAAGCCACCTGGATGTGGTCAAAGGCAAGAGCTCTGGATGTCCCTGCTTGAGCAGGTGTTAGACCAGATGGCCTCCAGACGTCCCTGCCCACCTCAGCCATCCTGTGATGCTATAACTTTGTCCCTTTTTGTTCCATGTGCAGACCAACCAGAAACCAAACCTGATGCCTGGGGTAGGCGGCAGCCCTGCTCTGTCACCGATTTCTCCTCCTTGTGCTGGGTTTTGCTGAGTGCAGTGAGCAGGGATTGAGTGCCCGAGCCAGGCTGCCTTGCATGGTAGTCCTGTCATTTGACAGGCGGCAGTCTGTGCCGAATTTTGGCTACCAGAGAGGCTCTTCCCATCCTTGGTGGTACCAGCAGATGCTGTGTGGGGTGTTTCTCTACTGAGTTTGTATGCAAACAACATACAGCTCCTGACTGATGATGGCTATCCAACTCCCTGGCTAATTAAAATCTATAAACTATGCTGGCATATGTAATTTAAAAAATAGCTATACTATAGTATGACTATGCATGCATATAGACTAAAAATAGCGCTTGCCAAGAGAAAAAGAGATAATTACAGTGAATTTGGATGGTGACTGATTTTACTCCTTTTTCTTCTATTGAATTAAGAAAAATGAGTATGCAAATGTGTCTTATGTGGAGGTATATATTTTTACTGCCTTTTCAGCTATGGCAAGAAACCA
This sequence comes from Cygnus olor, assembly GCF_009769625.2. Classification (NCBI taxonomy): domain Eukaryota; kingdom Metazoa; phylum Chordata; class Aves; order Anseriformes; family Anatidae; genus Cygnus; species Cygnus olor. The sequence continues at coordinate 48,144,776 of NC_049171.1, read as the reverse complement.
AAGCTGGTGGCCCTGGATGTTTCTGCAGGTGGTCACTGCAGGAAGGCGCTGGTACTGCCGGGCCTCCTGCACAAGATGGCGCCCCCGCACAAAATGGCGCCCCTGAACCTTGCCTCAGGTGTGTGAGCAAGTGGTCAGTGTGGGGCATGCTCCTGTGTCGCTGTGTCTGCTGCCCAGCCCTGTCCTCTGCCTGCTGTAGCCGTGAATGGTTGGAGGACATGTTTTTGGGGCTGGGTCTCTTGGTAGGAAAGGCTGACTTGGTGTCCACCCCCTCAGGTGTGGTGTGCATCGCTGTTATCCCCCCAGTCCAGTACCTGTGGCGCTGTTTCCTCTACGATCTCCATGTTCAGATGCTCTCAGGGTGCCAAATTTGGAGGGGCTGAGAACAACACCGGCTTCCCTGGTGCTAGGGCAGCCTCCAGTGCCTGAGGGAGGAGACAGGGTCCACAGCAGGACTTGGCACCCAGCTACTGCTTCTCTTCTGGTCACCTGCGCTGTGAAGCGAGCATCCCTTCAGTGGGGCTGGGCGTAATCCTCCTTGTGGCCCAGGAACAAAATCAGGAGGCACCTTGCACAAGAGGGAAACCGGGAGCTGCCAGCATGGCTGTGGGTGTTTGGTGGCTGATGTGCCTTGGAGAAGCCCTAGGTTGGAAAATGACTTCAAGACATGAGACTAACCCAAGTGGAAAAAAAGAAATCTGTAGTATTTTGCTTTTTAACTACTGCCCAGGCACAGTCATTTTATTTCTGTCCATTTATGCTACTAGAGATGAGTTATTGGAGAAAGGTGCTTGGAAAAAGAGATGTTGAGATTGTTGCTTCTGTTATCATTTCATTGAACTAGCCATTGAATTTTTTGTTTATCATGACATTTATTAAAATAGATACCTTTCACTTGTCATAATGCAGCGCTTCCCAGCTCACAGTCCCTCTCTATATGACAGCCAAAACTTCGAGCTAAGATGCTGGTTAATCAAATCCTAGAAATTTCCCAGAATAAGAGAAATCCCCATTTAGGAAATGCTGCCTAAGAAAGGTATGTTTTTAGGAAAGGTGCCCTGATGCAATTTAAACTGTTTTGTTTTCCATGGTGGTAGAAGAATGACCGGGTTTTCACTGCAGAAGCAGCATGTGAGCCCATGGGATGCTGCAGGTACATGGTGGGAGCCGCTGTAAGGAGGGAGCCCAGTGCTGGGGCTCCCTGGGCAGCTCTGCAGCCCCCTGCGCTCTCCAGGCTGCCATCCCAGCCTTTCTTCTGTTTTTTCTTTGAACTTTCTTTCCCCCCATCCAGTGCTCCCCTGATGGGATGTCTCTCTCTGTGCCCTGCTGTGGTTCTTACAATAAAAAGCTGACGTTTCAGTGTGTTGCCTCACAAATAACAATTCTGATGCGTACTCAGTGAAGAGTTTCTAATTCAGCTTTTCAATGCCTTATCCTTGTCAGGCATGGCTAATATAATTAGCAAGGGAAAGTCGTGCAAAAAATAATCCTGACTCTTCCTTGATCTTCACGCGGAGAGTGATGCAGTAATTGCCATCGCTTCAGTGTTTCTGGAGCAAGATGCTCTTCCCAGCATCTGCTCAGCTTGTGCTGAGCAAAGACCCTGTGCTGTATGATGCTGCAACATTGCATATATTCTGCAGGGAACAGATTTGGAAGCAGGGGCATGCAGGTTGCATCAACAGGACAGTGAATGGCATGACCTCCTTGTGCCACACCTGCAGGCTCATCAGCTTTTAAGCATCACTGCTAGCACTGGACAGGCAGATGTGGTCCACTGGAAGTTTGCTGCGTAAATAAAAACATCAAAAATGAACATTGGTGTCATGGCCCTTAACCCAGAGGCAAGAAAAGGGCTCTTTGTTCCTTAGCTGCAGCAGGCTGCGTTGGTGCTCCAGTTCTGGCTATGGTTATCATACCTTATTGCACCTGCCTGCTTCAGCTGTGGGGAATTCTGTCCAGGCACTCAACTTTTTGGGTGCTGTCACTCCTGCTTTTTTGCCTAAAATAAGCTGAGAAGGGAAAGGAGAAGACATGCTTTCTGCAGATCTAAAAGATTATTTCTTTTATTGCTAAGGATGCCGTGTGACTTTATTGCCTTTCTGAGCTCTTTAACACAGCAATAAACGAGCTGTTAAAATATTTTAAAATCAATAAGTGTAATAAAGAACCAGGCAAATTACAAAGCCCCTCCTGACATTTAGTGATTTGGGAAATAACCGTGTCCTGAAGCCAGGGGCGAAGTGGCGAGGACTAGGTGCTGTGGAGCTGCGGGGGTGGGGGGGGGGGTGGGGCAAAGGCTGGGACGTGTATTTTGGGAGCTGTCCCTTGCCTCTCTGAGGCATGCTGGGGCTTGGGCTTCATCTTCAGCTCAGCCTGGTGAGCACATTGCTGCAGCCCACTGCCGAGTCTCAGAAGCTTCATTCAGAAGCAGAAACATGAAATGTGGATGCCTACGTTGTTCTGGGCAAGCTCTTGCACCCCAAGTGCCATTTGTGGGGTGCTGTGGTCCCCCCTTAGTGGGGGAAGGCGGTGGGCAGGAGGCACATCCCCTTTCCCCTCCCGGCTTCATGCATCTAAAGGACTTATTAAAGGATGCCTTCCCTGGAGACCTGTTTTCTTGAAAGATGCTGGTGCTTTTGTAATTAAGGTGATTGTTTAAATTCATTCCCTTAGACCAGATCGCATCGTACCTTAACCAACTGTATTTCCCCGAGCGTGGGGGGATTGGAGAAGGGTAAGGGTGGCTGTCGCATGATTAATTCAGCATCCGGAAAGATTTATGGGTAAAAACCTCGTTAAACTGAAATGCCTAATAAAGATGCGGGCAAAATCACATACAGGGCATAACCTGGGCAGGCAGCAGCCCTGAAAGACCCTCGTGCAGCGGTCACCCAGGGGCTGGATGTCACCAATGTCACCCTCACGGTCAAGCATCTGCTGATGGCAGCAAGAAATGCTCCGGGCCCCCGCCTCGCTGATCTCATGCCCATGTACCAGGCAGGGCTGCGCATGCTTAGGCTGTTTCGGGATATTTAATTTCCTTTCTCACTTAACCTGAATGCTTTCTGATTTCATGGAAATCCGCAGGTAATTGAATGTAATTGTTTAAAGAATCAAATCGTTTAAATTACAGGGTGATGCTTGAAATAAAATAATATAAAAATCTAATTATAATAAAAATCTAATATATCTAATATATAAAATCTAATTATAATAAAAATATATAAATAATATAAATATAATATAAATATATATTTATATTATATATATTATATAATTATATATTATATATATATTATTATATATTTATAAATAATATAAATATAATATAAAAATCTAATTATAATAAAAATCTGTGGGAGTTTATTAACGTCGGCGGTGCTTTTCCTGCCTGGGACAGAGATTTGGTGTGATCCTGCACGGCGCTGGGCTGCAAGGGAGTGCAGATGGGGGAAGAGGATGGTGTGAGGGTAGGATCTGGCACCTGCTCAGCCCTCAGTGGGATCAGCGCTGTTCCCATCCTTGTTCCCCTCCTTATTCCCTGTTGCCAGTGTGGATGGTTATGGGCACCTGAGACTGCCCCTCAGTCGAGCACAGAGGGGAGTGGAGGACGCAGTGAAGAAGGGAGCCCAGGTTTGTATTTTTGTTGTTGGTGGGGGGCTTTTCTGTTTCTTTTGTTACAGACGTGATAACCATCTCAGATAAAAAAATGCTTTGAACCATCCCCCAATGCCATCTCATCCTCTCTTGCTTTTGGAAGTTGTGCAGCCCTACAGACCAGCTATTTGTTTTAACCCCAAATACAAAACTCTTCAATTTAAACTTTTACCATCAAATAAACCCTGCAAAGAGCCCAGTCTAAAGAAACCCGCCATCCATAATGGAGCAAAACTTGCTCTGCACTCAGTGGAGATGCGTTTTGAGGACTGCAAACTCATGCATGGCATTAAAAACAACAGTAAAAAATAAATAAATAAAATCCAGATCCCCTCCCCAGCACTTTGCTGTTGTATTGCACCGTATTAATATCAGATTTTCTGCAAGAAGCTGCAGCTGATGCCTCTGTGCTGTGCTGCCGTGCCCACGCTGGATGACACTGGTAACATCGTGTGACACAAATAACAGCGCTGGGTGCAACAAGCCACAGCAGCATCGTGCCTGCTGAGGAAATGGGAAGCGACAGGGATGGCTAAGAGCGTCACGGTCAAAATTTTGAACAGTTTAAAAGAGAAGACAGGCTTTTAAAAAGATCCTGGCATCATGATTACTTTTTTTTTTTTTTTTAATCACTCTTTTCCCCATGTATCCTGTTAGGGAACTTACAACTGAGATTTGCATGGGTTGACAGCCACCTTCCATTTCGTTCTTATTGGGGAATCTGTGAGCGCTGGCCCACTGGCCCTGATTTTTTCAAATAAAGAGAAGAGGGAGAAAGAGGGATCTCAGGACTTTGCCAGGACGAAGGCTGAGCTGTGTGTTTCCTCACCTAGCACCTTTGCAAGCACCACAGGTTTCAGACACCAGCAGAGGAAGACAGAAAATGGTTGTTCCAGTTCTCTGCTGATAATATATTTTTTCACACCTAAGATTATCTGTTGAATGCAAACAAAAGCAAAAGCAGAAACAAATAAAGAAAAAGAAACAAAAAAGAAAAACGCTGCCTTGATTCTCCAAACCGCAATTCTTTTATCTTTAGGGGTACAAAGCTTTCCTCTTTTAAGAGACAGCCAAGCACTCAGCCATCCCGCAGGTGGATGGATGCCCTCCTCCCCGCAGCTGGGGACGGCTCCAGCACCAGAGCATCGTCTGATACTGATGGGAAGGGTCCAGGAGTCGGGGTGCCTTGCTTTTCCTCTCCTCCTTCCTCGTCTGCTTGCTCATCCCATCATCTGTGGTGATGGGTCACCGGTAACTCCCCTAAAACCAGCAAAGCCAGGCTAGCACAGAACCAGTGAACAGGGACCACAAAAACAGCAGAACCAGCACCAATGGCTGCAAGCCCATCTGAGGAAGCATTCACAGGAGTGGAAATAAAGGGAGGTGAGGAGCACATTCTGGCAATAAATACCAGGTAACAGCACCTGTGAGCGTGTGAAGTGGGCAGCGGGGAGCTGTGCGACACTCGCAAACAACTGCCACAAGCCCCTTTGCTGGTACAATTTCATCTAGCACAGTCAATGGAGCGTGACGGGATTATTATGATCATTATTTATTATGTGTATTATACTGTGGGGGTGAGGAGTAAGAGCTGCTGGTGGTATGATAGATAGGAAAGAGCCGGTGCCTTCTCAAAGGTGAGTAGCTGAAAATGCAGTGAAAATCCAGTCCTGCATCCTGCCCAAGTGCAACAGCACGGCTATGGTGACCAATATCTCCAAGTATTATGAATATCATCACCTGGCCATACCTGTAAGATATATCTTTGAGCTCCAGGCTCCGTGTACGTGTGTGCAGATGTGCGAGTGTGAGCACTGCAGTACCCACGTGCTCCTGGTGTTGCCGGCAAAAAGGTCCCAAGCCCCTTTCCCCCCAGTTTGCGTTTAATTTGTCCGAAACTGGAGCGCCCGGTCCTGCCCATCACGTTAGCTCGGTATTGGGCCACATTGCTGCAGGATCGGGACAAAGGGATGATGATACAGGCTGGTTTCTATGGCAACAGAGGAGGGGTAGGTAAAATGTAGAAATGTTGCAAGCACCCGTTCTGCTTGTTGCACCGCACCGCACGTTGCTGTGAAAGCTGCTGCTATGTGGGGAAAAAAAGTCCGGCTGCCTTTACCTTTTGGCTTGCAGAGCTCTGAACTATACAGACATGGCAATTTTTTCTCCGTTTAGCCGGGAAGAGAAAGGAGACACGGCACACGGGCCCTCATTTTCTGCGTGTAAAATGTGTGTGTTCTTTAAAAGGCAGTGGTTGGCTGGTTTTCCGGACATGATGTGGTTGAAGCTGTCATCGTAATGGAAATTCATTGCTGTAGCTATGGTAAATCGAGTTTTCTGCCTGTGCTGAATGCATTAGTCTAATGAGATGTTTGCAGCTGGAGAGCTGAGCTGCTGGAGGCTTGCACTGTGCTAAGAGACAGGGAGAAGATGGCTTTTGCCGGGCTCTGGGTGCACGTGCCGAAAGTCCTCTGCCCTGTGGTTCCAAATGCCCAGGCTCTCTAAAGACACTGCCCGGTGTTTGAGCAGAGGCAATAGGTAAGGGGAAAGCATGCTTATTTTTCTCTGCCTGATTTTCTTGTTCTTCAGCCTTGTTCGAGCAGTCCTCGTTCCACTTGCACGCTAACTTTACAGTTCCTAGATTGGAGACCCTCTGCGGGAGAGCCGGGTGCCGCTGCCGTCCTGGCACCCATCCCCAAAGGCACCCTTCCCAGCCCTACCAGTTTGGGAACCGGTGCCAGAGCGGGATGTGCTGGGGAAGGTGCAGCAGGTCAGCAGCGCGTACTGCAGGGCTGCTCCGTGCCGTGCCGTGCCAGCAGCACCTGCGTGCACGAGTTTGTGCACACTTGTGGCTGCAGAGCATGCAGGCTGCAGGGCAGCGTCTGGCTTCTCCAAACCCTGCTCCAAGTGGGGCTTCTGTTTTGTTTTGTTTTGGTTTGGTTTTTTTCCTGCCAGGTAAACGCCGTTTTAAAAGCAACTTACTTTGCAATATACTTAGCAGGCAGTATTTATACCACAGATCTGGGGTTTTAGTGCAGCTGATAGAGCAATTAGTTTAACTGCAATCTCCTCATATCTTCCAACCAGATGCTCAGTCGAATTGCTGCCCTTTGCTGCAAAATCGAAGGGAGCGGTGCTGTCTGTGCGCCGGCTTTCTCCTTCAAGCCCGAGGAGTAGCAGAGTTATGTCTCTTTGCCCTTCCAGGTGCTTCCCAGATAACTTCGAGGGAGGACCCCACGCCCGGAGGAGATGCACGCACGTCCTGCTCGCCCTGCCAGCTCCTCCCTGGCGTCCCCGGCCACCGCTGCATCCCCAGCCCCATCCCGCAGCCAGCGCCTCGCTCGCCGAGGGTGAAGGCCAGCGTGGGTCAGTGAGTAACTCCGTGGCTGGTACCGGGGAGCTGGTACATGGCAGAGGCCGCGGGCGAGCGGGGTTTGCTTTGCCTTGGCTTCATCCCACAGCAGTAAGCTGGCGGACCGGAGTTGGGGCTGGTTTTGGTGCATATGGGGCTTGTCGCGGGGATGTGAAGTGCATCTGGCAAGATGCAGGGGGAAAGTTGTTGAAATTCTCTGCTTGGGGAGGGGATTTCTGTTTCAGCCTGTTTTTAATTCAAGAGGCTTCTGAAGGCACTTTGCTCAAGGATAGACCAAGGGCTTTTAGAATGGGCATTTAGAGACAAATGTAGAGCACACAGGAGGGGGGTAAATAATAAATACTTGGAAACTGCAGGGATGTTGTTCTTTGTGGGTGCAGGGATGCAATCTAAAAAGTGTCCTTGTGCCACAGCAGTGCTCGCAGCATCCCTCTCATGATGTGCTGCCAGCCCCTGGTCCAGCTACACACAGCCGGGTGTTGGTGTAAGTCAGCATCATTCCCTTGGCTCTAGCCTCGTACAACACAAGCTGAGGATGTGGCTGGCAGATGTGAACGTGCAGGTTTTGTGGTTTGGCATAGGTCAGGGGTCTCCCAGTCCTCTCTGGCTGCAGGTGATTTCTCATTTTAATTAAGATGTCGCACTGATTTTCCCAATGAGGCAGAACCCTTTTGCCCCATCATAAAAGTTATTTGGCTGATGCTCATGCTGTTCGGGTTAGAGAGGCTGGCAGGGACATGAGCTTGTTAGCAGTGGATTATGGAAGCGTGGCAAGAAAAAAAAAAACCACAAAACTACCAACCACAGAAAAAGTACATGTGCTGCATAAGGTCAAAAACTCTGCAGAGTTGATAAATGCTTTGTCGATGTAGCACAGTAACTCTGATATTGTGATCATTTCATTTAGCAACAATGTTTAACTCTGGTACTTTCATATTCTGGGGAAAAGAGCAGGCAGAAAGAGGCAATTTTCTTTCTTGAGCTAGGAATGCCTTGCTCTGAGGTTTCTCACCTGTTGGTATGGGTGCTCAATGGGAGCTGTGGTATCTGAAAAGAAGAAATTGCAGTGAGAGGCTTTTCCCCCAGTCCTTCTCTTATCATTGTGCTTACCACGAATAATGTATTTTGAAATATTTTTTAAAAGTTTAAAAGTGAAACACTATAGAGCACGCTGTCACGGTACATGGGTGACACTCCAAGCTTCAGCAAGCTGAGAACTGACCTTACACAGGTCTCTGTTGAACATCTTCCTTCCCCAGAATTTAAGGTAATAAAATAAAGAAGAAGAGGGCACTGACAGCAAGGAGAGGCGAGGAAGCAGGGTGTGGGATGGTTTGCTGTCCACAGCCCAGGAACAGGAAACACACAAGTCCATTGGCTGGTGCGCCTGCCTGTTCCATCACCAGCCCCATGGGGGCTTAATGCTGGGATGTGATTGTCCTCCACGTCCCTGGCCATGTCAAGACCTATTGGCATCCTCAGGGGCTTTAGATTACTTTCATAAAGTACGTCATACAGTGCAATGTTTTTTTTTTTTTTAAGAGAAAAGCATGATGGTGAGGAGAAGAAATACCCTGGCTCCCTGAAATCCTGCCCTACTTCTCTAGCTACAGCTTTAAAATGGTGCAAAGGAGGAGTCAGCTGCATTTACATAGAGCACTCCCAGCTGAGCTCTCCTGCTGACCATAACGAGCACCTACAGCAATTAATAGGTGATGGTCAACACCGGTGTGCTCGCAGAGTGACTGAACAGTTATTGGTGTATGTGTGCAAGGAAGGATATTCCAGGCTCACCTGAAAGGGAAATAATGAGTTACGTGTATTAATTTTGTCATAGCAAGTTGCCTCATGAGGAACTGATTCTCTGTGCAAAGGAAGAAAATTTTCTCTGTATTGTGCTGTCTTAAAAAAAATAATTCAAAATTGTGCATCTGTGTAAGGGGATTGCACGCTGCTGTGTGAAACAGGATCACAATGTATGGACGCATTAAAGGCAGTGGCTAAATTTGCTATTGATTAATAAAATTGAAAATAATCCACAATCTTGGAAGCATCTTTGCACCAAGTTTTCTTATTGATTAGAATGAAGGAATTGACAAAAGAAAGGGAGATGTGCAGGGAAGCTAGGGTTAAAATCTACTAATTAAAGATGTAAATTTCTGATATTCTACTTTTCTAATAAAACCTTACAAAGATGATGAAACTGTAAGTCATTCATTAAGATTGACTGCTCCCTTTAGGAACTAGTGCAAATTTGGCCAGAATAAAGAATTGCCCAGAGACAGTCTGGATGTGTAATTATGTTACGCTGAAGGATGAATAATTCCTCTTGAACTGAGCAGTTTGCTGCTGCCCTGCAGTTTATCCTGACCCCATCTTCAGAGGTGATTCCCATCCTGCAGGAGAAACGTTGCTGTAAATGCCAGCCCTTTGCTCTCCAACTGTTCAGCTTGCTCCATTCATTTTGGGTGCAGGATGTGAAGGACGGGGTTTGCTTTCCATCCCTCCTTCACCCTCTTCCCCACCTCACCCTAGCTTTTTCCACCACCCCGTGTGGTGTGAGTGAGGTGCCCCCAAGCACGGCATGTTTCACCTGCTGGGTGGTGCAGGGAAGACTCTTGTCTTGCACTTTGTCCTCCCTCAGGTATCCCCCACACAGCATTTCAATACCTACCCAAACTGTGAGCGGTTTTGCTTTCAAAACTGGCTTGCATCTAACGGCACGTGGAGATGTGCTGTCCCCGTGCCCCAGGACTTGCAGGGGAAGACTATGGAGAGCGAGTTCCCCCACGGCCAGAAGGGCTACCTGTGGGCTTCAGCTTTCTGAACATGGAAATATTGTGGCGAAACAGGTCCCCTGAGACTTCTTTGAAGGAGCAGGCTGGCTGGTGGTAGCTGGCTGTGTACACCATGTTGGTGTGTGTTGGCCTGACCCAGCCAGCAAGAGGGAGAAGCCATGGCCCTATAATGCAGCAGTCTCCTTGGCGACATGAAAGCCTTTAGCAACATTAGCTCCAAATGATTTCTTTCTACTGGACAGCCGTGGAGAGGACATCATGTGCAGGTAAGTTTCTAACCAAAGACCTCCTCTTGCGCCACAAGCAGACTTACAGAGAATTATGGTGGTTACCGTCCTCAGAGGCTCCAGCTGGTGTTTAGGTAGTCTGCAAACCCACGGCCAGAGAGTACATGCCATTCAAACACTTTAAGTCAATCCAGACAATCCAGAAATCAATCTAGGTTTCTGTATCTGAATAGCAATGTTGGGCTAAACTAGGCTCTCCAGGTGACCTGACCCTCTTACGTTATTTCTGAATGAAACCACCTGTCCCCTGTGCCAGTGCCACCAAATCACCCTCAAAGTGCAAGTGGGTTTGGGGTGGGGGTTACTTGTTATAAAGTTAATGTATAAAATGATCTGATTTCCAAAGTCCATGCCATAGGTTTGTTTCTATCTGCACCTGTGGACACAGTGGGGAGGGAAATATCTGTGTTGGGGGAGAGAGCAAAGACTGAGGGAGGGACTTTCCAAAGCTAGCCAGAGATAATGCTCAGACATTTCCTTAACATGTGAGGAAACCACTGAACAGGGAAAGGGGTGCACGGGGTACAATCCCACAGGGCAACATTACAAGAGGTTTTTCAGCATTAGGGACAGAGACTGTTTAATATTTTCCTCTGCTGTCATTTTTATATGGAGCTGAGTGACCCAAGGTCAAATATGAGCCTAGGCAGTGGCTCAGGCCTGCCTGTCATGACATCCCACTGGCACTGGCACTGCTGCGCCCTCCAGCCTGGAAAACTACACCAGCCCAGAGCTGACACCAGGGATGGTGGAAGGACCTAGGGTGTTTGCTAGTTTGCTGGGATTCCTACAGAAAAGCCTCACAACTTTTGATACGGATGTAGCCCAGCAGAGTGCTGTGGAGACTCATAGTACCTAAGGCCTCATAATACAGGCATGTGCATATAGCCATGAATATGCTATGTAGCACAGGAACCACAGAACCATAAAATCCAGTTGGAAGGGACCCACAAGGATCACCGAGTCCAACTCCTGGCTCCACACAGGACCACTCAAAAACCAGCCCATGTGTCTGAGAGCGTTGTCCAAATGCTGCTTGAACTCTGGCAGGCTCAGTGCCATGACCACTTCCCTGGGGAGCCTGTCGCAATGCCCGACCACCCTCTGGGTGCAGAACCTTTCCCTAACCCCCAGCCTGACCCTCCCCTGTCCCAGCTCCATGCCGTTCCCTCGGGTCCTGTCGCTGTCCCCAGAGAGCAGAGCTCAGCGCCTGCCCCTCCGCTCCCCTCGTGAGGGAGCTGCAGGCCGCCATGAGGTGAGCAGTTGAACTGTGCAATAGAGAGAGGATTTTTCCTAGTTTTCTATCCAGAGGAGTAAACATCTGAATCAATGTTACTTGATTTATTACCATTAGGAAAAAGCAATGATAGTTCCACATCATCCTCCATGTGTGGAAGACACAACTGTTTGACATGGCACCTTCAAGATCTTGCAAAAGGAACTGAAGGAGGACTTCAGTACTACAGTACCTGATGCACTTTAAAGATCTGTTTACTACAGAAGATATCTTTCCTCTGCCTTGGAAAATCACAGACCTTATGAAAGCTCTTTCAGATGCCATGTGAAGCTTCTGAAGAGAATATCTATGAGAAGTAAAGGTGCAAAAGTTTTCTCTCCCCTTCTCTGCCCTAGGCTCTGTCAGAGGAGGCACCCACACTTTGGTGCCAGGAGAAGAGTGAGTCACAGCAGGTAGCCAACTCTTCCAGGAGGACGTTCTCCGCTCCTGCAGCTGGGCAGGTGCCGAGAAGGCTCTGAGTGAGGGACCCTGACCAGGGACAGGTCACCATGGCCCTGCTGTGTCCCTGGGGGACAGGAGAGAGTCTGGTGTTGTGACAGGGAACAGCGATGCCTCAAGGAGTGGCATCAGTGTGGGTATGCAGTGGACACACACAGAGTGAAAATAAACAGGAGAAAGGATGTTGTCAAGAAACTGTGACCATTACTTATGTGTATCTGGGGACTCAGTACCCTTCCCCGCGTCGCCTTAAAAAATGTTTATAGCATTTATCACCTGATTTTGTCTGGCAGCCTCCGTCTATTTCCGTATAAACGATGAATGAGAGATGTGCCTAGTAACTGTCTCTTATGGCTCAGTAAATACTTGAATTTATTTGCATATTAAGTCAGCTGCGCTTATACTGTGCTCACTAAATGCAGCACCACGAAATGCTATGCAGAGGAGGCTAGTCGGCCATTAACATATTTAGGATTTATGTGAATGACTCCCTTTAACATTAATGGAAGTTATCTATACAAATCGTCTTCCAATGGGGGAATAGGCAATAATGTATGTAAATACATCTTACTCACTGTCGTTTAGTCATTTAAAAGGATACCCAGCGATGTAAAACACTGCTCTGGTGCTGGTACTCAGTTTCCCCTAAAATATGGAGAGGTAGGGTGCTGCTCATGTAGGATATTGTGCAGTCCCTCAAGCTTCAGTGGGCTGCAGGGGAGCCTGATCGCATCTCAAAGCCCTTCTCATAGAGGGCAGGGGGGTCCCTGCTGACGTGCAGCCAGGTGCCACTGGCCTCTCTCGGGGCGAGGGTCTTTTTGTTACTGATCTGTCACTGTGTCTCCAGGGTGGCTGTGCCAAGCAGAGCAGATACTGGCTTTATTTCTTTGCAAATGTGTGCCTGCTTTCAGGCTGGGCACTGGGGCCTCTTTATTTATGACCTCCTACCACTGCAGATGTGGAGCCGGATGGTTTTGACCGAGTTTCGCAGTGAGTGTCGGAAGGAGCCTACAGCACTGGAACTGAAAACCCGCAAATCCCAGCAAGGTGAAGCCACACCACTTCTCAAAGGCAGGGCTTTGGTCTGAATTTACCATTTCTGCATCTCCTGCTGCTTGGGGTAAGAAGCCAGCAGGGGCAGAGGGGGCCCATCCATGTGCAGCCCATCCACAGGCATGGATGGCTCTCTCATTTTGATGGCCCCTTGCCATGCTCTGTCCCTTGCTCCATGCAGTGGCTGGAAAATGGACTCATAGGACAAACCTTAAAATTCAGAGGCATTTTATTAACAAAAGACGCTAGAATTCACGCAATCCCAGGTGTTTTGAAACTTATATTAAATCTACCTGACATAGTTGCCACAGATGATTTCTAGTTAAATGAGGTTATTAAACGGGGAGACAATATTGCAAAAATTATTATTGATCTTGTGCCCTCGGCCATTATTTTTACACCATTAGCAGTGGCAGTCTCTGTTGACAAAAGGGAATGATGCTGAGCCAGTGAAGAAACAGGATTACTTGTCCCCGCTGAAACGAGAGGTGTGCTCAGGTGAGCTTCCATCAACCTGGTGCCAGGCCTCATGTCCCTCTGCCAGCTGAGATCTCCCGGGATAGGAGGAAGTCTCACAGGAAGGGTTGATGCAGGTATTTATGTACCTTGGTAGGCAGGAGAGGCTTTGCCATAGAGGTTCATAAAAAGCAAATTATTCCCTTATCTCCCCCCTGTACCTGCCAGCCCGGGGGAGACACAGGACCCCCAGGCTGAGAGCAGCTTGCTGCCTCCTGCCCAGAGGGCAAAAATAACATTTTGCTGCTGATGAGCCCCAAAGTTCAGGTAACTGTTAAGGTTTTTTTTGTTTGTTTGTTTTTGTTTGATTGATTTTCCTTTCCTGAATTCCTACAGTTACTGGTTCTATTTTATTTTATTTTTAAACAAACATGAGCCAGGGCAGAGCATGGCTATCCCGTGCCTTGGTGCAAGCAACGTTCAAACCAAACCGAGGGCTTCTGCTGGGGGGACTTTGGTGAGGGTCCTGACTTGCTGCGTCCCACCAGCGAGTGACCTATTGCCAGGGTTCCCAGCACCTCCCCAGGAAAAGTGAAGGAAGGTCCCAGTGCCAAGGAGAAAAAAAAAATTTCTGTGTGCGTGGTCTGGAGGAGGGCAAGCGAGAGCATTCCCCACTGAAGAATGGAGAACAGGACCAACTGAGGCTTCTGGTGGGTGGTATATTGTGATTAATTCAGAGGTGAGGGATTTCTCCTAAACTCATTCATATGTAGCTCTGCAAAGTCCCATGAGACAGCAGTCCCCCACAGCCAATGGCTACATCCCCATGCAGGATGGACTGCTGGAGACGGCCCACCACTTTTTGTCTTATAGTTTTTTGGCAACAGAGAAATGAGTGACAACAGAATAAATAAATAAAGTCAGCCTCTGAAAAGGTCACATTTGCCTGCGCTTATAGCTGGTGTGCTTGTTTCTCATGCTAATTTTGGGGCAGTGGGAAACTTGACGCTGCAGTCCTGTTGCCTGGTGATTGCTAGAAAGGGCAGCACGGGCTGCTCAGAGTAAGGGTGTTAAAGCATCGGGAGAGAAATGGTGCACTGGGAAGGCCAAGAGAGTGTCCTCCGTGAGGGAGCACAAAGTAGGAGTGAAGTGGAAGGAAAATAAAATTTCTCCTGGTATTTGCAGGGCTCCATTTATCATGCACTGTGGATGGCACCGTGCCTCGGTCCCTCACAGGCTCCCTGCAAGTGTAGAAGATCTCCCAGCGTGAAGCGTGATAAAGTCATCTCTTCTGAGTGGTGATAAAGGAGCTAAGAAAGCTTGAGGGCAAAAACAGGATAAACGCTGAGTGGAGGAAATAGCTTCAGGCAAAGAGTCTGGGGCATAATGATGACCCAGGTGGCGCTGGGTCCCACCTGAATTACTATGCTAGAGAGTGAGTCTTACACTGGGCGTTGAGATTCAGAGGTAGGCATTTGCAGTGGGGCACTTTGCCTGTCCTACTACTGCTATCTTAAGCACCCCTGATCAATTGGCATTCACCTTGGATTTCCAAGAGAGATACAAGGAGCGTTTCAACCTGCTATTTTCTGTCCTTTGTAATTTCAGAGAAGTTTCATGAAGAGATACGTACCAATTGTTTCAAACACTGTACTGCCCCAAAGAGCTTATAATACATCCCTGAATGATGTGGTGACACAAAAAACAATAAAAAGGATTACTTGCCTCCGGATAATGTCCCCATCACCTACGTGTGGGTGGGCAGAGTGAACTATGACCTGCAGATACTTTATCTGTCTTATAACCACTCGTACTTTCTCACTGGCGGAAGAAAAGTGTTAAAAGCTGGAATCTTTTATTGAACAATTTTGAAATTATTCTGCAGGGGAGTGTGAGAAATAGTCACAAAGGTGACCAGGACCTCTTATGCAGTGCTTATGAAGACCTTTGGGTTAGAGATATTTTTAGGACGGGGGAGGAGAGTGCACCCCCTCCTCACTAGGCTCTTGTAGGCACCTTGGGTGCTTCTCAAGGAGCACATGCTGTGCCTGGCAGGCAGTGGAGGTCTTCCTTTCCAGAGGCAATCAGGAGCCACTGGTCATGAATGTGTTGTTTGTTCTCCTGTGATTCACATATTGGGACAGTCCTCAGACACAGATACTCACTGCCACCATGTCTGAAAGCCTCAGTGCTAAATCAGAACATGACACGAGTGGCTGACTTGTCAGCATCAGGGGTACGGTGTGCCCGAGTCTGTGTGCATGGACATTTCTTCCTCGGCAGCACCAGGCATTGCTGTGGAGCTGTGAGTTGTCTTTGCTACTTGCATTGTTGTCCCAAGGAGTTGGACGAAATGTAGCCACAGTGGAAGACATCGCCATCCTGTGCTGGACCTGTGTTGCCAACTTCATGATACAGACATATAAAAAATGAAAATAATGACACCTCAAGAACCATTAAGCAATTCTGTGTGTCATGGGGAAAAAAGCACCATGTGCACGGGGTGGCTACACAATATGAACTCCCCTCCGGTCCCAGACCACTCTTCTGGAGGCTTAAACTGGATGGCACGAGCATATATGACTTCTGCTACTACTCTCTAGTGCTCTCACCAGTTAGTGCTGGAGTTACAGGCAGGCTGAACTTTGTGAACAGTTTCCATAATGAACCTGAAGGTTTTCCTTTAGTTGCCCTCAGAGCTTGTTTGGAGTGTGCCTTCTGATCAGCATTTGCAAGGACAAAAGCACTGAAAATTCATCCAATGGTGCCTTTCATCTCATGTCTTTTTTTTCTGTTCTTTAAAAAAAAAAAAAAAAAAAAAGCTCAAAGCAGTTAAAG
This sequence comes from Cygnus olor, assembly GCF_009769625.2. NCBI lineage: Eukaryota > Metazoa > Chordata > Aves > Anseriformes > Anatidae > Cygnus > Cygnus olor. The sequence goes on along the minus strand of NC_049171.1, from coordinate 48,128,576 downwards.
CAGATGCTTAATCAGTCCAGTTTTGCAGGATGTATTGCCCAGGGTATACACATGATGACACACAAGCCAGCTGCAGCATCTTTGTTCTCGTTTTAAAGTTCCTAGGTGATGAACAGAGGGTTGTTGCCAAACACAATGTAAAAATAATCCAGAAAACAGGAAAAAGTGACTCATTGTAGGGGGGAAATGTACAGAAGAAGTTCTGAAAAGTGAAAGTAGCGTGTTTATTTAAAAACAAATTAATGATACAGTCAAACCGTGGCAAATATCACTCTTGCATGCTGTGTGCTGTAGTGACCAGCTGCAGTCAGTAAAGCTTTACTCCCCAGCCACACTTGGTCCAGCTTCACTAACTTGCCACTTGGTGTTCCCACGGTCTGAGGTCCAGGATGTTTGTAGTTTCCCAGCACGCTTCTACTCCAGATGTGTTTGCTAAGCATCTTGAGAGCCACCTGCAGCCTCCCCCTAAGGCAGATCTGGTGTCCATGAGGACAGCGAGCCTGCACGTGGGGTGCATCAGAGCATGAATCACAGCTGATGGCCCAAAGCACCACCAGCAACCCCGTCCAGCCAGCCCAGAGGCTGCTCGGGCAGGAGGGTGGCTGGTGGGTGTTTGTCCGCGGGGAAGCCAAAGCCATCTGACTGTACTGTGTGCAGTGGGGCAGCTGGGACCTGGTCCCACCAGGGGTCTGGGGCACGAGCAAATGGCTTCACCTTGCCTCTTGTGACACAAGTAGAATACATCTCAGACACTGTGTGTCACCTTGCCAGGTGGATATGTTAATTTAAGTTAACACAAATAGATAATTGTGTTGGAAGGCTCTGGTTTCCCTCCTGAACCCATGTGAGCTTACCGAAGGGTTTGGATCACACCAGAGCTTTTCTTCTCAAGCAGGAAGTGGTGGCGGTGGGGTGACTGTCTAGTCCTGGCTAACACAGCGGACTGTAGCAGTGATGCACATGCTTTTCTCATTCCTGCGCTTAATGATTAAGTTCAGGATCCTTTTATTTATATCATCTGATTCCAACGTTAAAGTGTGGTTTGAATAAAAACGTGTCTCCCATGCATAGCAATGAAAGCTTGGAGCATCTTCAGAAGCTGTGGTCCCTGAAGTCTCTAAAGACTGAAACCTAAGAGCTACTCCAGTTAATGCCAGAAAGGGACGGACCTTTTATAAGTATTATTGCTCACAACGTAATATAAAAGTGCAGTGGATCCCTAAGGAATAAGGATAACTTTATGTGAGAAATGAGTGAAATTCTTGCGCTGTGTCTAAGAAAAGTTATTTCCCTATTGACTTTTGTAATATCACTTCTTCAGATTTAGGGGGTCAATTTATTTCCTGAGGCAGCTCCCAGCTCCTCTGAGTTGCGGCCACATTTCACGTGTCCCAGCCCTCCGCTCCATGCCAGTGCTGTGCCCATCCCACCGCAGTGCGGCGGCCGGTGGCTATTGGTGGCTCGCATCCCTGCTTGCCTGTGGGGCCGTGGACAGAGTGAGGAGGTTTGGTGGGCTTCACTGTGATGTGGATATAATTAGCACAAATGAAAAAGCTGCTGTGTGCATGCATATGTGCAATTTTTGTGTGGCAGGAGAAAGAGCGAATGGTTTCTTCAATGCTCAGGCCACCTGTAGAGCAGATTTTGATGGGAAAGGGGTTTCCCACCTCTTTTTCAAATAGGGACACATTAGCCCTGGTGATTTCATTCAGTAGACATAATTTAACAAGGAGCAAAGCACAGAAGTTTTAGTCACTCTTGTGGACTCGAGCAAGGCAGGGAATGGTGGGGGTTGTACCCAGGACCAGGGCTGTCTCTGTGTCAAAAGTGCATTTACTTGGTAAAGTAATTGAGGAGAACAGTATGCAAGCAATAAAGAAATGTCTGGAGTAGCACAGGAGGCAATAATGCCAGCAGAGAACAGCCAGATCACCTCAAGCTGCTCATCGTGGCAATTTCTGTCTTCCGCTATAAAGTTTGTATTTCTTACTACACAGCTGGAGGTCTCCTTTTTTACAAATAGAAAAGGTTGAGAGCTCCCAACCCTGCTTACTGCTAGCATCCTCCCTGGCCTGCTGCACAGGGCCAGCCTTAGCCACGTGGATGCTCTGGAGATGGGCATTAGTCCTGCTCCTCTTTTATCTAGTAGCATAGTTGTTGTTAAAGAGATTCCTGCTCAGTTCTGAGTGTGGTGGGGACCAATTTCATGCTCCCGTGTGCTGGGGATGCCTAGGTGGGTTGAGGCCACCCCCGTCACTCCTATCCAACCCTTCTACCTGGATGTGAGGAAACTTTTCTGACAAAAGTTTTGTTGTACCCTGTGATTTCCTGCAAAATGTTCTCTTAAAAAATAATAATCTTGTACACTGTGCTTTCGGAAAATTCCCAGCCATCTCTCATTGTAGTGTGCACCAGGCAAATCGGGATAGGTATCCTGAATTCTTGCACATCTGCTTGGTTGTATCACAGTGGTGAGACTTACTCTCTGCTGCCTATTTCTATTTATTCTCCTCCATCATCCCCACAGGAATTTGTACAAAACCTGTCCTCATCTCGTCCTGTGCCAAATGCACTCGGGAGGGATTCTGTGTGGTGAGGGGGCAAATGAGGTGTGTAGGGACATTGCCTCTTCTTCCTCCCTGTCTCCCTACATCTGACCTGAATACATTGGCCTTCTCAGACTTAGGTGTCTGGTCCTTCTTTCTGCACAATATGAATATCAAACTCCTTTTTTTTTTTTTTTTTTTTTTTTTTTTTTTTTTTTTTTTTTCTGCAGGATGAACAATACATTGATGGTTCAGGAAAACACTGGAAGTATTTCAGGGAAATTACCTAGATATCTGGATTCTTCCTGGAAGTGAGCAAGCCACTTTGTGAGGCTTATCCATTTATTGCAGACACTGCTTGCAAAAACTATAGAAAACTGGGGAGAAAAAAAAAAAAAGCCAACAGCTATAAAAGCAAAGGCCAGAGTACTGCCAGACAAGCAAGAGGGAAAAAATATGAGTATCAACCAATTACAGACTCAGCTGGAGAACTGAAATGGCCATAATATAAATGTTGCTCATTTTGCATTCATTTGTTCCAAATCTTTGCCCCTGAACATTTAACAGAGAGCAGAGAGGGTCTGCGGCTTATTGGTGATGAAAGCTTCTGTCTTCTGTGTGAAGCATAGAAGATGAGAAAAAAAGTGACTGCATTCAAAAGAGAAGTTGGTGCTTTCTTCACAGGTCTGAAGATTGTAGATAAATAAGATTGCTTTGTGAGCCTTTAGTTCAAGGAGGGTAGGCTTGTTAACTGTGCAAGTTCACTGGTAACAAAGCTAATGGCAGGAGGGGACCTCTGCAAAGCAACCTGTAAATCACACAGGCAAAATGTGTGATCAGAAACAAGGCCGTCTGAACTAGCCACTGCTTGACTGAATATGTGAAGCAGGACTCGATAAAATACAAACCCCAATTTAAACTTAATTGCTTCTGGTTCAGAATCAGCCTCGGTTTTATGGGTTGAAGTCCTATCAGGGCTACAAACACTCATGTATTTAAGAAAAGATTTGTTTCAGCGTCACCTAATTGATTAAAAACAGATGCCCAGGGCATCTTTGCTTTGCCAGTATCCAGGGTTTCAACCAAGGAAACTGAGGCTGGAGGATCCTGGTGTTGTTGATCGTATTTGGTGGTTGGGTTAGAAGAGAGAGGTGTGCTCTGCATTACCATCCTCCTGCTTTCTGGGAAAGTTGCTTGGTCCTGGACTGAAAACAGCCAGATGCAGGCCAGCAGGGATGCATGCAGCAGGCCTACAGGTGGTATCTTCAGCTGACTGCAGGTAAGAAAGGTGGCAGGCCTCCATTTCACCTCCCTACACCCTCAGAGATGCTCCTGAGGAGAGATAGGGTAGCAGCCTGCAGAAGTGATGAGGAGAGGACCCCCCTCCTTTTGAGGGAAGGTGAGGAAGAGGAAGCTTTGCAGTCTGTCAGTGAGGAGAGGAGGCCAGGTGGAGAAGGTGAGGAGACAAAGTGGAGGAAGGCTGACAGGAGGGGTTGGCCGACAGCCATCATGAGATTGTAAGTCCGCAGGAGTAGCTACTTTTATAAAAGTCACTAAAATTAAGGTGCTCAGCCCTCCACCTCAGTTCTCCATCCTGCCTCTCTGTGCTTGCACAAGGAGATTTCCTTCGCTCCTGGGCTGCTCCACCAGCAGCCTACATTGTGCTATCATCAGGATATAAGAGGAGAGGATTTTAACTCCTTTTAACAAACCAAAACAGCACCTAGGTGCACCCAGAGGCTGATGCAGGGTTGTTATTTCACTGGGACGTTGCCCTGCAAATCATAAACCACAGCCTGTAGTGAAGACCTGCAAGAAGAGCTCAACCATCTGCTGCAGGTTGTTGAGGTGGTAGGCTGAGTCCAGGCCCCATTTTTCTTCTTGTCTCTCTGCACTGTCAGAAGTGGTACTGCTGCACCTTATTTCACAAAAGAGACAGGGACTTCGCTTTGTTTTCTCCCGCCTGATCTGCCCACAGGTGGCTTGACCCCCTCGGCAGAGCAACCCTTACCACTCACGTGGCCTTCTCACATCCATCCTCCGATCTTCCCTCCGGTGCTCCCTGCCCATGCTCACTTGCTCCCTGTAGTCTCATCTCCCTGATTCCCTGCCACGGGCTACTAGTCTGCCAAAAAACGTCAGGCCAAATGAAGAAAGGTAAGCTTGAGAGGCGAGGCTGGCCTCGGCTGCTCCTGGGGGTCCCATTCTCACAAGGGTTTCCAGGTTCTTCTGGCTCATTAAGCAAACCTGAGCGAGCAGGGGCAGGCAGCACTGCCCTACCTGCTGTCACCAGGGTGCTATCTTTCAAAGGAACACCTCCTCAAGGACAGCACTGTCACTGCCTTGGACTGAACTTGAAAAAAAAAAAAAAAAAAAAGAGAGCGATCAGGCTGTAAGATGACACTGGGAAACTTTTTTTTTTTCTTTCTTTTGCTCTTAGTAACAAGGCAAGGAGCAGACACCATCAATGCTTTTTTTATGAGTTTTGAAGAAGCTGTTGCTCTGCCTAACCCACTCTCTACTCCTCCATTAAGGCACTCAGACATGAGAGGGAGATGAGGGCAGGGTGCAGCTCCGGACCCTGCTCCAGTTGTGCCCTGTTCCCCAGCAGAGCAGCAGTGAAAATGCCCAGTGCAGCCCAGCAGGATCTGTGCTCAGCAGTGAGGAATGAGCCGACCACGGGGCTCTGCCTGAAAGTACTGCTGCTCACGACTGTAAAGAAACCCACAAAACACCTGTGGCAGAAATGCTGCTGGCCTTCTGATGCATTCAGACATGTTTGGGAATGAATATAAATGCAAGCGTAAAAGGGTGTTTTCTTGTTTGAACTCTGCTTTGGATCCATGGGCAGATTATTTAATAAGCACCATGTGATTGTCCTTGCAGCATAACCTGCGGCACATCCAGCAGCTGGAGAGGTGCAGGTAAAAGGGGTGAAGCTAGCTGCAAAGAGAAATGCCATTTTCCAGAGATGCAAGTAGCCAGACAACAGCATGCCAGCCACATTCAGGCTGGCTGGTGCAAAGCAGGCGACAAGCACAAACACAGAGATATTAACAAATGTCTTTTGCTCTCACCTGTGTACATTTGACATCTCATAAGACAGGTGGCCAAAACTGGAGGGCTGCAGACGTGCAGGAGTCAAGAGGTGGAGGCAGGGCTGCAAGTGCTGGTGGGGATGTCTGGGCCTGGGATTCCTGGGTCCCTGCAGCTGGGACCAGTGGCTGTACTGGGAGTGAAGGGAATTATTCTTCAGCTGCTGTGAGGTGAGCACCTTTTCTACTCGACTGCACTTCTGTGCCTTGCTTTGGCTTAAGGCATGTACTGTTTCCTCCTTCCCTATGCATTGTCACTGTGCCAGTCCAGGAATGGGTTTGCGTTAGACCTGGTGTAAACCAAGTTAAAATGATTATCCTCTGGAATTACCGACATAAAATTTAATGTGATATTTTTACCTTCAGCCCTTGCAGTTACTGGAGCGCAGGTTAAAAGCTGCATTTATTACAGGCATTTATTTTTATTAAGAACAGATCTTCGCAGTCCATCAAAAGTCCTCAGTTTAGTAGGAAACGCACTGTAGCTACCTCCATTCCCTGGTGTATTCGCCAGCATGGTGAGCTGTGTTGCCAGTCTTACAGCCTGTATACCAACACATGCTGCGGGGCAAGCACGTTGCAAAGCATGGGCTGTTAGAAACACGCTGCTGTGCATGCACAGCTGCTTGGGGTCCTCTGGGGAGAGGATCCCCAGGGTGGGACAAAGCAGCACCCTTCTTGCAGCGCTCACCATCCCCTGTACCCTCCTGCCTGGGACCTGTTGGGGAGATAAGGAAGGCAGGGCTGGAAATAAAATCGTGAGGTCCTATGGCTTGAGAGGACGAGGAAAGGTCACTCTGTGTTTAGCCCTACATTAAGGGAAGAGAAGCCATAAACGTAAAACAGTTTCCTGCTGTTATTTTTAATCTAAGTATAGAGTGATAGACCCAGGTCAGACTGAGGCTTCACCACGCTGAAGGCTGTCCAAAGCTAGTTCCTTAGAAAAAGTACAAGGACAGGGCAAAAAGCTACAGATTTCCATCCCCAGATACTATCCCCAACTATTCATGCCACAGCAATTTCCTGAACTGGGGAGGTGCCTTCGTCAGCAGCCTGCAATTTGCCTCCTTGAATTCGCCCTTAATTTGCATCAGGTTCTCTGAACCTGCTAGGAGGCCACCAAGCTTTCCAGGAGCTGGGCTGTGGGTCAAGAACAGATGGTGGCAATGTCAGAGCTACACGAGCTGCCTCCAGCAGGACCGGGGAAAGTCCTTCTGAGGGGATGCCTTGACTTTGCTGGGGTGGCAGAAAGGCGGACCCAGCTGTCACATCCCATTGGCACCCCATCAGCTGCAAACCATGAAATTAGGACTGGTCCTTCAGCGCTGCCTTGTGCCTGGGAGGGCTTCCAGCACACTGAAGCCAGCAGGACTTTGAGAAAGGGAGAGAAAAGTTTCTAATCAATTAAAAAAAAGGCAGTGTGGGCAATGAAACCCACAGGGGCTTCTCTGCCAGTGAAGCTGGGGCTGAAATGCTGGCCTCAGGGTAGCCAAAAGCGGTGCCTCCATCTCTCCGGCAGACTCACAATTTGTTTGCATGTTTTTCCAGCCTGGCTGAGAGCTTTCTCCTGGCTGTAAGAGGAGGTCATACTGCCACTCCCCACCATGACATAGAGGTAAATTTTACTTATTCTGCTCTCTTTCCCTACTGCTGGAGAGCACTCTCGCCTTCCAGGGTCTGCAGCAGAGTAGCACAGCAAATGTCACCCAAGATGTCCTCATACTTCCCTTAGCATAAAAGAAACGAGAACCAAGTCATGGCTGGGTTTATAATTAAGTGCAGTAACGACAGCTTCTATACTGCGGTTGACTTTTTGTTCTGCTGTACCAGTTGAAATGCATTTCACCGAGATTATGTGTGCACAGTCCAGTTGGTTCTTGTGTGTGGCAAGGAGCTTTAGAGGTTTTTCCAGTGCACAGTGCCACACATCTCAAGAGCAGAGGATAGGGGATGAAAAAATAGTGACTGCTAATATCTAGTGTGTTTCCTGACTGCCACATGTTTAATGTGTCCGATGGGCCACAGCCTGCCAGCAGCGTGGGAACCACTGCTCCTCCCCAGGCAGGGGCAAGCTGGGCTGGGCTGGCCCTCCTGATCTCTGCCAGGCTGCGAAATCCAGCATAATCCTCACATTTCCCCTCCCTGCTCGACTCCCTGCCCACAGCTAGCCTGTAATGTAACAGCCAGGGGACGTTGTGTTTTGGGAGGTGGGAGAGAGACAGAGGGTATCACTCAGAAAGCACTGCAGGGAGGAAGATGCATGCAGCTGTAGACAGAAGGAAAGTGGTGATGCTCGGGACAGAGACAGCCTTTCCATTTGACTCCTGCTGTGGTGAGCTTGATGCTTTTAACCCTGAAACTGCAGTCTCCACAGTCACACCAGGCTTTTATTTGGTAAAAATCAGACCCTCCTGGCGGGCTTTCAGCCCATTCCTGATCTGACTGAGTATACCTCGAAAACGCAACCATATTGCCCCTGGGCAATTAAAAATTAAATTTAAAAAATATATAAATTAAAAAAAAAAATACATTAAATGCTGCAGGTTTGTCACACAGTGCTTTCTCCAATCTGATGTTAGACATCCAGTGTTTGCATGAGAGTTTCAGACAGCTGATGTTAAGGACCAGAAAATTTATGTTCAAACTGTAACTCTCGTCATATATAATGGATCTGTCTGAACTGAGCAGATACTCCTAATGCCATTGTAAAAATCTGTTTGTAATATATTGCAAATAAATGCATTTACTGGGGGTTGGGAGCCCTCTATATTTTTCCTCCAACAACAGACACTGTAAACTACTGAATGGGTAAAACCAAAAGAGTGAATCATTTCTTACTGAGTCATGCTTTCAAAGTTGTGACCAGACAAAACATATTTACCTTTAAGACAGGGAATCCCCTGCTGCAGGCACTTCCCACCAGACAGAGTCCCTGTTGAGTGGTACCCTTCACACCACACGGGAGCACAACCCCATTTTTGCTGCCCACAATGTCAGCTTGACTCAGTCCAATCATGCTGGCTTCTGAAATTATCAGATTTGATTTTGCAGTTTGTAGATGTTGTAAAAATCTGTGCTTGTCTGTAGTAATAAACAAACCTCTGCTTGCTTTCTTTTTTGAGCTTCAAGGATGCTCTTGGACCACATCTTCAGGCTGTCCTCTGTAAGCGAGAGGGCCAGAAGTTGGTTCTGTAAAAGTGTAAAGCAGGGAGTCTTCCTTTAACACTGGCCTGAGGGAGCATGCAATTGAAAATGTCAGTTGTTCAAGGTTTATCATAAAAGCATGAGAACTGCTCATATGCTTCTGTCTAGCAATGCGTGCAGGCTGGGTCTGGGCTAGTATTCTGTCCACGCTCAGGAAAGCAGATGCCTGCACAAACCAACATTTGAAAACCTATTTCTGCAGGGTTTTTTTTATTGACCTTTGTTAGCATGCGACCCTTGCCAGGAGCCGTGAAGAATGCTGTGTATTCCCTTGATACTCTGCGTATGGTTGTGTATTTGCTTTCTTTATTAAAACTTGGACAGAGGGAAATGGCCCAGATTCCACTCCATTACCCCTGCTCAACTTCGTCAACTGCACGGAGTTGTGATGAAGTAACAGCTTTTGATGGAGTACATCCAAAAGCCCACTGCTAGCATGCACGGCAACAGATGCTATAACGTTGCAGAGAGGAACGGTTTGGCAGTCCTCCTGTTGGGTGGCTACCTTGTGCCACCAGCCGTGTGGTCCCCCCTCGAGGCTCTGCCTCCCTGCTTGGGAACACTGCACAGGAAACGGAGGGAAGCCTGTTTTGTATATGGTAGCACCTCCAAGGTCAGGATCTGCAGGAGCACTGAATCCTGGAAAAGTTCAGGTTGGCAGGGACCGCGGGAGGTCTTCTCCTCCAAACCCCTCTGAAAACAGGGTGGAAACTGAACTTAGAGCACGTTGCTCACCAGTTGAGCTGGCTTCTCACCAGTTCACTGGCGATGGCAAAATGAGGATGCACCAGAGACACAAAGGTGTTATCTAAGGGCTGTGGGAAAGCTCTTCATCATCATCTTCATTGTGCCTTCATCACCTCATCTGCAGGATGCAGGGCCAGCCTGCCAATGTGGGATTCACAATTAGCCACCTCTTATAGAGACCTCGCCACTTGAACCAGTTCCCTGTACTGTACTCACGGTCAGAGGAGAGAACGGGGCATGACATGGGGTTGGTCTCTCTTTGGAGAAGCTGAGCTGAATGGGGTCGGTGAATCGCACACAAGAGAGAAGCCTGTAGCACATCTGTCACCGCTTTATGATCAACAATAAATGACAAAATGACAACGCGAGAAAACGTGCGACTGCTCTGCCTCCAGATGAAAAACCTTGAAAAGAAAAATCTTAAAAAGAAAAATAAGTAAGAAATTATTTTCTCTTTTTCTTTTTCCCCCTCTCCTGGCTGATCTGCAGCTGCTGGGCACATGAGTGCCTCTCCACCACCGCCCGCCAGCCGGGACCCCGGGGCCATGCAGTCCCCCCGCATAGCGGGGAGGAAGCGAGGGCGGCCCCCGCTCCAGCCGTCACCCATCAAGGTGGCTGTGCACAACCTCTTCTCCGCACCGGCTGGGGCTCTGCCGCTCGTGAAGATCCCAAAGAAGAGAGGGAGGAAGCCCGGGCACAAGGTAGATATGTGGTTTTCACGCTCCTTCTCCTCTTCCTGCTGTTTGTAGTGGGTTTTGCCCTAGGATTTCAGGTGCAGTGGAGGAACGGAGGCTGTGTTGTGTAAGTGTTGGGTGGAGCGACGCAAGGAAAACAAGAGAAGCAGGTTTCTCTTCCACATCAGCTGCTGAAAAAATAGAGGAAATTTTCTTTTAGAAGTTTAAAAATGTTTTAATTTGAGGTGTTTGGAAATAACGTGTGGGAGCACCTCAGCCTGTGGGAAGACGGGACTGTGATGCTGCAGGAAGGGAATTTACTCCAGGGAGTGAAAAAGAGCTGTGTTCGAGCGAGGGGTCCTGCTGCCAGTAAATCACTGTGTTATTTTCCATCCTTTTCTGCCACTTGGTAGGTGCACAGTGCGTGTTTGCAGTGCACACTCCTGGTTTTCACCAGGAACTGCTACAGATGCACCGTCTGTTTCACAAGGACAGCAAATTGCTGAATGTTAGCAGATCAGAGCTGCCGGAGCTCCTGTTGCCAGAGCAAGTAGCACAACAGTGTATTCAGGGGGCAGCCCCAGGCTCCCTCAGTCACTGCTGGGTGGCAGAGGAAGGTGATGCTGGCCAAGGAGAACTGCCCCAGCAGCAGGCTCGGTATCCCTCTTTGGATTACCCCAAAACTGTATAGCAGCAGTCCAAGAGAGAACCACATGTCCAAGCAAAGACAGGGGCAATTGCTCTGGTGTTTTGTAAAATGTGGCGTATGGAAATACTTACCAAGAAATTATTTTTCACTTCATTATTAGGTTAAAAACATGGGATGGAAACATCTGAATTGATTTACTTCAGTTAGCTGCTGCTACCAATAATTTAAGCTATTATCGGTATTGCTGGGTCACTTGTAGGCTCTTTAGATCAAAACCATCTGAGTCTGGGATAATAACACTTGGGAGATGCGGTGAAATTGAGTCCCTGAGATGATTAAATGATTTGCCAAATCTCACAGTGTCCTTATATGTGAAGTCTCAGCAGACCCCAGCCTTCGTGTCCCTGAATGTCCTGCTGCCCTCCATTTCTTTTACCTGCATTTACAACTGATCTGTAAGTTGAAAAAAAATATCTGGGGAGCATGTTCTCTTCCACCGCAAACGCACCCCTCCTCCTGTGAGAAAGCGTTTTTGCCAAGCAGCACACATCTGTACGCAGGAGAAGCTAAAAGGCAGGCTCACATTTGCTGTAACATCGCGCTTTGGACCAGCGTCCAGTCAGCCAGACATCACTGGGGGGATGATGTTATTTCCCAGTGAGTGGCAGCTAGAAGCAAGGCATGCTTTTATAATTGATGGCTGAGGTTTCTGAAGCTGACACTTGTGATCTGTAACATCCGAGGCATCTGGCCCCGTGTTATTTATTTGCGTTGCAGGATTCGTACACAGAAGCAACGTTTTTCTGAGAGGAGCCTTTGTGCGGGGTGCGCTCAGCTGAAGTGAACCGCTCTCCATGAAAAACACTGCCAGAGCACAAGTCAAAGATTGCATTTTTTGATGGGTAACTCGAGCTTGATTTAATTAGCTCGCTAATTGTATGACTTTCAGATACCAGGAGACTTAGACGCATTTTAAAAAATGAATCCATGCCCAAATGGCAGACAACCAAATTCTTTATAGCAACCAGATAGCTGAATTATTACAGAGCAGATGGAAAAAGACTTCTGAATTTTTAGCAAACTAGGAATTTACAGCCGAGATTTAAATTTATTTTGACTGAGATGTGAATAACAGACATTTTTAATCACATGCTCTTTATAGCCAGATGACCCATTGTCAGTTTTCATTGATATTAAAGCAAATATCTGTGTCTTCCTAAACTGACATTTCATCACTCTTCACCACAGAGCAAAGACCTTTTCCCCACTCTCCTCTTTATTTTTTCACAGCTTCGGTTATAAAATTTCATCAGCTGTTTTTCCAAAAAAAATTATTTTGTACCTGACGCTGAGCTATTTGCCGTAAACCACTACATTTTCCCTAAACGCGGTATTTTTTCTGACTGTCTGAATCTCATTAGGAAGAGGTCCATGCCGGCAGCCCCAGGATAGCTTGGTGGATGGGCTGGGATTGCTGCCCTGGCTGGAAGCAGGAGGAGCTGGCACCTGGGGCTGCTGCTGCTGCAGGAGGGGAGGATGTGCTGCGCTCCCTGCACCCCCAGAGCTGCCTGGTTGTAGGGTGTGAGCGGTGTTAGAGGGTGTCACAGTGACAGACAGCAGAGGGGCAGTGCCCACGTGGGCAGTGCCCAGAGAGGGAAAGATGGAAGTCACAATTCATGGTGACAAACAAGCACTCAGGACTAGGAGATGCTGGGATTAAGACCGCACAGACCACCTGCAAGCACCCTGTTTATTCATCTGTCGTATGATACAGTCTTGAATTTCAAGGTTTCATACGCTCCCCTCAAGGCTACCTGCCTCGCTCACCGCAAAACACTTTGGGGATGTGGGAGGCTGTGTGCACACTCCCCTGCACCAGCTGCTGCGGTGAAGAAAGCTATTGTGTGAAACGAAGAAAAGGTGAGAAGGAGGTGCCTCTGCCCTCCTGGCTGGAAGGAGTGAGGCTGGTGGGGACAGGGTGAGCCCCAGCCTTGTCCTGCAGTCAGGACAAGGGACAACCAGTGCACAGGAACTCAGAGCCATGAAGATCTGTGGTCTACGTGGTTTAAGAGAAGTACCAGGGCAGGTTGCCTCAAGGTACATCTTATTTCTTTCCCATGTATAGTATTAACCGTGTTGGCAGAGAACCTGTTCAGAGGAAGAAGGAAAAGCTATGTCTGGGAAATACTCTTCCCCCTCTCTCACTCTTTTTGGTGTGGGATGACAGAAATAACCACTGCATTATTCCTGACTGCTCCGTAAGTGTGTTCAGGTCGTACCAGAAACCCCAGGGCTCACCAGGGTCCTCCGTGCCACAGTGGTTGCATACTCAGATAAGCATGCAGCAGGTATCAACAGCACGAAAGCCCATGATCTCGCTACATCTAATGCACCACGACTTAGAATGAATTGCCCAGGAAAGTGGTGGAGTCACCATCCCTGGTGTGTTCAAGGAAAGGTTGGACCTGGTTCTTAGGGATATGGTTTAGTGGGTGACATTGGTGGTAGGTTGATGGTTGGACCAGATCATCTTGGAGGTCTTTTCCAACCTTAATGTTTGATTCTATGATTTGCTGAAGCAGATGGACTTATTTTCTCTCCTAATTCTCTGTTCAGCTTCCTCTGGTCTATTTTCCATGGTAGAAGGTCTGTAAGACAGGGATCTGGTTGAATGCCTTGTTTTAGAGCAACTGCCTTTTTTTATTTCACTTTGTACATACTAAAACCTGTGGCATTTGATATTCAAAAGAAGATTCAAATGCTTTACTGTAAGGACTTCCCATAGTGCTCTGGCAGATTTGCTCTGTCTCCTCACTCTCCCTTTTTCTGTACTTCACTTTTTTCACTTCTGTGTGTCTGTGCTTTCTACTGCCAAGCTCTCAGTCAGCTGGTGGATTGGGTTGGCTTTTTGATAGCGAAGAGTCAGTCCAAGAAAAAGAAAACTTTGAAGTAAATATCTGGAGATATACACTTAGTGATACACAGGGACTGCTCTGAATTTTGGTGTCCAGAAGATATTTAAGCCGTGTTTGCTGCTGCACTGTCTCCTGTAATCAGACATTGTTTTATTTTGTTTGAAGGAAGGAACATTGTCTGCTACCCCTAATAAAAATGGCATTCACCTCTGTATCGAGAGGCTGTAGAGTACATACTGTTGCAATTAAGTTTGCAGTAAATTGCTCACTACACCAGCAAACTACCAAGAAGGGGCTTCCAAGCTGGTGAGCTTACACAAGTCTTCCCCTCTGTTTGTTTGCTCTTGAACACAAGCCTGCCTATGCCTCCAAGAGCCAAGGACCAGGTGGAGGAAGCTGCCTGCTGGATGCTGGCAAACCTCTGCCCCACGGGCAGCACACAGCCAGAGGTGCCCGGGACCTGTTATCTGTGGGGATGTGTGTGTGCGTGTGTGTGTGTGCATATTGATATATATGTATGTGAAAGTGTGTATATATCTATGTACAGATGTATGTACTCGTAGAAATGTGCGTATGCTATGCATAAACACACATGCAGATACATATGTTTATTATGTACATATAGATGTGTACAAGCAAAATTGAGACCAGAAGCCTAGCATAAGGGCTACCCGAAATTTCGCAGCATCTGCCTGTTTCACCATAGGAAAATGAAACCTTTATTTCCATCCAGGCTTACTGTCCCCACCTTTTCACAGGGGTTGCTCTGAGGGAAATTCTAGGTTGTGGCTACGTTGTAAAGCAGCAAGGTTAAGAAGGTCTTGATGGAGATCTGGCAGGCAAAAATCACATGCATCTCAACAAAGATGGCATTTTTGTTTGCTTTGATAGGTACCATCCCCATACATGCTACCGTGCTACTGAAAGCAAGAGAGACCCTCAATCCTTTCTTAATGAAGCTCTTGCTGGGATAAGCCAGTACCTGGGGAATGGTCCAAAATCCCAAAGATATAATGATAAAAATCTCACTTGGGTGGTGCTATGTCCAGTAGTCTTCCCTCTCCATTCCCCTTTCTGCTTTTGCTTACACTGAAATAGTGATGCTTATTTTGCACAGTTGCAATCATAAATCACAAACAACATATATCTTTATCCAAAATAACCTCTACTCCCCACCAGAACTTGCTGGAGGTTTGGGTCTGTAGCTAATGGTCTGCCTTAATTTCTACCTAAAATACATGGCGATACTGTGCTGTAAATTCCCACTGTGTTTCACTTCTCCAAGCCGGGCTGCATGTCACGAAGATTACTGTAATGGTGCAGCAGTTTGTATTTACTACTGGGTAGTAGCACACTATGGACCATGGTCTGATATTATTTACACGGGTGCCAGCCCAAAGTAGCCTCGCGGTGTCGCTGGATCTACACAAGATTTACACCTCTGTAAGCAAGAGCAGAATTTAGTCCTGAATTATGATGTGGATAAAGACCCCAAGTCTGCCCCGTTCCGAGTCGTGGGGGAATTATTTACACCCACATGAAACGGCCTGTAAAATGCTGTTGCTCTGATTTGTTAGAGTTTTACACCCAATTTGCTCAGGAGTAAATAACTACCCCGTGGGTGGCATCATATTTGCATCCCACAGCTGAAGGCATCGCTGCCTGCTGCAAATCAGCCAGGCTGAGGGCTCCTGCATCCTACCAAGGGCAGAGCTCCCGTGGAAGGGGATGCCATGGCAGACTGCTCATGGGTGGGAGATCCCAGGGAGTGACATGTGCAGAGCAAAACTGGAATATCTGGTGTATGTTTTTGTTACCCCCCCGGTTATTTTTTGCAGCTGAAGTCTCGTGTTCTGATGACTCCCTTAGCAATCTCTCCGCCGAGAAGCACGCCGGAGCCTGATGTTAGCTCGATCCCCCAGGACGCAGCGACCATCCCCAACTCTACTGCCCCGCAGGCTCTCACAGGTATGCAGACTTAAGCACACCATGGCAAAGGGGTGAGCAGGTCCCATGGGCTGGCAGCCAGCTGCTGTGTTTTCCAGAATGAGCAGAACTCATGAAAATTGGATTTTTCCCGATTAGACTGATGGCCAGTCACACAAAGCAGACGTGTCCTGCAGGACTGTGTTCTGACAGCTATGTGTCAAGTTCGGTACAGACCTTGAACCCATTCCTCTTGAAATGTGGAAGTCAGCATCCCATAAATATTACCAGTGTATTCCCAACACTCATCCCACCAGCTGTGTCGCAATGACAGGACCAAACACCAGCATGAACGGCGAGTGTCTGTTACCTCTATGGGAGAAGGAGGGCAGAGGCAAGGTCAACCAGCACCTAAACCCTGGTGGCTCACAGCAACAGCAGACCTGGTCACTTCTGCTGGTAGTCTTTGTTGTTGTTGTTTTGTTTTTGCTTATCTTAGAATATACCAGAAGAAACATAAGTCAGTGCTTTTAAATTGATGTAAATGACAAGAAAATCAACAAGACAGTTGATTTACCCTGAGATTTCAGCAGAGAAATGGATTAGCTAACATTAAATTCTAAACTAAACATATAAATCCCATTATTTCTTAGCTGGGATGCACAGAGGAGAAGTTTTCCATCTGCTCTGGTAGCAAAATGATACTAAGCATGGTGACAACGGCGATAATAATATATTTTATTCTCATTTGTCCCTTCGCATTCAAAGGCGGCAAAGTGCTTGGCAAATGCTAGCCGAGTGACATTTCACGTTGCGCTGAGAGATGCACTTGGTGCCTGAAGGCTACATCCAGAGGAAGGATGAAGGTGATGGAAGCAGGTCCAAGCTAGCTTTTGCAGATTTGGTGGGGTTTGGCAGCAGGAGAGCTTCACTCTGTTGACTCCCTGTGACCCGTGCGTGCTAGGTGTGCTGTCCCTTGGTTTGCTCAGTGCTCTGAATGGGTGAAGTGCCGTGTAATGTTAAGTTTGATCACTATTGTGTCTCTGTGTACCTAGGATATACTGTCTAAGCCCCTTCTACTGCTCGGTGAGAGATGTGGTGGCAGAGCGTGCTGTGACAGTCGCATTAGATTTTCATTACGGTGATGCAAACTGTAAATTATTTCCAACTTTACGCAGCTGTCATCATGTCCTCCGCACCGCTTGATGTTTTTTAGTCACATATCCGATTTCTGTCAGAGGATAATGTTATATTGTCTGAGAGCTGACAGCTCCAGTGCACTCAGCCAGCTATTATAATATGTCTCACTTTAGCCTGACTTCAGGCTGTGTCTTGGTAGCCTGTAGTTACCACAACATTATCTCCATGCCTCTGAGACACAGTTAGCCTTGGCCAGGCTTAAATAAGTTCATGCGAGCAAGAGGAGACTGATGATTTTTTGGCTATTGCAGGCAGGCCTGATGGCGTTGAGTAAAACTGCCTGCACACACCTCATGCATCATCCTGAGTCCCTCGCAGCCCTGAGTGTGGCACCGTCACCCAGCTGTGGTCCCTGGTAGGGTGTGGGCTGCAGACGTTGTGCTGCTTCCCTCAGCAGCATGCAGGGCACTGGGATGGACATGGAGGGTCAGGAAGCTGCCACAGGCCATGACATGGCACTGCAGCAGAGCATAGACCCCAGAAATCACCCTCCAGAAACCACAGCGGCATCACGGGCAGCAGCAGCAAGGAACCACAGTGTCTTAAAGCTCAGAGCAATGCTTCTCGAAGGGTGCCTGAAAACACACAGAAAGAAAATAAATAAATAAATGAAAGAAAGTCCAACAAAACACCTCAGGCTAGAGTTCACCCGTTGCTGTGAGGTCACCCTGCTTGCCTCTGTCCTGCACTCCCTGGGCCTTTGCTCTGGTCACCATCTGCATGCACGGGGTAGCCTGCAAGAGAGTAGAGCCCAGGCACACGGAGGGGACGTGTGGGAGCTTCTGCAGTTGTGTGCAGTTTGTGACACAGTTTGTGTGCAGCCTGTGACACTGAGCGAGGGCCCCAGCTCGGCACGCTTCGCTTAGGCAATGGGTAATTAGCGCAGGGAAGCCTGACCGTGCCATCACAAATGGCAACAATTCACAAATGAATGAAAGAGCTTGTGAAATTAATGGAAACACATAAACCGAGCATTTGCTGAGATGCTCTCAGGGCCGTTTTGTAATAACCATGGTGGTGTTTTGTGCCCACAGCCTGCATTTACGTCAACAAGCAAGCCAATCTGGGGCCCTACCTCGACCGAAAAAAAGTGCAGCAACTGCCGGAGCACTTTGGGCCCGAGAGGCCTTCCACGGTCCTGCAGCAGGCTGTCCAGGCTTGTATCGACTGTGCCCTCCAGCAGAAGGCCGTCTTCTCGCTCATCAAGCAGGGCTATGGAGGAGAGATGGTGTCAGGTACAGTGTTCGTGTACAGGGGTTGGGAGGCTGTTAATGAGTGGAGAACCCCAGGGGTCAGTATGGGGTCCAGTTCTGTTTAACACCTTCATTAATGATCTGGATGGTGAGGTAGAGTGCACCCTTGGTAAATTTGTGGGTGACACAAAACTGGGGGGAATGGCTGACTCACCAGAAGGATGCATAGCCACCCGGAGGGACCTTGGCAGGCTGGAGAAATGGGCTGACAGGAACCTCATGGAGTTCAGCAAGAAGTGCTGCACAAGGGGAGGAACAACCCTGGGCACCAGGACATGCTGGTGACCAGCCAGCTGGAAAGCAGCTCTGCAGCTCCTGCTGGACACCAAGCTGAACAAGAGCCAGCAGTGTGCCCTTGCTGATAAGAAAACTGATGGTATTCTTGGCTGTGTTAGGTAAAGTATCACCAGCAGATCAAGAGAAGTGGTCCTTCTGCTCTTTTCATCATTGGTGAGGACACACCTGGAGCACTGTGCCCCGTTCTGGGCCCTCCGGTACAAAAGAGACCTGGGCATACCAAAGAGAGTCCAAGAAAAACACAAAAATGATCAAAGGATGGGAGCACCTCTCCTATAAGGAAAGCCTGGGAGCCTCTGGCCCCTCCAGTAGCTGAGCTTTGCATGCAGCTGTACAGTGATGAGCAGCACTGCAAGCCCATGTGAAGGCCACGTGTTGCTCTGACGGAAAGCTTGTACAAGATTCAGCTGCTGGTGTGTCCTTCTGCTGCAGGCTGTGAACCAAATCTGCTTTCAGCTGCAGGAATTGCAGGAGTCCTGCAGCAGCCTCCTATAGAGCGGCACTACAGAAACACATCAGAGCAAACAGAGAGAATTTCCCAGGAGGAAATGGTCCCAGAAAGGTCCATGAGGACCTTCTCATTGTCCTAGAGTGATGCTTCTCTCTTTGTCAAGAAGGTCTCCCGTGTCCCACGCTGAGTCACCTGGCATGGCTCTCAGACTGAACGTGAACTTTTTTCGTTTTTTAATAACATCAGGAGGTTTGTGTCACGACACTGTTTGGGCATGTGGGGATGCAGTGGAAGTGAAATGACAGGTGTGTGGGAACAACACTCTCCAAAGAGCTGCTGTGATTGATTCAAGCCATGCACCACAATTCCACGTGCAGGGTCTGTGTCCTGTGTGGGAACAGCACATCCACACCACTTTCTCCCTCTCCTTTAATTATCTTTTGAGCTCTCTAACCACAGGTGTGCCTTCCCTAAGGGACATTCGGAATACTCTGAGAATGATCCAGATTAGTTCACAGAAACATGAGATTGAAGTAATTTAGTGCACTTTTTTTTTCTTGGTTCTGTGCTGTGTATATGATTTTAATTTCAAGCAGGAGAGACACATTGTGCACCAAGCCTGGCAAATGCTGGTCTTCATCTAAGCTGGCCCAGCCTCAGGTACCTGAGCTAAAAGCACCTGGCCAACATGACTCCAAACTTCTCACCTCTTCTAGTCACCATCCAGGAGGCATGATGGCCCTCTGGCCATGGTGGGGCTCTGAGATTGCAGCTCCCTCCCAGCCCAGCAGCAGCACAGGCAGGTCTTGCTGTGGTCATCATCTTAACATGGCTCAGCTCACAAATGCTAGATTGGATGAGGAGCACAATCCCTTGTGGCAGCCCAGGCTGGCAGGAAAAGTCTCTGAAGCCATGCCAAGGTAATGGCTGAAGACTACAACATAGACTCAGCAGTAGTAACTGGAGGATGGAAAAAACCTGGGTGGTGGAGTTCAGGCAGCCATACCATACCTCCCTGCAAACCTTTTAATAGCTGAATGTGTCCTGCTACCATTGATCCTGCTGGGTCTGTGGTGGTCCCCCCACTTCTCTGATGGCTGGGACCTGTGCCCTCTTTGATTCCTGGCTAAATATACTCCCTGACAGCTTTGTCCAGGAATTTTAATTGCTCTGCTCTCACCCTCGAGTTCAACCTTAGATGTATTTCTAGAGAGCAGCCCTCATCCTGCTAGGCTGAAGCACAGAGTTGCTTTCAGGTCCTCTCGACAATGCGAGGAAGATTGCTCTTGGTGAAAAGAGTCCTGGCTGCAGGGGTCTCCCCATGACACCATGTAGCAGAGATGGTGCTGGCAGCAGTGCCACAGGGAAACTTTCTGTTCCCTGGGCATCATTGTGGCCTGCCTGTGCACCTCCACAAGCATCAGTTCACATTTTTTGAGCCCAGATGACCAGAATGATGCCTATGAGCACACTTCAGGTTTCTCCAGGAATTAACACTCCCTTGTCTCTCCTGGAAAAGTCTTGTCCAATCTCTCCTAGAAATACATTTGCCTTTTTCATCAATGTGTTACTTTGGTGGCTCGTGGGCATCCAGTGAGCTTGTCCCATCAATTCTTCTCCTGTCAGGTCTTGTTGAGCCCCTCAAAAAATGATGGATTGCCTTGTACTTTATGTATTGTAAAGCAACAAAATCTTTTTGTGCCAGCATGGACCACTACCAGTTCTTCCCCAGCACGAAGGCTCTCCTGCTGGCACAGCCTGCTGGCTTCTCCTGACCCACCTCTCATAAGCAATCATTTCCAGTTTAACAAAAGATTCCTCATACTTTAATGACCAGAACTACCACCCTTCCCTCGTCTATAATGTTATTATATCACTAAATAAAGATCCCTGATTTAGTCTGGCAGACCTCTTTTCAGTAAAACCCTGATATTTTGTTCACAGACATGTCTTTAGTTCTCGTCTCCCCATTTTCTTTTAAAACCGTGGGTTTTGCATTGTAATTGCCTGCTTCTGATCATACAGTACATTTTTCAGTCAGATGCATGTATTAGATATCCTTGCACTGCTGCCCATGCCTGGCTGCATCTTTCTGGGGGAAGGTAATGTGGTTCACATGAACTCAGCTCCTTAAGCTCCTCCAGTTTGTTTTGTACTTCAGGTGGGGTAATTGGGTGGAATAAGACATGGAGACAAATACTGGTATGAAATCTTTTTCCCTGCTCTCAAATGACCCCCATCCATACGTTGCTGGGTACTGAATTGCTCTCGCTTGCTTTCCAGTCTCAGCTTCTTTTGAGGGGAAGCAGCATCTCCTGAGCCTGCTGGCAGTGAACAGCATCGGGTACGTCCTGCGCTTCCTGAAGAAGCTCTGTCGCAGCCTCCTGTGTGACAACCTCTTCAGCAACCAGCCTTCCCAGCAGTACAGCACCGCGCCAGAAACCCCGGAGATGTATGAGAACAGACGGATGGAGGCAGGTAGGCTGCCTGATCAACTTGTGCTCAAGCTTTAATGGGGCAGAAGAGAAGACTCTCTCCTTTTGGTCCTGTCCTGCGTATGCTGGAGAACTGCAGATCCCCATGGGATCTTTCCAGAGGGAGACAGATGGATCTGCAGTGTTTTTCCTGGTTAGCTACAGAGGAGGCTTTCAGCTGAGAACCTCTGTGTTGAGGAGCCCCAGGAGTGACAGGGATAATTTTCAGACTATTTTGGATTTATTTGCCTCTTTTATCTCTTTTCCTAAGGAAGCAAGGCTCATGTGGTCCCAGTGTCCATGTTTATGTCAGTTCTGTCCCGTAACTTCTCGCCTCCTCAACCATATCTAGCCCTGGGGTAGAAGTCTCAAAGGGAGTGAAAGAAAGGTGCAAAGATAAGGCCCTGAGCTTCTGCTTCACTGGCAGGCCTCACCCCAACTTAAATTATTGTGCCTTCTCTTTCTTTAATGGTGATGTGGGCACTTGGGGAGCACATGCTCTCTCTCATACACCCAATTATATGCTGGCAGCTGAGAGAAGGGTGGTTTTGTGTCCACAATTATTATCCACAGATTGTTTGTTTGCCAGGAAGAATTGCAGAGTGTGCTTTATGCACCAAAGCTGAGAGCAGGGAGTGTGCACACAGTGCAGAAACCTCCTTTTTGGGCAAAGAAATCCAGCTGCTGCTCTTACACGTAAGGGAGGAAACAAAGGAGCCCACACTGAAAAGCAATATTGTTTTCCTCTAGACTAGGGCACTTGCAGCAACCCAAATGTTTCTGAGAGGCCAAGGGGTTTCAGTAGCACAGAGTGAGTGACACTCAGCAGGCCTGGCATTTGCATTTGCATTTGCATTTACATTTGTATTTGCTTTTGCTTTTGCTTTTGCTTTTGCTTTTGCATGGCAATGCTGTGTGTGATGGAAGGCAACTCCACTGCTGGAGTTTCCACCATGGCTGTTACACTCTGAGCATCTCCCCTCCTACATGATTTCACTGCAGATACCCCTGGCACCATCCACACTGGCTCTGCCCAGCTACTGAGGAAGGGGCAAAGCATTACCTTTGTCCCAGAGCAGGCAGGGGATGTAGATGTAGGGAAAGACCTTAACCCCAAGGCTGGGGTGCCCTAAGGCACTGCTGGGGGCAGTCACTGGCCCTCCTGGAGGCAGTGTGGGCTGGGGCTGCCTTTGGCAGGGCACGTGCTGGCCTGGGCTCCTTTCCCTCACCTGGGAGTGGGATGGGGCACAGAGTGGGGCTCCCAGGCTTTTACAGCTCTGCTGTCAGCAGCACCACAGTAGAGTGGAAAATGAGTCCTGGGAAATAGCTGAAGGAGACACAGGAACAGCTAGCAAGCCGGCGTACTTTAATCCTGCATCACAAGAGACACTGATTGTAGATTACTGCTTTGGCTTGCACTTAGCATTTCTTCAGCAATTTTTTTTTTCCTTTCTCATGTTTGAAATAACATTCAGAGACGTCCAGGTTTCTGGGAAGGGACTGCCGAGAGCCAGGTCCTGCTATCACACATGCCTCACAGCTCATCCCAGCCTGGCTGCTGCTCTCCCTGGTACTTTGTCACCAGCAGAGCAAGGGGCTTAACAACAGCAAGGGGGGCAGCTTGGTTGTGAGGTGCAGAAAATGTTGCACTGGGCCCCAGGATATAGGCTCAGAAGCTGCTTTTTGTACAGGCAGACAAATAATATTCCTATTCGTAATAACAGGCTGTATTCAATAGCTGGAGTAACACCAGGTTTAGGCACAGGAGCTTGAGCCTCTGAGTCTCTCTGTGTTGCTGCATGGCCTGAATCTCCTTTCCATCCCCTTGGGAGCCAGCATTTCTCTGCAGCAAGGTCGGCACAGGGGCCCCTCTGTACACAGAACAGGGACAGGGGTTCCCTGTACTGGCAATAACCAAGGACAGCAGGAGGTCTTCATGCAGATGGCTCCGAGAGAGCCTTTGTTGGGACAGGTCTCTCCTGCAAGGTGCAGGGCCATAACAAAGCACCACGGGAAGCCATGCAAAATGCAAAGCAGCCCCATTTTTCATGGTGTCTGTACTCCAGCTTGTAATCGAGATGTTCTTTCTTTTAATATCATATGCCTTTCAGCCTCTGTGTGCCAATGAATTTAACACGTGTATTGACTTCGGTGCAGTCACTCTTGATTTACACTGGCAGATGCGAAAGGCGAGGCCGGCGTCGTGTCCAGTCATATTAATCCACTCACACCATACGGGAGCCACCTTTTAACCTTGCCCTGAAGCACATGCCCCTAAGCCATTACTCACCTCTGCTCGCAGGGAGCTGCCAGATGCTAATGGCTGCACACAGGCCAGGTGGGATTTGTTGATGCATGTGTGGATCATTTGCAGCAAGAGCTGACGTGCCTAGGAACGGCACCCAGCGCCTGGGATGAGGTTCTCCCTCCCAAAGGCAGAGGCTTGCCTTGTCTTGGCACATCTGGGGACATACCTTCCCCCCTGCTCTGTCTCCTGGGCGGTTGTGTCAGCTGTAAGGAGATTTGGGGGGCTGTGAGAGCAATTTGTGGGGGCTGCTGTGGGAGGACTCACAGGGATTTGGCTGGCTTCAGGTCTGCATCAGAGCAAAGCCTGAGATGTTACTTGTCCCCATGGCACCAGGGCTCAAAGCTCCTCCACACCCTCACCCCAGAGTTTTCCACATGATTGGTAGTGAAGTTTAAGTTAAAACAAAAGCAAGATCTGGGTTAACTCTGCAGATAATGCTTAAAGTGTGCCAGGGGCTACACAGATGAGAAGCTAATGGGGCAGGGATCCTGTTAAGTGTTCCCATCCACACCCTCTTCATTCAGCTTTCATTAGTCCTCCCACACTGAGCCAATAGAGGCTTGGGTGTGTGCACGGCAAAAGGACATTTCTGGAGAACCCACATACTGCTGGCATGCACCTATGCAACGTTAGGGTGCTATTTTCCTGAGGAAACCATGTTTGCCCTAAAACTTCTTGCCAGCCTAATCCTGGGCAGAGAAACCGAAGCAAGTTTCTCAAAATATGTGTTGGGGTGTTGGCTTATGTGGGAATCATCAGGCTTGATAAACAGCTTCTGCTTTCCCCTTTGGGTCAATCCTTTCTTTGCTCTTCCTGACCTGAAGCTTGGGCTTTGGTTATTTCGTGCTGTTAGACAGTTGTGCTTCATGCAGAGCGTGGCTGCGTGTAAGCAGTAGCTGCAGCAAATCTTTCTTTGTCCAAGGACTCCCGTGGCCAGCAGATGTATCTTTGTCCTTAGTGTGTGTGTGTGAGAGGGGGTACCCCATATCTACCCCAAAGATACCATATGGTGTTCCTTATCGCTGTCTGTAGGAGAGGAGCACCCCTTCTTGTGCTAGTGGCTGGAGGTAGGGCCCCGAATGGAGCAGAAGCACAGCAAGAGGTAGAGGCTCTCTGTTACAGCAGTGCCTCTCTGTAGGAAGGTGGGCTCCTCCTATGTACAAGCACTCAAAAGGTGGTCTGAGAAGTGCTGTAGGAAGGCACTGTAAGAGCGTGAGCAACAGGCAAGACATCAGGCTGGGATCTGTGTTTTTGTCAGAGACTGGATTTTTGTCAGAGCTGGATTTTGTCAGAGACTTTCCTACTGATTGCATGGGTAAGTCACCCCTCCTTGCTGTGCCTTTATTTGAGCTTCTGTCCAGTGAGGGCAGTGATTCTTGCCACCACATGCAAAGCCCTGCTAAAACTGACAGAAGAAAAAGAGCAACATGATAGAAAACTACGTATTATTACGTTCGATATTTCCTGTTCAAAGCACCACATAAACAGCAGCTCAGAAATTTCAAGCCCTGAGAGGGCAAGAAAAATGTTGTCTTTTTTTTTTTTTTTCAAGTACTGTGACTTGTTTAATCTTGTCTTGTTGTATGCTACGAGGAACAGGGCTCCTGGCTTCACAGCACACTCAGAATAGATGGTTTTTATGGCTATCAATAGCTTTGGCTCTCTTCAGTGTTTAATTACCTGCAAAGGCCATTTATTGCCTCATATATTCCTCTGCCATGAACATTATCCTTTAAACAATAAATAAAATATTAAGGTCACATTTAAAGGAGGAGCAGAGGAACAGCACAAGCCATCCATACACAGTGAAGTCTAATATCAAATCTTTGTCTGGGCTTCAGGGAGTTTGATCTGAAGCTTGCAGTGAGGCAGGAGGGTGAAGGAAGGAGGACATCAGGAAGTGGTCCTGGGGGGTCCCAAGGGCAGTCATACAGTTTGGGTTTGGGCCCTTTAAACCCAGAAAGACTAAAGAACAGTACACCAAGGGGCAAATCCTGGCCTGACAAGAAGAAAGATAAGAGATGGATGGGAGAAATGAAATTGACCTGTAATAAAATTTGCCCAAACTCTACAGAATTGACAGAACTGGATAAACCGACCTCTCTGACCCTTATGGTGTATGATTACTGTTTGTTAACCCACAAATGAAGGAAAAGTCCCCTTCTGAACCTCAAAGTTTATAAAATTGTATCTCTTTGTGGAGACAGAGGCAGGAAGCTGTGTGCAGATCTCCATCCAGCAGCCAGCTCGAGGGCAGGCCTCCTTCCCTCCCGGCTGCTGTACCTCTACAGTCTTGAAGGAGTGGAAGAAAATCCCCCATTTTGGAAAAGCCCTCTTCAAAGCCAGGTGGTTAAGCACTCTGCTTCCAGCTGTGGATGAGGAGAAGCCCAAAAGCCCTTCTGTCCTCCAGCCTGGGATGTTCTCAGGGCCACGGTGCAAGAAGTGGTGGTGCTGGAGATGGCCCTGGCAGCAGCTGTGCAGGGTAGAAGCGGGGAGCTAGGCTATGAAATGAAGTTCAGAGAATGAAAAAAAAGAAATAAATCCTTTTTTTTTTTTTCCCCTATCAAAGGGTATGCGTAAGGAAAGTGGATGAAATGATGGGCATAAATGCATGAAGCATGATGGATGAGATGATATCCACTACAGAAGAAAACACCCCTGGGTATAAGCATTTAATTCAAGCCTTGCATGCTCAGTCACGTGGGGGAAACATAGATGCTCTTCTAGAGCCCTAGTCAGGTAAATCGTGTGATTGCAACTCAGCTTTAGCTTCAGGTGTATCTTTAACTATGCTTTAGCTGGTAATGTCTGCAGAGCTATATTATTCCTTTAGGAGATATCTGAAATAAGGAGTCCAGTCTTTGATTTAAAATGGCTCACATGAAAGTCGAAACATGAATTTCCATTGCTAAACTTGTAAAATGTTGATACAAATATCTGCTATCCACTAAATCCATATTTCATGCAGTCAGATCAATAGGTGTAGCACAGGTAGCAGGCCACAACCGATAGTGAAAAATGCCAGGGAGGAGAAAATGATCCTCAAGGTCCTGACCTTGTGCCGGTTCAAGCCGTGCTAGGTAAGTTTGTTGGGAGCCACATGCAATGTGTCAACGTGTCCTCTGCTAGCCCATGGAAGCTGCAGGCAATTTGGTTGTGTAGCTTCTTGCTGCAGGGCTGCTGTCACATCCAGGGTGATGGAAAGCCTGGTGTTGGCAGTGCAGGGGATATGAGAGTTGCCATTTTCATTGCACAGGTTTCAAAACAGATTTTTTTTTTTTTCAGGCAGCTTACTAAATTTTCCTTGGATGTTCTTTATTTTTTTTTAGCTCCGTTTTTCATCCTCCCCCACGTTAGCCTCTTTTTTTAACCTTTTAGATTAAAAGCTTAAAAGGGTCTTCTTCCTTTATCTGTCTTCATCTGTCTTCTGTTCCAGTCTTTCCTTTTCCATTTTGCTACCAAATAAATGGAAACCCACACGACACAACTGCATTTCCACTTCCATGGAAATAAAACACCCAATTTTTCTTGAAAACTCTTGGTCCCGGTTTAATCAACAGTGCTCCCCAGGATTTATTTGTTAGCAGTAATTATACAGAGTACATCAAAGTGCCTTTCGGAGAGTAGTAACATGCAGCATCTGCCTGAAGAACATTCATCTGTTGGCAAAACGAGTTCAGAGCAGATTAAAGCAATTAAGAGAGAATCAGAAGCAAGTTGCAAGGGGAGTCCAACTCCAAGGGGAGTTGGGTGCTGGTGTTGGGATGGTGCAGGCTGTGGGCAGCAACGAGAAACATAAGGTGAAAGGTGATGGGAGCACTGCTAGGAGCTGGGCAAGGGATGATGTCTCCACCTCTCACTGAAAATGAAGTGGAGATGCAGGTTTGGGGAATCACCAAACATAAAGTGCTTATGATGGGCTTCTTCGTGGATCTGTGAAGGGGAAGTAAAGCTTTAGGGCCAAGCTGTGTTGTGTTTATACCGCAGAAGAAATCCCAGAAGAAATATCAGAAAGTCCAGCTGAGCAACAGCATTGGGCAGAGAGAAATGAAGCACAGACTTCATAAGAGATCTTACACCTGTGTATAGATAGACACATGCACAGGCCTATACTTTATATGTGCTCTACCTAATTACTGGATGAGGTTATTAGTTATTAATGGGTAAATATAGCTTATTTTTGCAGTTACTGTGCTTCACTGTAGACATCTCACATAATATATCTCAAGTAATTTTTTTTTAAACACATCGCTGTTAAATATTTTAAGCCAGTGCTAACCATACAATTCAGGGAGACTCATCATGCTGATAACAACAGAAATGCATTCAGCACTTTATCTGCAGAGGATGTCAGCACACAACATGTTGCAATTGCCAAATAACGTGGTCATTTTCATACAGTCTCTTCTATACACAGCTTTTTGTGACTTATCAAGGCTGATTTATAAGCATACAGGGTGCTTCACAAACTGCCTGGAGAGAGGAGCAGCCCCAGGTACTCTTGGAAGCTGGAGGCAGAACAGATGGATGGCAGCCTCTCGTCTCCCTCTGCCAGTGCAGAACTACTGCTACGCTAAGACACAAAGCCTTGCAACCCTGATAAATCTCCTTTTCGTGAAGTACACCCTGTTGTAACATAAAGGTGAGGGAGGTGGAAAGGGAATGGAGGAGTGGGTCTGAAATCACAAGGAGGAGACCAAAGGAAGACTTCCTAAAGTCTGGGTCCATATGTCACTGAAATCCCTTCACCTGCACTCACGGGTTTTCAGTACTTAACAATTTGCCTACACTGTAAGGTAGGACTAAAATGTCTCCACTGCAACACAAGGCACTTATTCAGTCATCCCCAAGCACTTAAAAAAAATCCTCTGTGGGTTATTTATACACACGAGCACCTTTTATTATTAAATCTAATTTATTTGTCAGCAGCTAGCTTGCAAATTTACTCTACCTTTTTACTCGGTTTGGACAATAAAGCCATGTTGATCTGTTCCCAGCCAGTTTCATACTGCATTAAACACAATGTGGCTGTTGTCTAGGCTGCAAATACTCAGGGGAAATTGTTTAAATAATGAAAAAAATTGCCTGAGTTGAAATCCTTGTAATCAGGACAACATTGGGTTTTGCAAAATTCTCTAAAAAATTTCAATTCTTGACGTTAACTGACTGGCAGCTTCTCCCAAGGGGGTTCTGCATTTCAGTTCCCAAAAAACGTTAGCAGCTGGGGCATGGCGAGGTGATGCGTGGTGCAGTAAAGCCTCAGACTGAACCCCTGAGGATTCACGGCAGGTTTTATCCCCACAGTGTGATCATGGTTTCAGTGTTCAAAGCGCATTTACAAATAGATGAGGCTTATTTACATCTTCCTGTTCAGATTGACGAGTACCCCCTTTTCTTCCCCTACAGATGCAGTTACCCCACTAATGCTTTCCCCTTCCAGCTAAGCCATGGGGTCCTTGCCCGGCGTGTGCATGCAGCAGAGAGGTGCTGAGGTGCCAGGGGAAAGCCTGCTAAAGGGTGACCTCATGTTTTCATCATGCTGCATGTCTGGGCAGGCGGTGGAGCCAAAAGGAAGGGGATGGTGCTGTCATCCCAGAATAAATCAAGGCAGGATGAGCTGGAAAGTCTTAATCCATCACAGGAAGCTCTTATCTTCAGATAGATGCATGTAGGCTCAAGCTACAAGGCAGATAAGGTGCATGGTCCGTTTCTGACTGGCTGGAAATATGCGAAGCTGTTTGGCAGACACAGAAAAAGTTATTTTTTTTAATCTTCTAAGAGCTGATGTTAAAATAGAAGATAGCAGTTCAGAACCAGGGCATATCTTCACGCTGTTAAATACTACTCCTATCTCTCTTCTCCCTCCCTCTCCAGCTTACACTAGATTGAACTGATGGCTAAACTCACCTGAAGTGGTTATTTCTGTTTTTGTTTTTTTTTTTTGCTTTTTGTATTTTTCCCAGTTACTTGTCCTTACATGAAGGCTGAGATGCAGGGTTTCTAACCACTGATAATTGGAGCTCATTAGACAAAAATGTAGGGTTTTTTTGGAAATCGTCCTTGAAGATGACTGCTTACAGGGACCCAAAGTGTCTGGCCACTTGTGCCAAGCTTTGTAACTAAAGACAAAAAGACATGGCTGCGTGTTGTGATGGAAGAGTTTTACAGGTCATAAGGCTGTGTTTCCACTGGTCTCAACTAAAGGAAAAGAAATACAGATATTTAGAGAGCCTGTTAATGAGAACCAGAGGAATCTGATTGTTTCTCTGGAGAAATGTTGGAGTGAGAAACTGCCTGGTCCAGAACCTGAATCTCCTTTACCCACTTCTTGGCAAAGGCAAATCAATAAGCTGAATACCAGGGCAGGAGTTAAATGCATGATGCTGGCCAGCAGGACTCTCCACTGCTGCTGAAAATCATCCCCTCTGCTCCCCCACGGCACCCACCCTTGGGCAGGGAGCTGGGCAAGGATCAGGATGTACAAAATACAGGGAAGGTAAAAACATACAAGCAGTCTCTCGACGGGACTTTGTTGCTGTGGTTAGCTCCTCTCAAAATGACTGGGAGATGAGGCAAAGCTGGCCCTGGCAGGGGGAGAGGAGATGTCTGGGGAAGCTATGATATCATGCTGCTTAAAATATTGAGTTCACATCTGGTCAACCCATTATAGAAAATATATGGTAACACTTAAAAAGGTGCAGGGAGGGGTCAGAGGGCAAAGCCCATCACTAAGTAATATTGGGAATAAGAGACGAGAAAAAACAGTGGAAGAGTGGGGCAGAGAGAGAGAGAGAGAAGAAAGAAAGAAAGAGAGAGAAAGAAGTTTTATATTGACTGTGAGGAAAAGAAGTTAATGGGGAATTTAATTAGAGCTAATACAGATGGTAGAACATTGCAGGTGGTGGAGTATGGTTATGGAACAACACAGAAGCACTAGTCCAGAAGTAAGGGCTGTTGTCCTAGGAAGCTACCAATGTGTGAAACAGGACCCCAGCTATGTCAGCACCCCATGGGGCAAAGAGGGAGGGTGCTGTAGTAGGTGTCCTTGTTGGGACCGGCAGTGAAAGCAAGGTGTCTGTCTGCCCTCTGTGCATCCTCCCAGGGCGAGGTGTGAGCAGGCGGTACCCTGTGGTAGCTGCCCCTGTGCAAGACATGCCCCAATAACTGTGAACGAGGCCCCTGGCCCCAGCTCACTGCCCTGACCCCAGGCTCTGCTGTCCAAGCAGCAGTTGAGGGATGAACCCACAGAAGGTATCAGGAAAGGGAAAGCCAGGTGAATGAAAGCATGATATGGGGAGAAGGTAGATGCCTGTGGAGGAAATGGCTATGCAGGTCAGCAATGCAGGAGGAGGGAAAGCAGAAAAGGAAGGCACAAAATATCTGGCAAAATAGAAAAAG
Organism: Cygnus olor; assembly: GCF_009769625.2. Classification (NCBI taxonomy): domain Eukaryota; kingdom Metazoa; phylum Chordata; class Aves; order Anseriformes; family Anatidae; genus Cygnus; species Cygnus olor. The sequence goes on along the minus strand of NC_049171.1, from coordinate 48,097,439 downwards.
GGTGAGGCTGCTGGTGTGGAAAGCTGCAGAGAGGAGAGGAGAGGAGAGGAGAGGAGAGGAGAGGAGAGGAGAGGAGAGGAGAGGAGAGGAGAGGAGAGGAGAGGAGAGGAGAGGAGAGGAGAGGAGAGGAGAGGAGAGGAGAGGAGAGGAGAGGCTGTCAGAATTCAAGAAGCATTGGACTGTGCACTTAGTCACATGTTCTGAATTTTTGGGTAGACCTGTGTGGAGCCTGGAGTTGGACTTGATGATCCTTAGGGGTCCCTTCCAGCTCGGGATATTCTATGATTCTATGATTTCCTTGAACACTCCCAGGGATGGTGACTCGACTGCTTCCCTGGGCAATCTGTTCCAATGCCTGACCACTCTTTCTGAGAAGAAATGTCTCCTAATTGTTTTAATTGTTGAAGAGTAGTGTTCTTTGTTCAATTCTTTGTTTTAATTGTTGAAGAGTAGGGGCATGACGTTTCCCTTTTTCCACTCACCAGTGACATCACTCGACTGCCAGGACTCGTCAGCTATGATGGAGGCTTGGCAACTACATCAGCCAGTTCCCTCCGCAGCCTGAGATTCATGTCATCAGGTCCCATAGACCTGTACCTGTTGTTTAGATTCATCAGGTGGTCTCGAACCTGCTCTTCACTTACAGTGGGTGGGACTTTGCTTCCCCAGCCTCCATCTACGGGTTCAGGGAAATGAAAGACTTGGGAAGCCCGTCTACCAGTGCAGATGGAGGCAAAGAAGTTGTTGAGTACCTCAGCCTTCTCCATGTCTGTCGTTACCAATTATTCAGCTAGAGAAACTCACTCCTAGGATAAGAAATTAGACACCTATAATCACTTACACACTCCTATTTTCACCCCTCAGTCTACTATTTGCACAAATGTTAGAGGTGCATGGTGGCCCTCGCGGACTCCTCCTGTCACCCCAGCGCAGCAGCCCGAAGGAAGCTGGGTCCTCTCTTGTGCTCTTCCTCGAGGCTCTGTGCAGAAGGGATGCCACCTCTGGCACAAGGGCTTCGGGATGGGAAAGAAGCACTCACACAACCCCTGAGAATTGGCAACAGAGTGGTTTATTGCCAGGACGTCTTGCAGGCAAGCCTGCAGGATGTCCATGGTGTTTGGGGGCTCCAAGCTAATGCTTGGGATGGAGCCTGCGCGACGATGAGTAGGGGGCTGGCCGGGCACTCCTGCGACGCTGTTTTTGTGCTCGGATAGCAGAGAGCAAAGACGCACCGCGGTAGTCCCAGGTCTGTTCTGGCTGAGGTGGATCCACTTCCATCGGTTCCTCCACATCTGCTGGTGGATCCACCTCCATGGGCTCCTTGGTGTTGGTCAGAAGGCTAAGCCAGTCCTTGCCCGGGACTGCCCAAACAGGATGCCTTCCATCCGTAAGGGTTCCAGGCCGGAGTGCTGAACCACGGGGTTGTCCAGTTCCACACCTATGTCCACTGCCAGGTTGATTTCACTGCATGGGTCCAAAGTTGCCATCTGGTTTATGGCCCTGGCTGGGTCCCGCACTGTGGTACAGATAATAGGCACGCCTGTGCTCCCCACGGCTGTCTGCCTGAACCTGCTGCCTTTGCCCCACGCCACTGTTGCGCCAATGGTAGGGCCGAGGCCTGCAGTCGCTGTATGGACGCCGGGAAGGACTGCGCATGGCCCGGAGTGGCTGATGACCAAGCCTGTCCCTTCTTGGGACAGGCCGCACGGGATGCCTTCCATCCAGGAAGTTTCCAGGCCGGGGTGCTGGACCACACGGTCGTCCGCTTCCACGCCGCGGTCCCATGCTACTGTTCGCTTCATTTCCATTTGTGGGTCTGATGCTGCTGTCTGTGTTATGGCCATGGCTGGGTCCCGCACTCTGTTGTGGACGATAGGCATGCCTGTGCTCCACGCGGCTGTCTGCCTGACGCTCCTGCCTTCTCCCCACGCCGCCGTTGCGCCACTGGGAAGGCCCAGGCCCCCTGTTGCTGGATGGCTGAGGGTCCGGCCTGTTCCCCACGTCGCTGTGGTGTCAATGGTACCGCTTGTAGGTGTCTGTGGGCTTCATGGCAGAGCTCCCTTGGGCACTGGTGTCTGTTGTGCCGCCAGCGCTCTGCCTCTGCCCATGATGCTTCTCCTTCTCATCAGCTGCCTTCTTTCTTGGTGCTTGCGGGGACTGCATTGCTGTCCTCTCACACCAACGAGGGCTGCCTCTCGCCTTACTGCTTCGGGTCTTCTTCCTGCTGCACAAGCTGGCAGTCAGAGCGCCTAGAAGCTCAGCGAGTGGTGGGCCAGTGGCAGGGGTCCTGTTTTATAGGGCCCGCAGAAAAGGCAGGGCAGTGGTGGCCACTGTGACCTCAGCAAGCCTCTGTGATGGAGTGGCCCATGCGTGGCCAAAGGCGGCTGTGTTGGGAGCAGCCTGGAAGATGCCCTCACGTGGGAGGAGGAGGAGTGTTGGGGGGGCTGAGGGCCCCTTTTCTGGTGCTGGCTCCCCTGGGCCATTTGGCTTGCCAGAGAGAAAGGCTGTCCCTTGGCCACAGGGACTGCCCTCCACCTCCATCCTGTGCCCTGGGTTTAGTGAAAGGTTATATCTGCCCAGGAAAATATCAGCTAAGGATCGTCTTTCCTAGATATATTCTCTTCTCCGTCTCCTGCCTGACTTGCGATTGATCTTCATTTGCTTTCCTAACGGGAAACTTTTTTGTTGTTGTTCTTTCTGGAGTGCCTCTATTCCCAGACAATATGAAAGGTCCCTTGTATGTGTTCTGCATTCACACATGCAGCGTTACATCCACGTGGCACCCTGCAGTGACATAGAGATGTACCCCCAAGGAAAATGACTAACCAATTGCTTTTCTTCATGCTAATGGAGAAGTGTAGTCCAAAGGTGGTGGATAACCTGACCAAGGTCACCCCAAAGGTCTGCAGCAGCACTGGGAATTGAGATGCAGGTTCTTCTGCTGACCCGTCTTCAGGAGGTTGGCTGGGAAACGTGCAGACTGCTAGTTTAAGAATCTCAGCTAAAGAAGCCTGAATTTTTAAATTGGGAAAATAGGTGTGTTTTTTGTTTTTGTTTGTGTTTTTTTATTATTATTATTATTATTATTTTTCTCCTCCTTTGCTACATTTTAAGGTGTGCTAGATGTAACAACCTTGCACTTTTCAGACCAGTTGCCTGTGGACCATTCCTGGACAGGAAAACTAATTCAAAATGGCTTGTGCATCTCAGGTGGTGTAAAGTTATAATGGAGACTACTGTGCTCAAAGCAAAGGCTCAATACAGCTTTCTCATAAACCGTGCTTTAAAACATTGCATACTAATTTTTCAGTACTGTGTGCCCTTCTGCTGACTACCTAGAAAATAAAACACAGAAGTGCAACAGAATACAGAAGGGCTAAGCTACAGATTTATGAAACTGTTGCATTTTAAACCTCAATGGAGAGTTATGTTTTCTTCTATTGTCTTAGAAAATATGTTTTCCTCTAATTGGTCAAAGTGGGATTAGTATCTGTGAAAGCCATGCACTTTACAAGGCCTTCTGGGAGCTTACCAAATGCAGCTATTTTGATACATATCACTGCTTGAGCTGCAGCTCATGCAGCTTCCGTGTTTTATAAACAGGGAGCTGGAGAACTATGAACACAGAAAGCTTCCACAGTCTTTTGTGAGCTTCTGGACAGTGGAGTCTGTCCCTCTTGCTGCCTCCCGTGCCACTGTAAGGGCCGTGGGCCCTGTACATCAGCCTTCCCCATGGTCATTCTCCACTCTTTGTGGCTGCTTACTTGAGTGGAGAAGATCTTGATCCAAGGACCAGAAGATAATTCAGGTGGGAAGGGACACCAGGAGGTCTCTGTTCCAGCCCCCTGCCCCAAGCAGGGTTAGCTATGAGATCAGACCAGAGTGCTCAGGGCTTTGTCCAGTTGGATCTAGAAAACCTCCCAGGACAGCGTCTGCACAGCCTCTCTGGGCAACCTCTGCTACTGCAGCGCTGTCTTCACAAGGAAAAGGTTTCTCCTTACATCCAGTCTGAATATCTTATTCAATCTTTGCCTGTTGGTTCTTGTTGTCCTGCTGTGCACCACTGTGAACAGCCTAGTTCTATCTCATTGGTGACTGAGAGGTGGGGTTGGACACATCTAGAGGTCCCTTCCCTCCCCATCCCAACCATGCCGTGGCTCTGTAGTTGGATGTAGTTGTCATCACTGCATCCACAGGAGCTGTGTTGGAGTGTGTTTGAGCCCAGGGTGCCCTCCCTTTGGGACCATGGTGGGGGGCTCCCAGGAAGCCCAGCCTGTGAAGCACAGCCGGGCAAGGGGCAGCTGGCTCACCAAGGGCTTTGGTGCACACATGGCCAGACAGGCCATGGGCTGCCAGCTAGGCAGCCTGTCTTAAGCCAAGATTTTTACATTACCATCCCTCCTCCCCAACAGACTGTGCCCATTGATCCTCCAGCTTTCTGCTACTCTGTTAGCTGGGAGACTCTCCAGCTCCTTTTGATTGAGGCTTTTTAATGTTATCTCCTAGCTCGTTAGCTTCCTAATATTGGTGAACATGCTATGTTTTAGTAATTTTTGAGTCTTGTCTGTTCTGGTGACGTCGAGATGGAAGCACCTGGGGGTGCTTCCCACTTCCACTGCTGTGGTCCACATCCCACCCAGCACGTCCTGACTGCAAATGAAGAGAGACATTATAACCTCCCCTCCCCAAATGCTGCATGTGAGGGTGGCCCCAAGCATTGACTGATACGTCCCAGCTAGAAGACGTGGTGGCTCAAGTTGCATCAGCCAGTGCAGTTTTACAAAGCAGCCCACACTAGCAGTGAGCGCAGAAGCTGACCAGCACCTTTTAAAAATGTGTGAATTAAAACCCTTAGCCACACACACTTGAATGCAAAGTCTCCTTTTTCCCAGTCTGCGAACTGCCTTTCCTCCTGAGCTTCTCTTAGTCAGGAGGAGATGACTCAGGAGGAGATGGCTGTGTGAGGCAATTCCTGCTCCCCCTTGTCTAATGACATGAAAAAACACTTTTCAAACTGCCAGAGCACCTTCAGCTTGGGCATGTTTCAAGCAGTAATGCTCTTGGTCCATGGCAACAGGTGTTATTGCTCCAGTTGCTGAGCCCAAAGCAGAGACAGGTGGAACAAATTGACCTGGATTAAGAAAAGAGTTTTAGGCAGAGTTGGGAACAGAAATTATGGCATCTGGTTCCTCATCCTAGTCTCATACAAAACTCCTGGGTGTCCTTCCATCAGGAGACTTCATCCACACAGGTCTTATTTTACACAGATTACCGAGGGAGTCTGACACCAGTAAAAAATCCCGGGTGTCCACTTGCAGATTTAGGAGTCATTTATATCCATAGTAATAAAAGCCGTATGCTGTTTATTTAGCAGGGCTGTTTTAATATGCTGTTTGTTGTTTGGATAGTCTGTATCTTCTTCATATTGTAATCATATTAAAAGAGCATTCTTTTCCTGGAATAAAGAGGTAATGATTCACAAGAGGCATAATTATTCCATGTGGTGCAGGCAGGATGCTACAGAAAGAGCTGTCTTCTTTATGCATAAGAGGCTTTTATTGCAAGTGTTCTACACAGTAATTAAATTCCTTTGAATGAGAAGGCTTGATTGGATTTTCTTTGGTTTACTGGGAGGGGTCTGAGAAGCAAGGTATTTAGCTCAATTGCTATACAATTTTGGCATCTGTCAGAGGCGAGGGAGAAAGGTTCATAACGTCTGATTCCCATCTCTCTCATGCTTGTGTTATGTTAGCTGAACGCCACTGAATTCAACTGAATTACACCCTGCTTGTATTTGTGAGAGAATCAAGCTCAGAAACCCCTAGCAGAAAACATTAGGATACTAGAACTTACTCAGTAAGAATCCAAATTATTTAAGGGGAAAAGAAGCATTATAAAAGGAAAGTTATTTGTAGTTACAAAGGCAAGTGCCCCAAAGTGAGGAAACTTTACATTTACAGCTCTTCTTCAGATCTGATGGCTGTCTTCTAGTGAGTCCAGCCTTTGCCCAGAATGGGCCAAAGTTTTAAGAGGGAGCAGCAAGTGAATGCAAAGTCAGGAAACCCTGTAACAGAAGCTCGACACACAAGCCAGGATGCTGGCATGGTGCAACTTTTGTGTATTTGAGTTGTCAGATTAAATCATGTTTGTTTAACATCAACAATTGCATGCAGCCACCAAGGAGTTTTTTTCATAGGAAAACAGTAAAAATGTAATTTAAAAGGAAAACTCTGTTATATACAGCCTCAACATGTAGTAGCAATGGGGTTTGGGTCTTGCAGCAAAATTACAGCATGAATTTTTCCTGTTACTCAGTAAGGCTACACAATACCTCAGGAGAGTGCTAGCTCAGGCAAGGAAGATGTGCCACACCACAGGGGTAATTTCACCCTGCTCAGATGTCTCTAGAGGGACAGTATGCACAATCAGGACTGGGGCATTTTTGGCAGCTCAGAGGAACTTCATGGGGCAAACGGGAGGCACTTTCCTAATCTGTGGGCTCCCTGCTTTCCAGATGCTGACACCTCGTTTCAGCCAGCCTGAGTGGGAACCTCTAAAGTGCAGGTTCCAAGTATTTCTAGAGGCTGGACCTGTGATTCCTGAGGCTCCTCAACCTTCTCCTGTCCGTTCGACCCCCAGCCAAGGGGGCTATAGCTCTGTAAAACAGGTCTGTAAGTGCAAAATATTATACCTACCCCACGTACACAATGCATAAACTGCAAAGCAGAGGTGAAGAACCAGATAAAAGGTTTGTAACTATCTGTGATGCCAGCACCCATCTGAGAAACTGACTCATGCACCTCTGCTTGCAAGCAGACACTTGGGAGTGCTCATAGCCATCAAGCCTCTTCTCCTGGCAGAACATTGGGCCTGATGGATGTCTTCAGCCGAGAATATTTTCTGATGAATTTTCATAATTGCAGCCAGAACACTTTGGTTTATTACTGTCACTCCTTCCTAATTGCCTGCCAGGCGTTATTAACCTACAAGCTCCCCCTGTCCTGTGGTCCTGCTCTTCTTTCTTCCTTTCAACTTGCATGTTTTTGAAACAAAGACAGAGAGAGAACAATAGCTGCACAGCCTTCCAGACTTGGTGGTGTTCAGGGAGCACCTTGAAGGAAGTGGGACCTGTCTTTGCCTTCCCACCAGACAATGGTGGGAGAATATCACACTAAATTGATGACACAGATGAGTCACATCAAGCCAAAATTTCTCTATCGTGACTCTACCGACTCTACTGACTTCTGAGTGGTTGTGCTTCCTTTTATTGTTTCTTGATACTCAACAAGGATGCCTTCTGTATCTTTCTGCCCCTCCTGTCCAGCTGTCTGTACAGAAAGTTGGACATAGAGCTAAACTTTAGTTCCATTTTACTGACGTTTCTTTCTCTTTCTTGGCTTGCTGAGCAGAAACGGTCATACCTGAGGATTACCTGGTCGATCCTGTGCACATGAAGCAGTACAGCGTGGATCCTGCCGACTCTGCCTTCAGTTGCATGGGCTCCATGTATGCCACGCGGCAGAGTCCTGCAGATGGACGTCCTGCTGGAGGCTCCTCTTCCTCCTGTAGCCATCGTCCCACCCAGACGTCTTCAGGGGGGTCCTCCTCCACTGGCCTGCGGCACCAGATCTCCAGCCCAACAAGGAACGGGACCTACCCTGAAGGAAACAGAAGTGGTAATATAATATCTTCCTGTTAGCAATGCATGTTACTATGATGGTGCCATGCTGGAGTCTTAACTCATTCCCAAATTCCCGGGAAAATTAATAAGGGGCGCCTGGATTGACATCCACACAGACAATGCATGCTTTCACTTAGAAGGAGAAGTAATAACCTATGTAAACACAAAATCAATCTGTTCATCATTAAGTAAAATGGTGAATGTTTTCTAATGCTGTTATTAATTATGTAAACATATGTATTATGTATAATCGAGTGGCAATCAAAACTGCCATTATCAACTTACAGATATAAATATTAATACATAAGGCATTCCTCCCCAAGATTGATACAGCCTGCAGACAGGTACCTGTTAATGGTACGACACCAGCTGTGTACAAGGTATGGTGCAGAACAAACACAAATATTGGTGCCTACCTCAAACAATTTAGCAAAAGATTTTGCTTCCTAGCTGCATAGCCCACCATGCCCCTTTAATTATGAACCACGCCAGACTTTACTTGAAAAAAGATTGCCCAGCAAAACATACTTTTAGAAATCATCCAGCTTACTGCTCAAGGCTTTTTTATCCTTTGGGGAAGCAAAGTCGCAAGAAGTTTATCTGCAGATTCAAGGGATGCCATGGGAACCACTGCTTTCAATAACGCTTCCTCTGCCCTCTCTTTGTATTTTTGCCCAGTTCTCCTGATAGGATTTAGATTTGTTGGGTCATTCACTCTGTTCTTCAAGTGCACTCTGCTGGTGCAAAGCCTTCTTAAAATGGGGCTCGGTGACAAGAGTAGGCTTCCTTCCAGGAAAACTCCTTTGACAGATGACGTGAGGGGAGCAAGTGGGACTAAAAGGGCAACCTGGTGTAAGGCAGAGCAGCTCAGAGGACAGGGTGCACACAGACAGGCAGACAGAAGTTCACGATATCATGAGAAAATTGGCCATGGCAGTGGCAAGTGTGGTTTCTAAACCTGGGTTGTATTTGCCCTTCTCCAGCTTACTGCTATATTCCCTGTTAGCAATGATTTTTTCACCCCCAAAAATGACCTGGGTTCATCAAACAGGTTAGGTAATTATCTGAACTTCTGCTAACTTTGTCTTTTTTTTGCATTTTCTAATTTCTCAATTAAAAGGTCCTTATCAGTAGTGATTTGAATAGTGTCTTCACCCCTTACTAATTATTCAAACTTCATTTATGCATTTTTCATCTTGAAGATAGATCTAACAATGGAGTTGAGTGTCTCAGCCATTTTTAAGTCATTAATTTTTTCCCTTCCTCATTTATTAATGGAATCTACTGTCACTCTGGGTGGTTCTTTTTTGGTTTTGCTTTTTTTTTTTCCCTCTTGCAGAAGCCTCGCTGGTTCCCCCTAATCCTTTTGTCTAGCATTATCTCCTTACACTGTCTTTCTGCCTTGCATTTCAACTGGAAACTGCAGGTGATTCTGCAAGGAGCTAATATTTAACTAAACTATTCTTTGCACATTTTCAGCATCCAAAAAATACTGTGGTAAAATTCCTGTGCTTTAAAAATATGCTGTGTGGAGAAAAGCATTGGTATCACGGGTTTGAATCTGTGTTCAAGAGACTGAGGTTTAAAAACAGGGCTCCTTAACTTGCTAATCTGCATTACTTTCCCTTCTTGTTTCCGACTGTGAATGTCACTCTTTCCCAGACTTGGCCAATGTCTTGTGCAAGCTCATCAGAGTCATAAGTGGAAAGCTAAACTTCAGGAGGCAGCTCTATCTCTCTTATTGTGACTCCCCTCAAAATTTGCAGTCTTTACAAAATGAAAGCCTAAAAGATGGCAGGCAATTTTTCCAGAACTAAATCAACAGGAAAGTCATAGAGGGCCCATGCTATAGGCTTTGCAGGTTCTTATACTTCCCTAGCTTGAAACATATTGCAGCAGTTTGAGAAGCAAAGATGAGAACATTGCTTTTAGACTGGACACTTGTGATGTTCGGGCATCTTTGAAGCAGCTACAAGCTGTTAGACATGGTATTTTGGGATAAAAGGATTTATCCCAAAACTGTTTAGTTTAGTTTTTGTTTGTTTGTTTGTTTCATGGGGCATGGTTTTGACACTTGCAAAGACTAGCTCATCTAGGACCTCTGGGATATTTAGCCAGCTCAACAGCAATGGCTCCCTAAAGCTGACAGATATACATTGAAGACCACCAAAAAAATGTTATTAATATCTTGATATCATTTGTAAGTATCAACAATTTTTTAGACCCAGTATCATCCATTGTACATTAGGGTCTGCACATACAGGTACCTGCAATCCCATACAAAAATGGGGTTGCTGTCAAGGTCTCCAACAAGAGGAAGGGCAATCACCTATATTCCAGGTGCTCTGTGCACCTCTGTCCATCAGCACCAACAGCCTGTGCATGTTTGTACCACCACCATCCCATTGCCTCTGAACTTCTCAACTGCTTTCTGGAGACTCCAGCAGAGGCTCCCGCTGCCCACGGCAGGAGCTGGTTCCTCTGAAGCAGAGGAGAGCTGTTTGTTCTTGGCTAAGGCTAGGCAGTTTTCAGTGGCTGTGATTTGTAACACAGTGACAACCATGAAGTCAAGGTGCCCACAGATTTATTATGGTGTCCCTTCTGGCATTAAAGAAACCGTGCTGCTTCTAGGCACAGCCTGGTTTTTAATCCTTCTCTGTTTGTGATAACATCGGTTCCAAAGCGCAACTCACTAACGCTGGAATACCCACCATAGATTTCTACAAAGCTTTGTCTGCTTCTCCTTAAAGGTAGAGACTGTATTTTTTTTTTTTTCACAGCTATCATATTTTTCTCCTACTGTGCTCCTTCTACTTTTACTGGCAATCCCAGCCGTTTTAAATATATATCTTCCTGAGACTACCTTGGTGCAGCTACACTGGAGTTTGGTTACCATCTTGGCAAAATCTCTCTTGCAAAGGTCTTAGGAATCTGCACCCTCACTGTGATGCTTCTGCATGTGTTTTTCCTCTTTCTAGGGACAATTTATATGCTGCTGAATCATAAGCGAACAAAGATGAATAATTGGTGCATGCCAGTATCTGTTCTAATCCTCCTCAGTTTGCATACTCACAAGGAAGGGATAGGCAGGACTCATCAAAAAGAGGAAGGATTTCTCTCCAAAACCTCAAGCCAGTCCTCTTTATTTAACGGATATTTTTGAAAAATAGCATGCATTATTTATCAGGGTGTGCAAATATCATGGAAAAAGTCATAACCATAAAACATATCTCAATGCAGAGCAGAAAATGTTTTTCAAGGGGAATGGATGAGATTAAACCTCAAAGCTCTCATTAATGCGATTGGAAGCATGATGCCTAATTCTCTCTGATTATGCTAAAAAATTCCAAACCAAAAAAAAAAAAAAGAAATGTCATTTCAGAAAACCAGTTGGGGCTGCTAACAGATAAACATGCACTTTTCTGTCATCATTTGCCAAATTGAAGCTCTTAAATCAGGGAAGTAATAGTCAAGGACATCATAAACCTTAAACCTTTCCAAGCTTGCTTATGTAACAGACAAACAAACCCTTTATTCCAAGAGCGAAGAATTCTGTGTTCAAGCACAACATAATAACCTTAACCTTGCCCTGTAGCTTGCTGGCTTTATGCAGATTTTATTATCCAATATTAGCAGTTAATTATTATCACCTGAGGGCCTTTGTTAAAGAGGCAATCCTTGCTTGCTTAATACATTCATTTCCTGAAAACATTTGGGGGTGCAGGGGCTGAAGTTTCTCTTTTTCCAGAGTAATGCTGCAGGCACCTGGGGTGGGGAGGTGGATCCAGCATCTCCCCCAGGCAGTGGCACGGGATGCCCAACCCTGGTCCCACTGCTTTGGCAAGTGCTGCCTGCCTGCTATTTTGTGAGGACATTTACAACAAGAAAGGTTTGACACTTTCGGTGAGATGCTCTTTTGCTTTTTCTACTGCAAAAGAGAAACAAGGCAAGAAAAGCCCCAGTAAACATTTGTCACCAGTTTATGGCTGTCTCATTCAGCTGGGTGGCTCTGGTGGCCACCATGTCCCATCCCCTGCAGGACACAGGTGCAGCGCTGGTGGGAAGGGGACAATAGCCATTGTGCAGACATCTCCTGCAAGGGGCTTTCCAGCATACATGGAGGTGTTAAACGCAGTCTGCTTTCCGTGCCTCTCTGCTGACTGCAGCTCATTGAGCCTCCCCTGCCCTCCTGTAATTGTATTCTTCCACCCGCCTGCTTTTCCAATCCTCCTCCTTCCAACCATCTTCTCCAGTATGGTGCACTCTGGCCTTTTAGGAAGCCTCTCCTTCAAATCCTTCCTCCTGCCCTTGTTTGCAGTGGGAGGATTTTTTTAAAAAAAGTATTTCTTATTTCTCCATGCCTTTGAGGGCCTGCTACTTTGGCTTACTTTCAGTGGATCTGCTGCTCCTTATTATCTGCTCCAGTGCGATCAGAGAGAACCTTTTAAAATTTCATTCCCACCCCCTTCCCCTGAGGCAAAGAAATCATTTAGGCCTGCAGCAATATTAAAGTTCATCTGTCACTCCCTTTCCACTCTTATCTCTATCAATGGCCGCACTCCCTCTGGGCTCTGTTTGCCAAGAACATATTTAGGGAGTCTGTTATTTATCTTTCCTTCTTTCACAGCTTTAACTCCATTTTAGCGTCATATTTCCTCACCACGGCTCTGCAGCCACTCGGCTGTTGGCTCTCCCTCTCTCCATCCTCCTTCTCAGGAAGGTCTGGAAACAGAAATGTGGGCGAGAGCTCAGACGTTGGCTCCATTGCACCAAGCCCATCTAGCTCACCATCATCCTTGCTGGGCACTGGGTGCTGACCTGGTTTTTCCAGCCATCCCTGGCAATGGTCTCAGCTGGGATGCCCCGAGAGCCTTCCCCAGAGGGGAACCCCCTCCCCATCTTCCCCTGGCACTGCTGCAGGCAGGAGGGGAAGCATTTCCCTTTGATTACCTGAATTTCCATATCCCATTCCATTAATCTGACAAATTTTTTGCCACCTGTCAAAAACAGGAAATTGGATTTGACCTAGATTACAATCTCTAAAAATAATTATTGGTCCCGAGCACTCCCATCTCTTTGTAATCTGAGTATTCATTATCATCTTGATTAATTCTGATGACAGAATGGCATAGGATACCCGGGAGACATGAGACTTCCTCATTTATCTAATTCTTAGGTTAAGTGTGAATACCTTCTGATAAGAAAAAAATGTATAGTACTTGCCCTGCTGCCATCAAACACTTTTGTGCTTAATATAGTATTACCGAGGTGATGCTATTGAAACATAAAACCTCTGCCTTTGTGTAGGCATGAAATGATTTATTTTCTTTTGGAAATAAAGAAATTGCACTAATGTGTAAATTACAAAGTTAAAAAGCCAGAGTAAATTTAAAAAATACATTTTAAAATATATGCAAAAACAGATTGCTCCAGCCTCAGCATCTAATAAATGCATTCAAGAAATTTGTCTGCAAACTGACAGTATCCCAGTTTTACTAACAGCATTTAAAGGTAGTCGCTTATACACCAGGAAAATAACACATCTTAATGCATGAAAAAGCAGCAGGGAATAGAGGACTTGGCTCCAGGTAGGTAAATACAGATTTAAAATAAAGAAGAGTTATGGCTATGCATAATTCTCGTGTTTATATTGATGTATTATATCTCAGAAAGGGATTTGAAAGGGTTATCTTTACTTGCTGGAGGCTGGAAGAGTTCTGGCCATGTAGTCTCTTTAGAAAGGTCATTTATACATTTGTCTTTAAAAAATCTGATTTATGCTATTGATTGCTAGACTACAGAGGAGTGAGTAGAGTTCCCCTGTCATTTCAACCTTTCCTCCTCACCCCCTTCTTTTATTACCAACATTTCTCATATCCAGAAAGGCCCCCAGCTGCTCCCAAGGGCTCGCTGTTCCCCTTTGCCCTTCCCTGGCATTTCTGCAAGCTGTGCATTTTGGGCAGCAGTCACTGGGACAGAGCCTGCTCTCCCTTCATCTGGCATGAAAGTCCTCCGGGTTTCTTTGTATTTGTGTGAATTTAAGGGGAAAACTGTGCTCCTCAGTGGGTGCACAACATCTCCCCAGACCACGCTATGGCTGTGGTGTGGAAACTTCTGCAATCCTTTGGGCACAGCCAGACCTTTCCCCTCTTTATTTTTCCACTGGCTCACGAAAGCCTGGTTTTCCCCCTGCCCCTTGGTTTGAGGTGCCCAGGGGCAACATCTCCCCGCACCAGCTGCCACCAGACCAGCAGCAGATCATGCCGCAAGCAAGTTAAGCTACAGGATCCCCTTTCCAGGTACTTGCTCCTCTGCCTGCAAGGCAAGTCTCGGTTCTCCCGCTCGCCCCTGACAAACTCGCTCGATGTTACTGATGATCCAGGGGCTGGCCGAGATTGCCCCATTCGTTTCATACTCTTTGTCTTCATCGCTTCATGCCAAAGAGTCCAGATGGTGTCTGTACCGCTGTGTATTGCATTTATTCTGTGAGCAGAGCCCAGGCTCGTGTGAGTCCGTATGAACACCAGTCCTCGCCGTCTAATTACAAGGACCCGCAGCTATTCCTTGTCCTTTATATCCAGAACAGTGACTTAGCAAATGAGAGCATAATTATCATGATATTTACATCACATCCCATTACGAAGCCCATTGACCAGATTTACACATTCATAGCACTGCTGCTTACTGGAGTTCATCTTTCATAACTGCAAAATATACCCCATTACATTATACTGTGGGACGAGGATGGTGCGAGAAAAAAAGGACCAATATGCACATAAAGCTGTTATTTTGCATATATGGGCAGATCCTCAGCTCACATAAATCAGCACAGCTCTATTGAAGTCATCAACATGATTTACATAAGCCACAAACCCAGCCCACTACATTTGGTCACAGGCATTACAATGGTGTTTTGAGCCACACGTGGTGTTTTCATACATTTTATCGATCTTTATAAGCTCAGGATTCCTCTGGAGGGCTCAGTCCTTCTCTCCTCAGCAGCTCTGAGCCATTCTGATTCCCCTCTTGGCTACCCAGGGCCTCTCCAAGTTACGGTTTGGGTATCTGTGGTCTGCCTCTGTTTGCACTCTTCTGCTTTCTTTTCTGCCTTCTGTAGTGTCTGCTTACTTATCATTTGCAACTCTCATTGAAAATTGGCCTTAACAGAAAGAGACGAGCAGGTCTGGGCAAGTAACATCTTATACGTTTATGTGCTGTGACCTGCTAATGTACAGTTTGCTTTGTGTGGATACAAACAAATGTAAGCAGCTTTCCTGTAACCTAGCATAATGTAGTTCTTTGCGAAGCAACATAAGGGTGTGTGTGAACAAATTATATACACATGGAGGCTAAGATTTATAGTTCTGCAGAGACTCAGGATAAAAACATAAATGCACTTTCATTCCAATGTGCCTTTTTTCACTTGATTTAGAGCTACAACAAGCCAAAGTGACCTTAAATCATCCAGGGCTTGTACCATTAAAGAATCACATGTGCAATGTTCATCTTCGCATGTTTTAGTAGCTCTCCAAATCAACATTCACTGGGGACCCTCAGCTTTGTGTGAGACTAAGATTAGCAGGGTACTGACTAGGAACCCTCCTCTAAGCTCCAAAATAAGTCTGAATATCTGTATGCAAAGAAAAAACTTATCTGCTGAAGTCTGATTTTATCCTCTGGTCTTCACACTCAATGGCAAGCTCCTTTGTTTAGTGCCAAAGCGCTTTCTCTCCAGGTGGGAGGGTGGTGTCTTCTTGAGCCAAAATCCCCACTGCTTGCGGATCAGACAGCAGGGGCAGCTCAGTTTAAGAGCCTGGCAGCTGGCACATTTTTCCTTCCCCAGCAGGAACCTGAGGGTTTCATGTTTTTTAACACAATTCACCAGCTGGGATCATGTCTCCCAGTAAGCAGCCGGATCTGAAACTGCCAAGACCCCTTCTCTCCCCGCCCCACCATCTCAGGCTGATACACTCAGATCTGACATCCAACACATGGGGCTGCTGCACTGCTGCATGCTCACAAACCAAGGAAGCCACTGCATGCCATTGTAATGCACTGCTGTTGGCTTTTTTTTTTTTTTGTACTGACAGCCTCAAGTCCTTCACCAGAACGACAAGACTCGGCTCGGCCATCAAGCAAGAATCCTTTGACCTGGACTGTGGATGACGTGGTTTGGTTCGTGAAGGACGCAGACCCTCATGCTTTAGGTCCCCACGTGGAGCTCTTCAGAAAACACGTATGTAAAAGGCTGCCCTTGGTGTTTTGGGGGAATTTAAACGAAGTGGACAGGCAGTCCCAACAGATAGCCAGCATGTCTCATACTGACAGCCTGCCTTTGGCTGCTAGAGGCAGTGCCTGTGCTCAGCCCGGTTGAACACAGGGCCCTGCAAGGGGTTCAGCACTTTTGGGGGGGGAGGGAGGAAGTGCTGAAGAAGAGCTCACTTATTGTTCAATGAAAAGCTCCTACAAATGTCTTTAGAAAATGCTTGCTATTTGTTCCCAGTGTGCCAGCATAAATTGTTACTATGCTAAACCTAAGAGAAAGCACAGAGGATCTAGTGTTCATTTTTCATTGTCAGATTGGCACGAGAAAGCCTTGCCTCAATGACAATTTATTCTCATGATACCTATGATTCTTCTCTGAAGAGCGTTTTTTATGTGTCTCTAGATATTTAGCAGTAGAAGCCCAAAAGAGCCAAGATGCTTTTTTTTTTTTTTTTTTGAATTATGTAACTACATAACCAAATTTAACAGACCTGCTGACTCACTGGAGAATATGATATAGTAAAGAGGACTGTAAACATACATCTGATCAGGACTTCCTTGTTCTGCTGCTGCATAAGGTGTTGGTAGCACTGCATCCAATGGCATTCCCAGCCTCCTCCATCACTTGACCAAATCAGAACGCCAGCCTTGGGCATTGAGACTGTGTGCTGGGATGAGAACAACAGAGCATGCACAGTCATGCTAGGACCAAAGCTGTGCTTACGTGCTGGGTGCTAGCTTGTTTTCCCTGCCTTCTGCAGAGAAGTGAGATTTGCACAGCTGTTTAATGAAAACATGGCCTGTGTTGATCTTGTGGGCATGAGGCAGATAACTAAGCCACATGCAGACTTGCTTTGGCATGAGTTTTGAGACTATCAGAAGGGGTTGTGCACCAGGAGAGAGCCCTGCATGCGATGGAGAGAGAATTGCCATGGTCTGCGAGACATTCCTGTACATTGCAAAGAAGAGAAATGTTTAATCTTGTGAGATACTGTGCAAAAGCACCATTTTTGTCCAGTTTCCACTCCTAGCAAAGAATGGCACTGCGTGTTTTTACACAGCGGCAGGGCGGTGACACACTCTGGGCGGTCACTGGGCCAGCTGCACCGAAGCATACCATGCCACAATACTGCTGCTGCTCTGTGACCAGGGAGACCAAGCTAAATTGCCCCTAAAGACCATCCCCGTCAGCCTTTGTGAAGCACCCGGCACCTACGGGCTCTACTTATCACTGGCTTCCTTGTAAAATATGCAGCAGGTTTGAGAACCTGGGTAAGATTACCACACAACTCAATTCAATTACGCGTTCGAGTTATATATGTCCCTGCAATTTTTCAGCCTTCAAATCTCATCTGGATTAGCATGGAGACCTCAGAGGTGAGAGACAAGTGATTAGTCCATTAACCTTAGCCATATCTTCCTGTATGTTCAATCTTTCTATGAAGCAGGTGCATAATTTACTTAGAAGCACTTACTGTCATTGACAAGGCCCAGCTATCACCTGGAAGTGTTACTTTGGCAGTCAGCTCATCTCAGCTACGACAGCAGGAGGAAAAGGGTGGTGGGGCCACGAGGAAGGGAAGGGTGGGGGAGGTATCCTGCATGTGGGCAGATCCCTTTCCCATTGCTGCATGAAGCCATTTGGGTGTTGACCACAGTGCCCAGAGCTGGCTCTCCCAGCAGCAGGGAGGTGTCGCCTGCATCGGTCACAGCTACAGCGTGCCTTGCGGGATGGTCGTGGCTCTGGCTCTGCTCTTCTCACCATGAGCAGGAGCCTGTTCTCTTTCCAAGACACCCAAGACAGCTCCTGAAGGGTCCACCAAGACCACGAAACTGCCTACGACCTCCCCTCAGTCATACAAAGGATCCGTGGGCCTGGCAGGGACCTGGTGGCAGCTCTGTGTGAGAGCCCCATGCAGTGCTCTCTCAGCAACATGCAGGCCATGGTAGACAGGCTGGGGGAAGGGAAACAGAGGAGCAGAAAGAGCTATGAAGGGAATTAGCAGGTAGAAAATTCAGGCTGGAAGGGCTTGAAGAAATGTTATGGTCTGACAGTTTAATTATGGCCGGTGATTGGCAAACGCATGTATGAAGGAGACAAAAACCTTTGAGTTTAACATAATGAATACAGTTTATTTAAAGAGAAACCTGTCTCTGCCAGTGCTAGACATCACACTTGTGAGCTTGCATCTTTCCCTAGACTTTCTTCATATCAACTGTAGGGGCACTGACTGCTGAGCTGCCACTTGCGCTCCTGTTACAGGTGGTGGCCTTACGAGGTCTGGTGTCTGTTCACAAGACTGTGGAGCACTAAAAAATAAAAAGTTTTTTTATTCCTATTTGAGATATAGATCCTCATGTTTTTGATTTTACTCATAATTAATTGCTTAAACACTCATGAAGATCTGGACTTGCATCTTTCTCATTAAAAGTCTCACCCACAGACATCCGCAGCCCGGTGCAATTCTTGTTCACATGGCACGGGGCTTGTTTAGGGGCTACTCTGCTTTTTGAGCAGTGTCCTCAGACCAAGTTCTGCAAAAAGCTAGCACAAACACAGTAGTACTCATTCCTGCATGTGGAAGCTGTATGTTTACTCCCACTGTATCATTATCTCACAGCTCATACATTTGCTGCTCCCATCCCTTGCAGGACCACAATGTTGTCCTGCAATATCCTAACTTGCAGTGGGCCAGATCTCAACTAATGTGGTACAAATTAAGCACGCTGAATTTTACCAGCTCCAGAGCCTATTCAAGACTGGCTGGCTGGGGCTACTGCAGACTTGGGGACCATGCTATAGAGTCTTTCAATTTTTAAATTATTTTTTAAAGGGCTGACACAGTAATACTAAAAAGAAGTCGAGCCAACAATCTGCACGGGGACATGGCTAATATGGGATATTTAATTGGATATGAATGCTCCCTCTGGCATACTCTAGTCATGGAGTTTAATTTTGACCCCTACACAGTAATAATAAAGGAAATAATAAAATGCTGAACTCAACATTTAAAAACAGCTGCAGTCACACCAAACCCTTGACAGAGTTTTTACCTTATGGCATCACAGTTCCAGGAGTTTGTTTTTCTTTCTTAAGCAAATATTAATTATATGCAATACTTAATCTTCCTTTCCTTAACTTCCTTAAAATAATGGAAAAGAGAGGGGGAGGAAAAAGAGTTCCTGTAATGGATAGAGTGGGGGTTGCAGAATGAAGAGCATCAATTGATTGAATTAATCAGAAAGTGACCTTAACTGCTCATCAGCTAAATCACCTGCTGAATGGAATAATAATGATCAGGGCAAATTAGGATCCATAGTATTGCTTAATTAGTAGGTAGTGGATCACAGAGGAAAGACGTGACCATCAAAAATATAGAATACAATATATACGGCACTAGCGTGTTTGTTTATATGTATGCACACACACGGCATTAGTTATGTTTTAGCTGTGATGATCCAAGTAAGGAGGTGGAGACTGAGAGGAGAGGTAGTATTTTTAAGCAGATCCACTAATATAGCTGGGGAAAAAAACAGACAAGCTCAGGGTCCAAGAAAGGACAGTGTATTTGAAAGCTTCTGTGTTGTACAGTCACAAGAAAGTCCGTAGTAAGACAGTGTCCTGTGTCTGTGCATCAGTGCTATCCTCTGCTCAGTACAAGCACTTTGTAATTACAAAAGGTTTTCAAGCCAACAGGTCTGGGATAAAGAGCTGAACTTGGTGACAATTTCCACCACTTAGATGAGGGTAAAATTAAATTTGAATAAATTTTGTTAATAAATCCAATTAAATATGTTACTGCTGTCTTCATTTCAAGAAATATATATATATATATATCACTGGGTGTAAGAGTACTGGGGATATGTGAAATGTGTAGATAATCAGGGACAAAGCTGGAACTGAGGGTGTGCTATCAGCAGTTCATGAGGCCACATCCTTCTGTCTCTCCATCACTCACTCCTTTCTCTCAAGTTCAACTGTTTTTTCTCAGAATTGGGTTTAGAGCAACCCTGATTTAAAAATTAAAAAATAAAAATCCTCATGATTTTATGCCAAGTAATTGAAAACATAGATGAACCTTAGAGCTCCTTGAAGAACAAAAGTAATATTTGATTAAAGCCTCCTTTAGAGCTTCCTTTTATCCTACCTTAGCTTTCAATTTTTTAATGAAATTTCAGAATTCCTGACATTTCAGCCAGCTCTGGTCTAAGACATGCTGTTTCTGATTCACCTTGTTTAATGTGTCAGGACGCAGCTCTGCTGTCTTGCTTTCGCAGTGCTGGAAGGGAGGTTAACACATTTTGATTCTCTTTCTCTCTTTTCAAACCAGGAGATTGATGGCAATGCTTTGTTGCTGCTGAAAAGTGACATGATCATGAAATACCTGGGGCTGAAACTGGGACCTGCGCTGAAACTGTGCTACCACATTGATAAGCTCAAGCAAACCAAGTTCTAACAATTTCTTGAACAACAGCAGAACCTGACCTAAATCTAGACAGAAAACTAAAGGTAACATGCTGCCTTACAGAAATGCATTCTTTTGCAGATTGTTTTCCCCTCTTTTTTAACAAAGACTTTGCCTTTTTTAACATTTGTGCATCTTCACAATTTTTTTAATCCAATGGGAGCTTTTGGGCTGTTTGTGTTAATAATTTGCCAAAAAAGTATATACTTATTTTGTACCATTGATATTATTATGATTATAGTAAGTCCTATTTTTGTAATCAGAAGTGGGAAATCAAAAGCAAACACAGCGACGGTGTATGCTGAGGACTGCTGGCAGACAAACCGAGGTTCCTGCACCTGCTGCAGGGCCACCGCTGGGTGCCAGCTCCACCGCCGGTGCTCAAGGCTTTGGGGAAAGGGTGGCCTTTGGTCCTCTGTCTTCTGATGGGAATGACCCTGTGTCTTGCACTATCATCTGGAAAACTTGAATTCTGCAGTTTGAAAATGAAAAAAAAAAAAAAAAAAGGAAAGAAAGAAAACGCCAAAAAAGAAAAAAAAAAGAAAAAAAAAAGAAAATTTAAAAAGAAAAAAAAAAGGATAAAAAAAAGTGGGATTGAGGGATTTTTTTGCAGCCGAAGTACTTTTTCCCACTAGAGGGAGCAGCCCTAACAGACTTGGGGCTGGAGCTCTGATGACACGGTGCTTTCTGTCTGATGAGCTTTGACCATCACAACTCTCCCAGCCAGCACATCTCTAAATACTGACAAGGAATCGCAGGCTCCCAGCAGGATAAGCCGTCACCGTTTACAGATAATTATTTCAAGAAAAGCCCAAATGCAGAAAGCATTTCTGACAGGATGTTTCCCGTTAAGCCGAAGAGGGGGTGGATGGCTCCCATGGTGTCTGGCGTACTCAGCTGTCGTCTCCCTTCCTTTCTGGCCGACGTATGGTTTTTGGCACTCTTTTAAGAAAAAGCAGAATTTCTGTTTTTGGTCTCGTTTGTGCTTTTGCAAAGTGAGGGGGGCGAGTGGGAGCATTCCCCATGAGAAGCTGGCAAGGCAAGGCACATCACTGTGCTTGTGGACAGGTCCGGGGCAGATGCTGTAGGGTCGGTGCCTGATTGCATTGCTGCAGAGGGCAATGCACGCTTGCTTTCAGCACATATGCAGTTTTTCTGAGCTTTAAGTCTCAAGTGGATTCAAAGTAATGCCCTCCTGCCTCTTACTGAAATCTAAAAGTTGCTTGTTGATACTCTGTGCAGCCAGGCCAGGAGAAGGACAGGTCAAAGGCCAAGGAGGCAATTTGTGGGGTGTCCTCAACTTCATCCTTCACAAATAAAGATTATGAAGGGACACATCCATGAGGTTTAAACCCTTGGTGCATGACAAGCAGTGGTGGCAAATGTTTGTTGGTCATGCCGGTTATTTTAGAGCATACCTCAACTGAACTGGGGAAAGGAAGCCTGATAATATACAAGATGTCAAGCCATCCGAGGCTGTGTATGGATATCACCAAAAATACTAATGGAATACAATTCAATTTGATGCATGTTGCTAGAATATAACTCTTATGAAAAGGTACCAGTTCAGGACCTAATCATGAAAATCCTTGCAGCCTACACATGTTTGCAGAATTGGAATTGGAAATTGGACCAGTTTTCAGCAAATCTTGTCTTCATGTTGAAACAACTCCCAGATGATTAGCTGAACAAGTGTGCTAAATGAAAAGTCATGTATTACCCAGTGACATAATATACTGGACCCTAAACATGCTGATTCTTAGGACCCCCACCTGCGTCTCTTTGTGTCCATGTGGTACGGAATGGACATCTGTTCAGTCAGATATCTGGTTGACACAGAAGCCGCTTTACATCAACATGAAAACTGTGCAGTTTATTTTCCACTCTTGCATTTTTAAAACATGAATCTTTTCCCACAAAGATCCCCAAAATACATAAAAAATATTGCTGTATTAGTAATATTACCTTCAGAATGTCCTCTGACAAACATTTCCCCTTACCTTGGAACTTAATTAACCCCTTTTTTTTTTTTTCAAAAGATGATTTAAATTCCTCCACTTAAAAACCCACCTTGCTGTACCAAGTAGTCAGAGCTGGTTAGAATTTATCAGATGGCTTTAATGCTGGAAAATACAACTTTGTCAAAAGCAAAACTTCGTAAAATCACGTCACTTTCAAATGTAAAATTCTATTTAACCGAAACTGTAGTTTTTGGTAACGTCAAAACATCATTTTGACATTTTCGAAATGAAACATTTTTGTTTAGAAAAGATTTTTACCTTTTATTATATTTTCATGAAGAGTCTGTAACCCCACTTTTTGTTCTGAGAGTGGAAAAAAAAAAAAAACAGAGCTACATAATTTCCTGAAAAAGAGTCATTCCCATTCAGCTCTATGTCTCACCTATCTTCTATCTTCCACCTTCCCACTGCAGAGACTGCAGCTGCGAAGCCCAGTAACACCAAGGCAGTATTTCTAGATTCCTTAGTGGCAGTGATGTTCATACATGTAATGTGCTGATGTAGTTTTCATGTATGTATCTAATGTATTAGGTCAGTGGTGCTATCTCGTTTCATATGAAACTTCCAGGCATGACAGGACGATTCAGGCCATGATATTTAATGCACTGCCTTTTACAGGGGAGGTGTTTAGGGACTTCATTTTACATCTGAGTAAAGTTTATAAAAGAAATCCCTCACTGTGTGTTTATTCACCAAAAGGCAATTAGGGGGCAAACATTACTGCAGTAATATTGCTATTAATAACCAATTTTTCCCTTTCGAGTCTTGCCAGGGAGGGTGGTTAAGCTGTGCAGAGTGCGTCAGGCCATTTCCTGGGAACAAGCCCTCGAGAGTCAGAGGAGGCATGTCACCCGCCTCTCAATTAGCTGCTATTTTAGACATTGCCAGTACAAATTGCTTTGCTTGCTTTCCTCTTCACAGCTCTCACTTCAGCCTGCCTCCAACCAAGTTGTATTTTTGAACTCTTGCAAACAGGTGGGTGGATGCGCGGGCCCCCAGGTGCGCACTACATGTGCCTGGTTTCTGCTATTCAGCACTCACAGCTGGATCAGGAGGCACTTTGCTTGCTTTAAGCAACCTCAGTGCTTTGTGAGCATTTGCTTTAAACACACACACACACACACACAATATGAGCAAATTCAAAGGGTTTGAGGAGAGCTCTTCCTTTGCTGAGGTACCTGTTGCAAAGCATGAGGAGCAGCAGAGCCAGTGGTCCCAGGCAGAGCAGCTTCTCCCATCCGCCCTCGCATGGACCCGCTGTCACAGCCTCTTCTCCCACGCTGACAAATGCCTCCCTCCCCTGCCAGCCTTAACTGAGCTTCCAGAAATGCCCATGGGAACGCTTCCACTGCTCTGAGCCCACTTTCCTGCTTGAGGAGCACGGCGGCCTTTGCAGTGTTAGCAGCTCGGCTCAGCATGATTAATGCAGCCAGGCACCCTTGAGACTGGCATGTAAAGCATCACTCTGGGCTGTTATTGCCCTTAAATTGATTGCTGAATTTCTATAGGTTGTCAGCAGTCTTCAAGAGTCACACATCTTTCTTTCTTAAGGAAAGGATGGCTGCCAAGTGGAACATTATTAGCAAAAATAGCAATAATCAGCAAAAGAATAAGAGAATGGACAACGAACTTTAGGCATGAACAATTCCCTTGTGGGGTTAGTGGCAGGGGCATAAACAATCGCCTGGTGCATTTAGCACTGCTCCTGCAAGGCAAGATGGGCATAACAGCATGGGAGCGTGGCATTGGAGAGGCAGAAGCTGGAAAGCAGGACCAGGACTCCAGCAACACATCTTCCCTTCCCTTCCCTTCCCTTCCCTTCCCTTCCCTTCCCTTCCCTTCCCTTCCCTTCCCTTCCCTTCCCTTCCCTTCCCTTCCCTTCCCTTCCCTTCCCTTCCCTTCCCTTCCCTTCCCTTCCCTTCCCTTCCCTTCCCTTCCCTTCCCTTCCCTTCCCTTCCCTTCCCTTCCCTTCCCTTCCCTTCCCTTCCCTTCCCTTCCCTGGCTTGGCTCTTCCCAAGCAGCAAGGAGAGAAGCAGAGGAGGCACCCAAGGGTAAGGGCAGGTACCACAGTGCCAAAATCAGCCACTGGCATGTCTGTCCGTCCCTACACAGATTTTGTCTCTGCTTTCCACCAACCCACCCCTCTGAGCTGGTGTTAGAGGATTGCTCCGCTGGCTCATGCTGCTTCCACATCAACAGGCTTGGGGTTGCTAGGGAAATAGTTCATTATAGGCACTTTGGGGTAAAAATTCAGGGAAATATCAGGTCAGCAAGAGCCCCTCCCTCACCCCTTCCAAACGTTTCTGCGTGCAAAGCCTTAACACGACAGCTCCAGCAGGTCCCACGCACTGCTGCTCCCCTGCCACTGGTAACTGAGTTGGCTGGAGCTGTGTGGATTTTGCTTCTCACACCAAGAAAAGTAGTCCTAAATTTGCACCCTTTTACCTGAGAAAGCAGGCAAATCTGCGCACACATTGCCTCCAGGTCCCTGCGATAGTCACGCGCTGCCTTCTAATCCATGGTCCCTTCATGGACAATTGGAAACCCATTCCCTTGGAAATCTAAAATTCTGCTTGAGAAAGAATCGCTTTTATTCGCTGCCACGAGTTAAATATTATGGAAACGTGTCTGCTAACAATTTGCTTTGTGTAATTTGTACTAATGCTAATAAGCAACAGCTGTGATGCTTCCTGCTGTAAATTCTTTTGTGGTTGCAGTGGTATTATCACATATGTACTTCACAAGTACGATGGACTCTAGCACAGCTCGCTCCTTCTGGCACCAGCTCCGGCAAATCCCCTCGCCTCAGCATTACAGCTACACGGATGTGAATTTATGGTCTCGTCTCCCTTTGTTCCCCGAGCCCCAGCTCCCCACCAGGTGCCTGCAGCCGAAGGGGCGAGTAGGTCAGGGTGTGCATGGGTCGGTCCGAGGGGATTGATGTCGCCCGCCAGCCAGATTTACTGGGGTTTGGGCATAGAGGTGCTGGTCGGAGGCTAAGTGTGGAAGAAATAAAGATTCACTTAAGGAAAAGAAAGAAATGATGGTATGCGATGCACTGCCACCACAAGGCTTCAGCTGAAACCCAAGAATCTCTCAACTTAAGCTCGAGAAAAATGTTTCCCTCGCTCGCAATGCTAAATAAAGCACGTTAGGCCAACCAGGTCCCACCGAG
Source organism: Cygnus olor (assembly GCF_009769625.2). Taxonomy (NCBI): domain Eukaryota; kingdom Metazoa; phylum Chordata; class Aves; order Anseriformes; family Anatidae; genus Cygnus; species Cygnus olor. Next base: position 48,071,831 of record NC_049171.1, on the reverse strand, counting down.
GTCCACGTAAGTTTTCCTATTGGATTCGTAAGGGCTTGGCGCATAAAGCAGGTCAAGCTTCAGCCCTGTCCCGCAGCAACTGGAGCCTAACAAGCTATTTCATCCCCCCTTGCAAAGAGCGGAGACGGCCGCCGCCAGCCAGCCCCGCTCCTCTGCTCCCGGGAGCTCTGCTAGCTTCCTGGTAGAGAGCTCTTCCAGCTGCACATCTACCTGATGCTGACACTTTCTCCTGTTCATTTTGGGTTGTAGCTACAAGTTTTGAGGAGCGTGGTTTGGGTTTCCCGCTTAGCAGCAAAGCAAAGCGCTGAGGATTTCAGCCGTGCTGCTCGGCAGAAACTCGCCCCGGTCTGAACATGACTTCACTGAGAGATTTCCACAAGTTCTTGAGGCGAAGCCCTCAGTGGGATTTAAAAATAAAACTTTTCGAAATCAACCCCGGTGACCTACAATTATTGGCTCCTTTAGCATCTACAGCACTTCATCATACTTCAAACAGCTGAGTCTCTTGGCAATGCCACAACCGAACGGGGATGGCTGACGGGACTTCAGGAAAGTCTCCATCTCTGACTGCAGAGCCTTGCTCCTCTCGGCCTATGGGCAGCTGCCAAAAAGCAGCAGTTGAGGCTGGACAGGGGTGTATATGTGTGTCTGTGAGTGTGTCTGTGTGTCTGTGCACGTTGCTTGGAGAAGCCTGCCTGGCTGCATGGACAGGCCGTGCAGAGAGTGAAGTAAAAGAAGAGTAGAGCAGCTAGGAAGGATGGCCTTCAGAAATGGCCAAGTCACAGGCTTCAGTGGTGCTCCCATGTAGTTTGTGCCCTTTTCCAGGGCACATACAGAAACTGATCTTTCCCTGAATAGAGAAGTATGTCTTTATTAACCATGCTTTTCCCTAGGTGGTATAAAGGACTGGGATCGTGCTGTCCTCTTCTTTCTGAGCACAAAATGCAGGCAACCAACATCCTGTTATCAGAGATCTCTAAAAGGATGGGGAATACGAAAAAAAATAAACCCCAATAAATACAGAGATGAGGACATTTCAGAATGGAGCCGTTTCACAGCTTTCAGTGTCTTTCCGGTGAAACATGGGAGAAGGGGTGGGGAAAGGGCTTCTGAATTGCAGTGAATCCAACCCAGTGAAAGACTAGTGATTAATTTTATTCCTCACTTTGACGGTTTCCTGATCTGTAATGTGTTTTATGGCCCTGAGCATTTGCTGTAGTGGCAGTATTGTGAATTGATCCATGTGTCCAGGTTCCACTGAAACCAAATGACTGTTTCTAAAACCTATCTGTCTTCTTCATGGCATTGCTAATATGTTGTAGTATCCAGAAGGCTTCTGACAAGCTTGGCATGAGACAGTATTAAAAGAAAAAGATCTTTTTTATTTCCTTTGTGGCACAAAAGCTTCAAAAAGCAGCTACAGTCATAGCTGTTTAGCAGGTTAATATTTACCATCTTTTCATTTTATTCCTCTTAGAAATCTTGTAGTAAAAGAAAGTCTCTTGTTTATACAGTCTATGTGCTTACAAGAAGTCAATCTAAATTCCAGTCTTCCACTGACACTGTTGTAAATTTGGTAGACTTGTTCCACATCTTTACCAATGAGATCTGTGTCTGACACTACTAACAGCTCAACTATAGGCATGTTAGGCTGCTGTTATCAGAACATACTATAGGTATGTGTGTTACAATGCTGTGCAGAGATTGTGCCTAGTGCTGTGCAGATGGATTATGAGGGACTCAGCCTGCCCTGGAGAGCTGACAGCCTCATGGGGCAAAGAGACAACTTAGGGGGAAGGGTCTGCTAGAGGTGGTTTTCCTTCCCTTTTCCAGATAAAGGTTAAAACCTGATAGAAGTCAATGGCATGAATTTTCCTCCAGACACATATGGTAAAAATAGCAGAAGACTGAGAAAAATGAAGCAAAACTTTCATGAAGGGGAACCTTATTGCCTCCTTCCCGACACTGTTAATCACCTTTGGTGAAGCCAGAAGTCTGATCCCAGACCTTCTGGTCTGAATCTAGTGCCTTAACCAGAAGACCATCCGCTCTCACCATATCCCAGCCTTTCTCCCTCTGCTGTCCACATCTGACTTGCTCCTCACATAGCCCTTGCACACACCTTCTTTATGTACCTACACAGGCTTTTAAAGGTTGTCTAGTCCCTTATCCTGACAGCATTCTTCTCCCTCTTAGTCATCCTCCGCCCTCTAGTCCTTTCCCCTGAACCTTCTCAGCCCTTTCCCTTCCTATTCCTCCACTGTAGTTATATTCTTTTCTTTTTTTTTTTTTCTCTCCTCATGTCCTCTCTGGCAAGATCTCTTCTTCTCTTCCTTCCTTTCCATCTTTCAGTGACCACAAATTTGTCTCCTTCACTCTTTTTGCAACATCTTCTTTACCTTATGGCTCTTCTCTGCTCTTCCTTTCTCAAATTTGTTTTCCCTTTCTCTTTCTCTGTAGTTTTCTGCAACCCTTTCTTTCCTTTCAACCAAGTGCCCTTTACAGGAGATCCTAGGACCAGTTCTGCTGTGACAGAGTACCACACACCAACATCTTTGAATTAGGTTGTCTGTATTTTTTTACCTCTTCTTTATCTTGTACAAAAAGCTTTCCACAGCTTTCGTTCACCAGCATGAAGGGCACTTTTTGAGGCTGGTTTTTAACCAGCTGGCTGATTACTATTTGCAATAAATACCTCATTAAAGGCTCAGCACTTTTACACAGGGTGAGTGCAGTTTTCCCCTCTTACGTCCATCTTTCCCCATGCTGCCTCTTGATGTCCAAGCAGCTTAAATGCTCATAGGTTGGAAGGGACCCGGATACACTGCTCACTGGGATGAATCCTCAGCTCTTGCCCCATTGCTGATGCATGTTGAAGCCGAGCCTGGCCCCCGTGAATGGCACACCATTAGGCAGGTGCAGGCAACCTGCGTGCCAAGCTCAGAGCCACCAGCGTCACTCCCACGGTCTGGAGAGGGGCCAGCTTGCCCTCAGCCTGGATCGGAGAGTTGGTTGGAAAGAAGAGGTGCCCACTGCCAACGATAAGGACAGCAGGAGGTGGAAAAGAGCCACCCAGCTGGGAGAAGAAGAGTGGTGTTGGCCAGCTGGGAGGCGGAGGTGGGACAGATGAAATCAGCAGTGAGGGAAGGCCATGCTCGTAAGCCTACATCAAGCACTGTGAGGACACCCGTGTGGCAGCGGGCGTTGCAATGTGTACAGCATCATCCTTCATACTGAAATACGTGCAATAACGCAGGGCAGATTCACACATGGATGCACAAGTGCGAGTTTAGAGTAATGACTGTAGCTTCTGTGGGGCTACTGCATACTTCTAACAGTGGGAATGAGATCAGATTTTGGCTCTAAGTCCCTGTTTCCAAACAGTGTGAAGGATGAGAGCATAACAGCGCTCTTCCAGCTGGAAAGGGGCAGCCTTAAGTCAGGCCACAAAACAGCATAAGTCCTGCTCACACTTCTTTTTTAATGGTGCTCCGAGCTCCCTTCCAGTTCCTCAGCTTTAGCTTCCAAGGCTAGTGAAGCATGCACGGGTTTTTTTAATGTATGCACAGCTATCAGTTTTTCTATTGCTAATTGGACTCAAAGTGTGTTAGCTTTGATTTTTAATATGATCTGTAATTTGCTAGATAAGCCTCATTTTCTGCAGCAGCTGGATAAGCAGGGCTGCTTTCATCGCATCTTGCAGGTATTTTTACAATCTTGGACTTTTTTACCTATCTACTGTATACTAATCTTGTCCTCCTTGAATGGCGAACAACATCTCTTTCATGGTACTGTACAACCTTCAGAAAAGGGCATCACACATCAAGCAAATACATAAAGCTATTTTATTTTTGTCAAGCATATACAAAATCTGCCAGAGAGGAAAAAAAAATCTGAATATACAAACAATTTATTTATAATCAAGGGTTCAAACACACACTGCCTTGCATTCAGCCACTCCCAAACTTATTACAGTCCATATCACTTAATACTGACACAGACAGCGTCTCCACACCTCACATCATTCGAAAAATGCGTTTGTGACTGCTCTCATCCAAATCCCACAGGAGCTAGCAGGAGCCTGTCCAGCATGCGGCACAGGCTTCTCCTCCGTGACTGGTCTCTGAGCAGAGAAATCAGCTGGCATGCACTCGCTCACCAGGCTTCCTTCCTCTGCCAGTGTGTATACAAAAAAAGAATATAAATAGCGAGATTTCTTTTTTAATAAAAATGTGCTGTAGTGATAAGATTATGGGCTTGAATGCTGTTGACTGCAGTCTTAGGTCTCGTGACTCAGTGTAAGGTCTGTATAAGGCATATTTATTTTGGAAGTCCATGGCTGGGATTCTTTCACATGTTTTCATCAGTCTGCCTGGTTTTACTCCACACCAGTGCCACCAGGCTCCAGCTCTTCCTGATGGCAAAAGGCAGCTGGGTTTATTCCACCAGCAGCGTAACTTTGCTAACGGCAGCCCTGTGGACTATATGACATGAGTGATGCTGTCTGGGGCGCCAGTGGAAAGAAAAGTCTGTGTCCATGGCCCGCTGATGGTGCCTCCTACCCCATCTGCAAAGCATAGCACCATCCCCCTTCTCAGGGTGTTTTGCTCCTGTCCTGCTGTGTAAACCTGCCCAGGCTGCTGCTTCTCTCACGTGAATATAAATTCAGTCTATCCCCACCAGAGTCAAAGTCAAGATTTCTCTATTTTGCACACTTTTGCCTTAGTACTGATTTGGTTTTCTTTCTTTCAATGAGAGAGAAGCAAAAAAGCATCTTATCCCATGAACGCTTTGGGGTCCCAGTCCAGCTGTGCAGTTCAGTGACGTTTAATGCCAAGCACACACCTGTACATCACTGACCTCAGTGTGTCTTGAGCTTTGTTCCAAGTTGGCCACTTGACGTGTTTTTCTGAGCCTAAATATTTTCTAATTCTGTCAAGTCTTTGTAATTCTTTCACTTAATGCTCATTCTGCTATCCATTCATTTTACTTAGCACAATATTCTAGCATTAATTTATTTTGCCATTATTGTCAGGAGGTGCTAAATAATTGGGGGTTACAGAAACAGCTTATATGCCAATGACTTTTCCTAATGTGAGTCTTCTCCATTTTCAATCAAGAACAGTTACTAAAGATGATACACAAGATATATTGTTGATTATGCCAGGGTTACCATATGATGCTAACAATAATCAGGGAAAAGACATCTGCCCCTTAGTTCTACTTATTTAAAAAGCAAAGCAAACCCTTTAATACTTTGCTGTTTATCAGCTATTAAAACCTCCCCTAATAAATAATCTCCAACAGTGAACATTATATTATACTGAATAGTTCTGTATGCACTTTGCAAATATGCAAACAATGGAGAGCTGAGGTAAAATGAATGTGGATCTTATGGATAAGAATAACATGAGAATAAAATGTGTGGAGCCCGAGAGCAGCACGATTATGACAAGCAGCATATTAGTATTACTCTCATCCCACTTTAAAGGGTTTTATTGAAGTGATTTGTCTTCAGCTGTGGAGGTGTGTGCCTTTCTATGTGTATGTACATGCAGGTCTGATGTACGTACACAGATATGCACCTGCCCACCGTGTGTACATGTCATATGTATTCACACATCCTAACAAAATGGTAACTGTTGAATTAGCATGTTTTGTATCGGTGGGTCCAATTTATCCACTCCTAACATACGCAGTGTCTAAGTACATACACAACCATTTTGCAAGCATAGTGTCAAACTGTGATTCTTCTATTGCTTCTGCAGGCATTGTTTTTTTATTATTTGTAACTTACTCCTTCCAGTGGATTCTCCATCACTATATAGAGGCATGTTTTAATGTATAGCTGTATATTTACTGTTCTGTGTGCTGTATGCTACTGTTTGCATCTTAATTAAACTGAGTGTTACTGGACTTAACATACTTAATTTTGTACAACGGAGTTTTGCTTGGGTTTCACAATTTGATGCAGTATGTTTAAGAATGTAGAATAGAGGGAGATCAGCTATGATAAAGCAAGGATGTCCCATACTTTCAGATTTATGTTTCCTAGAAAAAGCCAGTACTTTCTTTTAGTATTGCAAAATTATTTCTGTATTTTTAATAAAGAATTGGATTTACTTGGTTCTATGTATGTTTTATCTAATAAACTGTATTTTTTAAATAAGTGCCTGGTCTCAGCCTTTACACATGTGTCATGCTTATGGACACACAAAGCATTTTTACCTATCAAATTCCCTGTGGCTGAGTCTGCAGCTCTGCTAATGCCAGAATTGCCTCCTACCCTGGCCAGTGCAGAGCTAATCTCACATTTTTTATTCACATTTCTCTGCTATGCAAATAAGAGATGGATACCGAGGTGTCAGCTTCTTGATAAATCTCCACTGTGATACATTAGCATCAATGCTCATTTGCAGGGCAAGCAGTTTCTTTGGTTCTCCGCTGAATTAAGGGTAGGGTGTCAATTTGAAGCAAGGGTGCAGCACACAGGCAGATGCCTAGTCCCTCAGGCTGCATCTACATGGGCAGACCCTGCTCTCATTTATGCTGATATAAAACTGAAGTGGCTCAGCTGAAGTCATTACTGTTACTCTGGATTTGCACTGGGGAGAAAACAAGAAGAAAATTTGTCCCAAGACCATAATATTTCAAGGTTGATCTGCCCACTTTATACACTGCCAGCTAGTGGAATACTCTAGCAATGTCTCAATAAAAAGCCTGAAAAAGAGCCAAAAAAATCTCAGCTCAACTACTATTAAAAAACTTCCCCTAGAAAATAAGAAATGCTTTCCCTGTTAAGTAGAGTCAGCTCTAGCTATCCAAGAAATACATTGCAGTGAATGATTCCCCTCTTTTTTGCCCTTTAATTACACTTTCCTCTATGATGCTATCAACACTACAGCATGATGAAGTTTCCCTTGAAGTCAATTTGCCATCCATGTCAGTGAAAGCGAGACTAGGCCGCTGGATAATAATCTTTGGGCCCTATCTTCTTATTGCTCTCCGTAATCGGGTAGAAATCAGCTGCAAAAACTAGCGTTATTGAAAAGGTAGCTGCACATATCCAAGAAATGATAGCAAAGAAAAGTGGGTTCAGGTCACCCCTTGATTTCTGGCCCCTCTTTATGAACCCTGAATATAAGGTAGACTCTAAAAAATGTTTTGAAGTTGTCTTTCCTTTCACCATTCCTTTTTGTGCTGAGACCAAGGATGAAGCCCTGTGAGGTAGGTAGCAACCCAGCTGCTGCTCATTCCCAGATGTGGCTTCTTGCTTGTGCTTCCATTCAGGGGACAAGAGAAAGAGCAGGAAAGTACGTGTCCCAGTGTTGAGAGCCAAAGGCCTCGACGAAGTCAGCAGGAAGCCCTGGGCCAGCTCCTGCTGATGGCCACAGTGTCCTCTCCCCTGTCATGGTGCCACGTGGATGGGCAGCAGATCGCTGCGCTAGGCCCCGGTTCATACATCAGGCCTGACCTCGGTCACACACCTCCCTCGTGGCCCTAAACAACGGGCTGCGGCACTTGGGCTCTTCTGGCTATGAGAAATTTGCCTTTTTTCACCAGACTGCTCTTTTATCTCCAGACTTTAAAGCCAGAAGGAAGGTTTCCTTCAGACTGAATATATGCAGGAGCTGTGTGAAGTCATTTAGAGCCTGGCTTCTAAGGTGAAGTGATTTAACTTCATAGTTGGTTTATGTGCCTGCAAAGTGCTCAGTCCTCCTGGTTCGAAGCTCAGGCACCGTCTGTAATAAATATTGGGGGGAGGGAAAAAGCTTCCTCCTCTGGTTATAAGAAGCCTATGGAGTAGACTGGACTTCAGGAAGCCAGCATTGACCTCGAAGATCACTGAGTAACACGGGCCGTGCAGCAGTTTCCTTTGCTCTTCTCTCCGAAGCTCCCAGCTGGGGCTCACGTCCCAGCTCCGTTAAGAATCACACAGGGAAACAAGACATCAGCACTCCTGCCCTGCCCAGCTCACAGGATAGGAGTTACACTTCAGGCAATGGATGAAAAAAAAACATATATACACGTATATATAAAAACATACACATGCATGCATATATATATACACATATATATAAACACCATGTGCCTGAGCTTGTAGTCCAAAGCAAACAAAAGATCTGTAAGCACTTTATAATTGCTATGTAAGTATAGCAGGCTCTTTTCTCTCCCTAATCATTCAGTGTGATGCCAACAGTAGCCTGACCGTCCTTCCCCATATGAGAGGATGCTCCACACAGGACCACTCAGTCATTTGCTCATGCAGCTGCCCACCTCTCACACCTCTGTCAGGAACCTACTCTCCAAAAGCCCAGGTGTGGGAGGTGATCAGGTTTTATTTAGCCCCCATGGTACTACGAGACAAAACTGAGCTGCTCTGTACCAAGGGCATTTCAGCCTGTTCAGGTCTCTGCAAGGAAAGCCTGCCCACCTCTCCTGTCATCACTTACACTGAACATGTCCAGGAAGGATCTTCATTTGCCTGTGTTTTGAGGAAAACTTCTGGTCAGAAATATGTCCAGGCAAGGTGAGTGATTAAGCTGGAAAAAGCTGTTGAGAGACAGGAGTGGCTTCCCATGCCCTTGACTCACTCTGCACATCCATGAGAAGAATCAGAGAGATTTAGCAGGGATGTCCTTTGGAGGCAACGATACACACTTTTCCAACCCCGTAAATGATTCCAAGATCTGTCTGTGTGAGAGCTGTTGGAGGAAAAAAAAACGCACCCCACATTCATGCCCTGACAATGAGACTGGTCCTAATGAACACATCTATCTGACAATGCCATTTTGATGGCACACATGCCACCGACGGCTGAGCAGGACTTTCCTTACCAGCTGTTTATACACCACGGTGACATCTGGCACAGAAGCTCAGAGGAAGAACAGACATATCCCTCGTGCACTCGCTCAATGCCCTGTTAGTGCCGAAAGAGCATGAAGGAGAAAGAGGAATCCTGAGCAGGGATGGAGAGCTGGGTCTGAGGGACAGGGGTGGGTGGAAGGCAGGGATCAAACCCCAGAGATAAATCAGAAGCTGTGAGATGCTGCAGGGCGCGAAGCCCTGCCAGGCTGCAGACAAAACACGTGCCCCCATGCTGCCGTGCCGGTGACAGCCTCCCCAAGTGGGGCTGGGGGCCAGGAGTGCAGATAACCCCTGGCACCATGGTGCCACTCCAGCACACCCTGCTCCTCAGCAGACCCTCTCCTGGCTTTCCATGGGTCCCACACCTTTCTTTCCTGTTTCTCAACCTCTCTCGTGCATTCGTTTTTATCCCTGTCTCCTCCAACAGATTGGAGCTCTTTGTTCGAAAATAAACCATCTTTTGAAATACCGTTACTTCTCTCCTTGAACTTTTCCCTGTGAATGACTTGACATTAAGCTGATAGTTGCTCTTAACTAATTGTTAACCTATTAGTTGAGACCATAAAAATTATTGAAAGGCCAAGGCTAAAGCTGTTTAAATGAGAAATATTTCTACAGAACTCCCCCGAGATGAAATAAAAAAGCTCCTGCCGACAGAGCGGCTGCCAGTTTCAGACTAACGGGTTTGAAGATGATGTTTTGCTAACAGCAGTTAATCAGTAAATTCCCATTACTAATAAGGCCATCACTCTTGGCTGAAGCCACAAATTACATGTTATGTTTCTCAGTGCTGAAGATAAAGAGTTCTTTAAATTTTGCATCTGCAAATGTAATGTTTAGCACAAAATGCTATCAGGAAAAACAAGAGGAAAATTGAAAAAGTGTCATATACATTCAGCACCAATTTACTTCTCTGTCACTGAAATTACATATCTTTTTTATTCCAGTATTTATTGCCATCTTGCAATTTATATTTAGGAGGGGAATGGAAACCTAGAGGGCTGAGTTTGATCTCAGGCACACTGCTGCTGCATGACAGCCATCAGATAAAAAAGTGAGAGCAGAACATGGACCAGCCGCTTAGGACAAAATTAAAAAGGAAACAACCCCAAAGTTTCATTATAATGTTGCATCTTGATTGTCTGCCAGATCTTTCACTCGCTTACATTGCTGCAAGCCTGGCTTCCTTCCACTGATGCAATAGACATTCCAGATTTCAACTCTCTTACTAGAGAGCAGAATTTTTGCTGTAAGTGTCCAAAGAAGAGTAAAAGAATGTGCTTTATTATGGTTAGAAAGCTGCAGGGACTCCTTGATTACCAGTCCCTTTGGAATTGCTTTCCTTGTCCCAGACACAGCTGAATTCAGAGTCCAGTCAGTTGCTCAGAAATGGAAGGTGAAAAGTGCCAATAGCAAACTAGACAGTTGTTGTTTTTTCCCAGTATGAAGTGTTCTTTATCTACATTCCTAGAGACAGCTATACAAAAGTCAGCTGCTGCAGGCAAAGCTCCTCCCTCCAGTGCCAAACAGTCACTGCGGGGACCCAACAGCCTCACCTCACCTCTCCTGACTACCCCATATGACAGCCTGCTGCCTTCGCGCCTCTCCACCCCTGGTACCCTGCTGCTACCTTCATCAGCATCCCCAGACTTATTTGGCTATTGGAGAGAGCAGGGTTTTGCCCTGCACTCTTAGATCTGCATAGAAATGAGTGCACACATATAGGTAGACACGTGCCAGCAGCAGCAACCACGGATGAACACTTGATGTTCATGCATGTTGGCTGTGGAGCAAATAGTTCAGCCTCCACGCTGAGCACGGGTGGGCGCAATCAGGCAGCCCTTGGCATTGGTGCTGATGGGGGTGTTCCCTTCCTGGTGCTACCAAGGTTGTGCTCAGGACCGATGGCCCGTTTGTCTCCAAGGCTGGAGGGCAGACCCTTTCTGGAGCACAGACAGAGCCACGGTCCCCCGGGTAAGGAGAGATGGTGTAATGGCGTGCAGGCAGCAGACAGGAAATATTGCGCTTCGGTCCAAGGGAAGCTTATTCCCTCACAGGGAAAAAGCTGAAAGACAGCAGTTATTTTGATGGAGAAGCTTATGCGGCCCAGGAGAATACCGAACACGTTGCATGTGCCGCGATGCCCTTGCCAGCAAGCGGCGTCCGTCAGAAGTTGAGAAGGGCTCAGCACCAGGGGGTCAGAGCCTGCTACCAAAGCGCCTTTTGAATTCCCGGTGCTGTGTTTTCTTGGCACTGAAGAACTTGCCTGCGAATTTCTCAGTCAAGATGATGCCGGCTGGTGATGTCTGGTGTTTTCTTCTCCACTTTCTTTTCTGTTAACACATCTTCTGCTTTCTCTAGTATGTCTTAGAGCTATGTACAGTTTCCTTTTGGGTGGAACTGTGTATTTTTTGGCCGTGCTCTACTTTCTACATTTTCTGCACATATTTTCCCTCTTTTGCTAGCACCTCTGTATCCTTCCTTCACTTAGCCATTAACATTGTTGAAATCATGACTTTCCTCTCCCTCGCTCCCCCTAGTTAGATAAACAGCTTGGTTCTTCTCTTACGCCTTTGTATTTTCCACCGGAAAAATCCCCTTCAAGGTGGATCTTTCTTTCACAATCTGTGTCTAGGAAACAGGATCTCAGCTGAGAGATTTCTACCTCAAACCAGGACATGCTGACAGGCATGAAGTTCAAGTTCCAGGGAGCAGGTCTAGAAAGCTGAGAACTCCTTTTCTGTTGCGGCTGTACAACATGAAAGGGTACGTGTAGCCTCAGGGCAAGCCAGTGACCTCCACTGCAGTTCTTAATTTTTCTTTTCCTGAAGCCAAGGAGGCTTAATGTTTCCTTGGTCCCATTACCTGATCTTTGCCTCAGCTTACCTACATGAAAAGGGACATTAAAATGATTCTTCTCTTGATGAGCAGTTTTACACAATATTTCTCATGTGCTGGTATCCACCTGAGTCTCAGCTGCCGTAAGCTTAAAACTAGGCACAGTGAAGGAGTACAAATTGTGTCATATAGAGGCTCATGCGCATATAAACATATACATACATATATATACACATAAGAGTGCCTATCTGCACCCATCCCCTGAGAAGCGACACAACCTGCTTATCCTAGAGAGGCAGGAGATGAACAGATGCTGAGATCCTTCCAGTTTTACCTGCAGAGTCCTCATGCTGACACAATCCTCCCTCTGCGAGGAATCCAGCCTTGCCCTTGTCATGACTGATGTCTCCATAGCCATGAACAGCTACTACTACATTAGGGACAAAGGTCCCAAACTGTGATCCTCGGAACTTTCTCCACAAAATAAGCATCCTTCTGGCTTCTCCTGTCTGCAGGGCCTAGTCTGGCAGGGATTTTTTAAACTTTCTCTTGGAAGATATAGATTTGAATCACTTGGGCTAAGATTTATTCTGGTTTATTCCACACTTCAGCAAGTGATCTAGCCACCAACCTGCCAAATAAAAGACCCGCCACCATGGCACCAGGTTGTCTTTCGAAAGGACTTTGCTCCTCTGAGGTTTTGAACAAGCAGGCTTATCTCTTAGTTCTAGGAGGCTTAGGGCTGTGAATCTTAATTCAAATAGAGCACCTCCTTCAGCTTATAGAGCTCATCCGCCCTGGAGGGGCATAACATTTAAGATGAGCCCATAACGTTTCCTATCAGCAAGCTTCAGGTGATCTTTTCCTTTGTAGACCCACAAATTACGGGGCTCTGGGGCCTTGTGCAGTGACCAGGAACATAAAGTCAGATCTTAAAATTTTCAGTACTGTTATGAAACAGGTCGTTTACAAATCTCCTCCTAAGTAGTTAACATAGTCAGCTAAGCCTGGTGTGAGTCGGAGAAAGTCCTCATCTGAAAACAACAAAACCGCAGTGGATTGCGGGTGTGGGGGAGGCAGGAAGGGGATAGCTTTTCTGTAGTCTTTTTCTTTTCTAAATTTCCATATCCCAATTTTTCATTTCCACTTGTGAAGCCATCTATCTCCTGTGTTTTAATTATCCAATTTGAAGCATTTTGACTTGGCCTTGATTTTATTGACTTAGGTGTTTTTGTTGGCTCCACCACCAATCATCAACAGGGACTGAGAATGGATCCTTCACAGCCAAAACCATATCCTGTTACTGCCCGAGTGCAAGAAGCATCACCAATAGCTACAAGCAGCAGGGGTCTTCTATCTCCTCCAAAGAAAAACGACGCAAAACCTCCAAGCCAATGTGTTATATAAGAAAAAAAAAATCCATTAGAGTGAATGGATTACTCTGGGTTTCCTTTAGCGGTTACTGGAAATGTTAATGAGATCACTGGCTGTTTCTTTTGCAGAGAACTGTGAAGTGTGGGTTTTCAAATCTGAACTGGTTTATGGTAAGCCAACTGTATCGCTCTGTACACCATCTGCATAGACGTAGAACTGACACCCTTGTTTAGCTTAGAACAACTTCAGATGAACAATCTGGGGAAGAGACTCCCCAGTTTAAGAAGCAAACTGAATTAAAAAGCGTGATGAATTGCTACAGATTATTTAGTGTCAGACTTCTCTGTTTTGCACACTTATCAGAATAATCAAAGCACCTACACTTGGTGCTAATAAAAACTCTATTAACGCTAATTGATTTTTAGATTGTAAATTTATTACCTAGAGTTTCATGCTACATGGCCATGCAATATAATATATAATATTCTACTGTCTGCAAACCATGTATGGTTCTGAATAGATGCTGTCAGTAAACTCCACAAGGAGCATATTGCAATTTCCATACCCATCCCCACAGAACCCATCACAGCAGAGGTCCCTGAACCTCATGGGATCGATGCTCAGGTGACAAAAATGGTCACTAGGCTGACTACAAAGGTGCTGGTCACAGGAACCACCGAGCCTGCTCAGTGGGTCTGTGAGGAGTTTCAGGTCACAGAGCCAGTGCCAAGCCTGAAGCCATGGAGAGAGAGCTGAGGGAGCAGGCAGAGGGAGCCATGGGCAGGCAGCATTGGTTGAATATGCCTGGAGCTGAAGGGAAGGACGCAGCAAAAAAAAAAAAAGACCAAGTGAAAGTCAGCTGGACCTATTCAAATAAAAAAAGAAATAAAATACTGCATATTCATCCAAATTTCAAAGTGTCACTCATTTCTGAGGTTGCAATAGTTCTGTTTGCTTTTATTAAATTTTGCTTTCTTAAATTATCACCTCTGCCTGTATGCTGCCATTTCAAAAAGAGATGAATCTTTTTTTTTTTTCTCCCTCATTTTTTTTGCTCCAACCTTCCAAAAACAACTCTTCACCTTTGGGTAGAGAGGAGGCCTGGAAAATTTCAGCCTTCTAGGTGAAACTTTTGGATAGCCACAAGCAAGTGAAAACAGGGAGATATAACATAATGGAAACACTTTGGCAGCCTCAGCTGTGGCTGTCACTAACACTCCAGCCCTAATGAAAACTTTCCTGAAGCAAGGCTGGGATGGATGCATTAACCCAAAGAGGGCTTTTCCTGTCCTCCCGGCTATTTAACGGAGGGCTGAGCCCCCCAGGACCGCACATTGGGCACACTGGTGACCCTCCTATACCTGTGCCAGCCTCCAGCTCCATCACTGGTGGCTCCAGGCTGGCAGGAGGCAGTGTCCATCTCCTTGCAGCCACCCTGCTGCTTCATGGACACAGCGTTAATCTGCCCAGGCTGGGCTTTCTCCTACGTGCACCACATTGGATGAGGCCTACATGTGTAAATCAGAAGGTTATTTCTCCCCAGAGTTTAGCCCAGGCAGGGAAGCGGCCCGGCTGTGAAGATTTGCCCAAGACAAGAGCTCTCCACATTCCTGGTTTGCAGGCGACCTGGCCTGGTGTTCCCTGAGCACCAGCAGCGCCGTTCTGGACAGCTTCCCTGGACCCGCCGTCCCGTCACCCGCCAAGTTTCCATGGAAAGGACACTCAGCCTCGCCTGGCAGGAGACAGAGAAGCTGTGCACTAAGCTGTTGGACTCCCAGCAGGGCCAGAGGCCCAGACAAATAACCCCGTCCCGCTCCATCACCCTCAGCTGTCGGGTTGTCCTCCCTCGCAGGGCAGCACCAGCAGGGTCAAGAACATGAGCCCAAACGCAGGCAAAGTGGGGAAGGCCCCAGGAAGGCTTGTCATGGCTCTGCCACAGACAGAGCCACCCCAGCCGAGGAGACAGAGCTGCACCATCTCCAGGACAGACAGAGGAAGCTGCAGAGCCTCTTGGTGCACTCTTGGCCCCAAAAAGCTCTGTGTTTGCTTGACATGACCAACGGCCCTTTCTGTAAAAGGTTCATCTACCGGGTCAGCTGGTTTGCAACATGAAGAGACAAAATCTGCTTTGATTTTAAAAATCTTCTTTCTCATAATGTATCTAATTATCTTATAATGTGCATAATTTCAAGAGAGACCTCAGAGCTGTGATTCTGAAGAGAATTATCATGCTTCCCTGCTGGTAAAGTGCCGGAGAGGTGAAAGACCTCTGTTGCCAGCACTCAAGTGATGGGTTTAGGCAGCTGCCCCATGAACATGCTGACCATCCTTCTCTCTTGTGGGGGTCTCTCCTCTACCTACACATTGCACGCGGCCCCATTACCAATCTTCAGAGACCACCGCAGGAAACCCATGGTGTAGGCATGTCCGTGCTGTCCCAGCTAAAGTGGATGCCCTGGGTCTACCCCAAGCCTTATTTTCCCAAAGTATCTGGCCATGCTCAGGGCCTGTACAACCACACAACATGGAGCAGCAAAGGTGATTTTGTTCTGCCTGCATTCAGAGCCAGCCAAAAGTCAGGCAGCCACAGGGCAGGCCATATAATTTCAAGGCCAATGCTGGACTACATGGTCTCGTGGGTTTGGATTAGCTTAGTGACAGGATGGTGCTCACATACCACTGCCCACAGGGTGTCCCACACTGCATTGACCTCCTGTAGAGCTCAGTCACGAGCTCAAACTTCCTAGCACCAAGAGTAATAAACACCTTAAAATGCCCGAGGGGTAAAACAAAGCTGGGGTAGGTACGCACAGTCCTGAGCTGAATGAGGGCTGAGCAGCCGTGACCCCATAGTTCTGGTCTCAGCACCTTCAGAACGTCAAATTTTGTGTCAGCTTTGTGGGCCAAAAGGGCTGCAGGGCAGGCACAGACAAAGCTGTGCAAACACCACAGCCTTGAGGCAACCACCGAGGGCAAAGAAAAAGCAGGTCTAGTAGCTATAAAACTGCCCTCTTGTCACTGTCCTGGGAGCAATGCACGCAGGCCCAGACCCTGTCAATGAGAGGCAGAGCAGGAGTAAAAACTGTCCTTTTGCCCATGGGCAACAGTGAGGTCTGAGCTTGCTTGGCATCTCATATTTTCATGTCTGCATGTACTGCATGTACAGCTGTATAACTCTTACATCTCTATAAACAGATGAGTATAGATCTATATCTACATACATAGATTTTTTTTTGGTAACTATCGGTCACGATCGAGTCAGATTGAGTCAGGTTTTCAGTTGTTAATTTTGCTCTGGAAATGCAATTGTTCATTGATTTGGAATAAAGCAATAAAAAACAATGATCATTTGCGAGTTTCTCCTCCTCTCTTCTCAAACGGAGGTTTCTGGCCCCACACCTAGAGTATTGCTACACAAACAGTTGACTTTGCATCCAGCATGACCGAGGCATGGGAAGGAATGTGTAAAGGATCTTCTAACAGCAAATCTGCCACTGGTGGAGAAAGCTTCTATTGTGTCAGAAGCTGCCTGACACAAGGCTTCTGCCTTTTCCCCTTCCCTGTACATTTCAGCCTCCCTCCTACAAATCCCTGCCTCTGCCAGGGTGAACCAAATAGCAACAGCAACCTTTGCAGAGCTACTCCAAGTCAGGGCTAGAAGCTTCCAGGAGGGGTTAGGAACAAGAAGCTGTGGCTGCTGGCAGAGGTTACAGGGAAATTTAAAACGATAATAAAAGTTATCATTCGTGAAATTATAACTGGTTACTGTTTAGCAAACCTACCCGTGATTTGGATGACACTAATATTGAAAACAGGTATATCAGTGATGGCATGTCCCTGGGAAAACATTACATTTAAGCACAAAGGCTCTTAGAGGTTCAGTTCACAACATCTGTCTGACATACAGGTATCAGGCCATTCACAGGCCTAGATATATGAAGCAATTGAAAGGACACATACTGTAATTACTGGGATATACAGATATGCACATTTCAACCTTCGCTTCAGAGCAATAAATCTTTGTTAGGTAGATAAATCTTTGGCTGGTAAGAGAAGACTTTTGCAGCTGCTTTCTGTAAAGCAAATGTGCTCTCACATTAACAAGCCTTAATAGTGAATAGTTCCATTAATTTTGTTGGGGTTCCTTGCAAAAGAAAAGATGGTAAGGTTTCTTCTTTGGAAGAAATCTGATGAGGACACATTTTGCCAATGTATTTCAAGTATATTGTCAATAAAACTTACTACTCCAAACTGAGGGTGCCAAAAAAATGAGTGTAAGTACCTTCAGGGCTTATCACCATGTAGGTACAGGATTGAATTGCTCTGGTTTTGTCTCATGCAAGTGGTTGTCCTATCCCCAAAGAATTGCCTAGAACCTCCAAGTCTATTTCAAACCGTAACACCTTTCTGACTGTCACTCACCAGGAGCATCCAAAGAAGGTGCCAAGACCACGAATATATCTACATGTTTTGCCAGTCACAACCAGCTAACAGCTGGCTAGTGCTCTGGAAAACATAACTCTGAATGTTCTTCCCTGTGTAGACACATGTCACCCTTTTAAAAATTCCTCTGGCACCAAAGTCCTGTGGCAATAGTTTTTTCAGGTTTTGATGCAATGCTAAAAAAAACCTTGTACTGATTTTTAATTTCTTTCTGCCATTGTTTTGTTCTTCTTCGTAGTTATGCCCCTTCACTCTTTAAAACCAAAGTTGCATCCTTTCACATCTCCCTTCGCATGGAAGCCTGCTCATGCTTCCAATCATTTTTGTTACCCATTTTGTTATCCACTTATTTCTCCCACGGTTATGGTCAGGTGAACAGCTCTAGCTCAAAACCAGCACGGTCATACTTTTTCCTAGTATTACTTTGCCAGTCCACAGGTAGTGGATGTCATTTACCTTATGCTGTGCCAACAAGCTCTTTGGACCTAGAATTGCCTTTCCTTACTGTTTGGACAGTCTGTGACCCTGAGGGGCTTTGTCATCTGTAGAGGTTATTTAGGCAAAATAAATAATTAACCATTAATCAGCTGAATAAGTCTTACCAAACTCAGCAGGGCTTAAGTTAAACTTAGTGAGGTTCAGGAAGCTCAGTGGCTTGTAGGATTGACTTCTTTTGCTCTGAAGCACTTTCCTCAATTAAGCCTCAGTTCAAAGGAGGTTGTGGGATTTGGATCATTATACGTGACACTTCTTGGGAGTCCTGAGGAAAGGGCCAGAGGGAATAGTCCCCTCTCTCACTTGAGCAATGAGGTGACTCCCCTGGAAACCACTCCTTTTAGTGCCCTATTAGTATTCTGACATATCGTTCATCCTATTAAAAATTACCTTGTCACCCATGCCTTTACTAACTGTCATCAGCACAGATGGGGCATTAGCAGGCAATTCGTTAGCTCGGCCCTGTCTGAAGCTATTTCACAGCTGCTGAGGAAGGGTGTATTCAATATAGGACAGAGCCTGCCCTAGAAATATAAAGATGCACAGACCTTTGCATACGTGACCTATGGGCCATGATGCTGTTTTGCTTATGGTTGTCCCCAGAGCAAGATCAGATGGGTTTCTCCCTTATTCAGAAGAAAGTTGAAAACACGATGAAGCTAACAGGACTGTCAGGGATTCAGGCAAGATCAGGGTGAGATCTGGCAGAGAAACATTTTTGCCCTTCACCAAAATCCCAAAGAATTATGCAGGACTACTACTGAAGATCTACTATCCCTTTATGTTTTTATTAGAGTTGCAGAAATAACTTTTTATTTCTGTTTGCATTTCAAACAGTAACTGTTTGGACATTGAGAAACAGTCAGTTTGAGTTTATTTTTTATCTTTTGAGTTGTTTCCTATGCTCAATTTAGGCTAATTCTGATCCTAAAATGAAGTTTGTTCTATTTGTTTCTCTTTAAGTTAGCGGTGTTTTGTACATCCTGCCGGACCCATGACATGCTACAAGAAGGCATATTTATACATTTTTTTGTTGTTATTTATTTGGTTTCTATGGTGTATATATTCTGCAGGAAATCTACATGTAGCTCTTTATTTGGGAAAAGGAAACTTCATTAGTGAGGCCTTCTTTAAGCACAAATACCTCAGAGAACAGAGTAAAAGCAGTGACATAGAAGTCTGACCCAAAGTCAAATGAAATGGAAATGAATGGAATGTCCTGGAGACTTTACTGTTAACTGCAATGTGGCCTCTTCTGCCAAAAGCATCATCTCTGCTCTCTAGGTGTCACAGGCCATACATGGGGGAAGCAGCTATCATCCTCTTGTCTGCAAACTTAAGACAAAAGGAGAACCATGGAGAAATCATCTTGAAATTATATGGGACTAACAGACATAATCCAAAAAATCTTCATCATGTGCAATTCTTTGGATCAGGTAACATTGCTCAGATTGGAACTGTTTCCTTGAAAATGTACTGTTTTCCAGGACTGATGTTTCTCAATGCAGACAAAGCATTTTCTGAGGCACTGCTCAGCCGGTCGTAATCCTGCAAAGGGGCAGCCACAGGTTTACTCACAGCAGAGCTGAATGTCAATCTGAAATGAACTCTAGAGTTCATAAAGAACAGCTAAGAAATCTGTTTCCTGCTCCTTACCTAGGGAACAAGGAACACTACTTTGGGACCTGGCTTCTCTCTAGACATCATAAATAACTACACATAGCAGGAAAAAAAATTTCCATGAGTTAGGCACATACTTTAGGAATAAGTAAATCACTCTGTTGTTTCCTGTCTCCTACCAATAAAAGGGGACTTATTTTAAGTATTATGCATGCTGTTCTACAACAGAACCGCTACACTTTAACAAAATACTGGGGTAATTTTAGCAAAGTCCACCAGCACACTGGTTCCAGGTTTGCTGGAGCTGCCAGATCCTGTGTGCTGGCTTCCCAGCAGGGCGTCACAGCCTGGGGAACAGAAGACTAGAGGATTGCTCACAGGAATGAGAGGGCTCATATGGCGGGGACCTCGGTGTGAGATCATTTATTTGGAGATCCAAGTGTGTTGTTTGAGCAGTCCAGCAAGAAATTCACCTGCTCACAATGGGTGTAAAACTCTGCAGCCCCACAATGTTGAATGGGGCCACCTGATGCAGTGCGATTTCAGAACAACATAGCAGCACAGGTCCTAGAGGTTTGTAGTGGCAGTTCTGCTCCTAAACCATACAGATTCAGCCTCTGCCGGTATTTAGGTGCCTAATTCCTACCGAAGTGCTTAGCTCCCTTGAAATCTCGATTAAAGAACTCAGCGCAAGACTGCAGCCTTTGCAATGAACTGGCCCTTTGGCACCTCTGATGAATGGAGGAGTCAGGAATAATGCACTTATTTCTGTCATCCCACACCACCGAGAGAGGGGGAAGTACCAAAGAGGGAGAGAGTGGTTACGGGCGCCGACCCCTCACCCGGCCCCAGCCAAGCCTCGGTTACGGGGCAGCCATTTTCTCGCCAGCCCTGCCCCGCGGGGGCGCGACCGGCCGCTCGGCCTGGGCGGGGAGAACCCAGCCCCGTGTCCCACAACCGGGACCCCCGGGGCCGGCATGGCCGCGGCCTCGCACCCCGGGGAGCCGCCGTCCGGCTCGGCCCGCGGCTGACACCTTGTGGCTGCCGGGCAGCATGCCTGCCCGCGGCGGCGGGCGAGGGAAGCCGGCGGCGGCGGCTGCCTGTGGGCTCGGCGGGGCAGGGGGCCGCGGCCGCCCCGGGAGTGGGCTTGTGGCCGGCCTCCGGTAAAGGGGGGCCGGTGCCGGGCGAAGCCCCGCGGCTGCCTTTCCCTCCCGGGCCGGCCTGGGTGCTCTGCGTCCCCCGTGCTGAGCGGGCGGCCTGGGGTGTGGGCTCGTTTATCCCAGGATGCGGAAATTGCTAAAAAAAGCGACCAGGCTCTGGTTGTTGACCTTGCCGAGCCGCAGCTGTTCCCCCCCCGAGCCCCAGAGCAGGGCAACTCGTAGGCTTTCTTTCATCTTAAACTATTTGGCCCAGAAAATGGCACACAGGGAAATGTGCTTTGTATCAGCAAAGACATGGGCACAGGTTTATGGCCTCTGCCTGCAGATGTGTTAAAAACACTGTTTTTCCTTTGCTTTTCTTTGACCCACACCTTCCCGATACTCCAGTGACATCCTGAAAGATGGGGAGATTTCAGGAGCTGATGTTAGCCACAAAGGGTACATCTATCCATCTTGTCACAGTTAGAAAGCACAAAGTTTGGCTTTTTTGGCATAGAAATAACGTGCTTTGAACAAAAGAGCCAATCAGTGGATTTTTTATGCCATTTCCATCTCTCTGTTGTCCTTTTGGGAGCTGCTGATCTTTCCCTTCATCATTATTTACCAGAAACATCTATGACTTTACAAAAATAGATCTTCTCGGTGGTGCCGCATTTACAGCTTCTCCTCGTTTTGTGTTCAGACCGCAGGAGCTGTCCCGGCTGTGGCAGCGAGGACGCCCGCCCGGCCCCAACCCAGCTGGGGCAAGCAGCAGAGCCTGGCGTAGCAGGCTGGCACGCGGAGGGGACACGACGAACCCGGGTGACTGCCAGACTCCGAGGTGAAGTTACGGAGGGGCCTCATCTGACTTTGCTCATGCAGCGTTTCATTAAAGGACTTTGCACACATCAAAATGATGGAGCATAGGCCAGCGTGTTGGCTCTGCAGGCTAATTAGTCTCTCAGACCTTCTGCTCCTCTGGAAGTCCCAGCCCTGCTGGGCAGGATGGGGCTTTGTGTTGCTCGTGTCGAGTGGCCAGGTTCCACATCTGTGGTGCTGGTATTTCGCTGGTCTGCAGGGCTCTCATTTGGCCTATAAACCGCAAACATCTGCTGGGGTTATGGTCGGCTTGTTGGCTGATTTCAGCAGGGGTGGTGACCTGCTGTACGAGTCGATCAGTTCTGGAAGAGCAAACTGGATGCAATGTGGAGGAGTTTGAGAGAGCAGGAAAAACTCTCAGCCAGTCCAAAATAAAAACTAGGTGAAAAAAAGAAGAAGAAGAAGAAAAAAAAAAGAGCCATAGAAATAGTAAAATGCTGCGGCTTGTTATCCCCATGTCCTTGGTGTTTCCCATGCACACTCTCCCTTGACAGCTAGATATTATTTTTTAATGTGTGTTGACAACTGCGCAGGGTACTTTATCAACCCAATAAGATAAACAAAAATCTAGAGTCACTTAAGAGGAAATAAATTATGAGAAGAAAATGTGCCTCATGCCTACACTGATAAAGTATCCTTAATTTGATTTAGTCGGGGAATAGTTTATTTTAAAGTGATATAATAGCAATTAATTCACCATAATAGCCTTGATCACAATGACGTCTTCTGCTATTAATGCAGATGTCATGTGCATCTCAGAGAAATGTCACCCTAGTTCAGCAGGCTGAAGAAGGAAATGTGTAAAAGAAAAGACTCTGTTCTCCATCGCGGAACAATTCCACCGACCTTTCCCTCTAGTTACTGTGGATTGACACAGAGGTAAATGAAGGCAGGACTGGGCTGTCAAACACTCAGTGTTCACCTTCGTTCCTTTAAAAGTAAAGTCCCTGACACCGCTCTGATTCACCTCCCTCCCATACCAGAGCAGACTAGGAATGACTCTTTCTGAAAGAGTCGACGGATTTGTGCTAGCTGAGAGGAGATCTGGCCTTTCTTCGGTGAAACATGCACAGTTCTTGCCATATAAATTCAGTTTAGATGCAGTCGTTTGGGTGAACAACTGTAGAAGATACTTATCCCACCAGTTATTCTATAGTCTCACTGAGCATTTATTTCCAGGGCAAGCAGGGCAGTACATGCTGAGAAGGAGTGATGGAGCACAACTCAGTGAAAATAATACGTTAGGCCTGATCTGGACCCATTTCTGCTGGCAAAACAGACTCTTTGTTCAGGAACTTAGTCCAGTTGGGATTATTCGACAAATGGAAGTGTTTTGTAGTGCAACCTTGTAAACTACTCAGGGATTTCAAAAATAAACAAATACAAGAAAAGGCCCTGTGGCTGATCCTCAATGCCTGATATTTTCTCATGTGCGTGGAGGGCAGAAGACAGATCTCTTTCCTCGTGGTTTTGAACCCTGCCATTTCAGGGATGTCACTCACTGGACCGCGTTATAAAAAAAACATTTAATGAAGTCTCCCCTTGGGTTTGCATTCCTGAAGAAAGCCGCAGCAGCCCAGAGTACAACTCACATCAACCAAACAGCTTTCTGAGCCCCTGCCCATCCTGCTGGGAGAGCTCCTCAAGGGCACCCATGCAGCCAGCCTCCCCAGACCCCCTGGTCCCCCTGGGACCCTCAAAGATCCCAGCCAGCATATCCGCTGGTACATGTCCCTCTCAGAAGAACGCAGGGGGGCTGGACAGAAGCAAGGTGAGGAGACATGTAAAAAAACAGCCTGCAAGCCCATGAACTTAATGGAGGGTGGAAACCACGTGTTGTTTTTTCCTTTTTTTTAATCAACCGTTTTAAGTCTTAGAGTGGGGATAAAATTTTCTATTAAGTTCTGTATGATGGAAAGGTTATCACTTTCTATCAAATTCTCCTGGATTTTCCTGTGAGAGCAAATGTGTCTGACTGATAGTGCAGGCTATCAGACACAGGGAAAATTATCTAATTTATAGCCAGTATCGAGAAAGCCACCAGCAGCAGAATAAAATAGTTCTCCATATGGTATCGTAAAGCTTCCAAAAACTATAGTTAAAGAAAACAACAATGCTGGTAGACAATTTTTTCTTTTGTGTATAAAGTAAAGGGTTACAACAACAAAGCAGGTGAAGACTGGCAAGAAGGAACAACATCTTTGATTGTCCTATATGAATTTATAGCTTTTGTGCACAGGATTACAAGTATTAGATGCATCTTTGTGCTAACAGGGCTCATGTTTTGAAGTACAAGAAAACTCTACAGTTACATTCTGTGGAGGCTTCAGGACACAGTTTGCCAAATGGAAAAACATTTGGAGGTTTGGAAAAATCTTGCACATAAATTACTAAAGGCACGAAGCGCCTGAAAGATGGATGAAATCAGAAGCCAAGGAAAAGCAGTGTGTGTGCCAAGGAACAAAAAAAAACATGTAATGATTTCTTTTAATGACTCTCCTGCAAAATGGAGAGCAAGCTTCCAGGGCATGTCATATTCTCATAAAAGCAGCTTGCCTGGGTGATGAGAAATACCCTGTAAGTGGTCAGACCAAGACCCAATTTTTCATCCTTTCTGCACGTAGCTCTCCATTGATTATGTTAAGTGCTACCCACTGGTTAAAAACACAGAAAGCTCATTGTCTCTGCCTGTGGCAAAGGGCAGCTACACACTTGTTAATTTCCTGATTTATGACACCCTATAGAAGAAATTGAAAGTGGGCACATGGCGGGGGGGGGAGGGCGAGGGGGGAGCGCTATTAAAACAGAAGGAGATCGGGAAGTTTGTGATAAAGAAAAGGCAGGCTCTCGTCTGACATGTAATCTCTCTTTTGGCTTGGAGTAAACCTGCTCCTTCAAGGCTATGCCATCAGCAGGGTCCGGCTCAAGTTTCACCACTAAATCTGAGTCAACAATCTCTAATCTGGACACTGGGCTCAGGATCCAGGCTCAAGTTGCACTTGGAAGCAGACAACAGGGACATGGGAAGGTGGGGGCCGGGGGGAGTGGGTAGGGGAGGAAAAAGACAATCTTTGTTTCTCATTTGATTGTCCACACAAGGCTGAACTGAGGTCATGTGTCTTTTTTTTTTTTCCTTTTTTTTTTTTTCCTTTTTGTGTCATCTACCAGATAAAACTTTGCACCTCTCTGGCCTTGAAATTGCCTTCCTGACACTTATATTAAGTACAGAAGATATATGCCCGAGAATCAGGGACGTAAGTTTGTGGAGCAGCTCAGATTTGGAGTTCTTTTCATCTTTCTGACATGTGATACCGTGACATAAGCTGCCTGCAGTGGGGTTGCTATGCAGATATACAATTTCTGAAAAGTTACACCAGGAAAACTAAAACCTACCGATGGATTTAGCATTTCACAAAGAAGCAGGTTAAAATGTGTAGCAGTTAGACTAAAAAGCTAAAAAAAAAAAAAAAAGGTGAATTGAACGTTCATGAAAACAATCTCTCTAAAAAAAAGGATCAATAAGTATAAAAGGATCTCGTTGCATTCCCAGCCTTTGGGCTAATCCAGCTACTGTATATAATAAAGGAGACACTGTATAATAATGGCAGGAACAGAAAGAAAGGGGAAATACTTGGGTACTATTCCCCTAATTCCATCCTCTTTCCCCCTCTTTGTCGCTGCCTTGCAATGATTTTATTTTGAAAAATAAAGACTAGAATAAAAAATATGTTGTCTGAGGCTTCAAGCCAAAAATGTGCCAGCACTTTCCCTTCCCACCCCACCCCCCCAAACTCCTTAGGCCAAAAGCCTTAACAAAAGCTGTTTTCTGTTTGGAAGATCTCTGGGTCCTTCACTCTCTTTCCTAACCCCTAACACAGGAAATGATTTTATAATTCACGTTATTAAGGAATTCGACTCACGCTCCCCCTTCCCGCCCCGCTCCCTGGATGTCGACCGACGAGAAGCCTGTGGCCTGGCACCCGTCCTCGCCGACCCTTTTGTGTCAGCTTCTCTACCTGACCCTGCCGTAAATCATCCCCCTGGAGCTTTCCAGCAGGCACGCAGCAGCCAGCAATCCCCAGCATCCCAGGGCACTTGCTTATGCTTGTGCCTACAAAGATACCCCCAAGCTAGACAGAGGGATGCTCCCGACTCCCCCCAAAACACTACATCCCATGTATGCAGCAGCGTGGATGCTGTGCCAAAGGCCATTTTAGAAGGCAATCAGTCAGCCTCCTGCATCCCTGGTACCTGCATCCCAGTGCTAATGGGGTGACACTGCCACAGCCGCTGCGGTCCCGGGCACTTCCCTGCCTTGCTCTGCAGCCCTGGCAGCCTGGAGGATGGTGGGCCCAGGACCCTGGTGGGTCGATTGAGGTGCTGCTGCACAAAAAAAAGGTGTACGTAAAAAATCAGGCTTTGTGTCAGCTCCTCTACCTGACCCTGCTGTAAATCATCCCCTCTAGAGCCTCCTCTGCAAATCCTTGAAATGGTCCCCATCAGACCCTGTGTTTCAGGGCCCTCAGCTGGCTGGGGAAGGTTCCCTTTGCCTTGTAATAGATCAGTATTTACTGCAGCAGCTCTGAAACCCTTCTGGGAGCAGAAGCAGGCATCCTTGTTGCAGGAGAGAGCCTCCAACACTAAGCTGAGGGCTGTGCTCTCTTGCCCTGGCCCTGCAGATGCTGGGTTTGTGTCTCCTCCACAAGGAGTGAAGAGTGGTTCTGCCCTTCTTGGCATAGCTCATGTCCCAGTGGGCAGGCCGGGAGAGTTTATATCTCATCAGTCCTGGCCTGGGACATGGGAATGGACGAGAGTCTCTCTCAACACTTTGCTTTGTGTGAGCCTGTATGGGCTTGATTCCTGTAGCTGAAGAATGGGAAAGGACCTGAGTCTCCCAGTCCCCCAGCAAGCTGTCTAATCACAAAGTTTTCTAGAAAAGAAGACAGCATTGCTTCTTTCTCAAGCCTTTTCCTAACTAGGTCCAGCAAGGTCTTTCAAAGCAAAGCAAAGCAAAGCCATGTGGATGCCATGCCATCAGGCCCCATAGGAAGCAGGGTGAGGCTGCCCCTTCTCCCGTGAAAGCCATGTGCACGGGCATCCCAGGTAGGAACATGCAACTTTTACATACTTACCTAATTCATAAGGAGAGGTCCTGGTCAGTGCACCTGGCTCCATCTCTCTCAGATTTATATCTTCTTGGAAAACTATTTGAGGAGAGCAGCAGGTGAAGTGGCTGGGACACTCACCTCCTCCACTTGATAGGTAATGGTAGAGACACCAGGGAACAGCTTCAAGAAAAGAGAATATCAGCGGTCTAAGTTACTCTTTTTTGCCTGGTGGCTTGGTCAGTTTCTCACAGTGTCACTGAAGTAGAAGTCCTGACAGGCCTTGACTTGGCCAAAAAAGGCTGAGGAGCATCCCTGTGTCAGAGACCCCCATCTCCCTCGGAGGCGCTGCAGCGCTCTGCAGTAAGCATCCGCAGGTCCAAGGGGCCGTGCTCCCACCGTCACTGCAAGGAAAGCAGCCAGGAGCAGTTTTCAGCTGGCTTTTTCACAGCTCTCTCTGTGTTTGTTTTCCTGGTATGTCCTACGCTTTGTGGAAAATGGGTGCTCAATGCCCCGTGGCATTTCTTTGCCCAGTACCACATACATGACAGGTAAAATGTGTGCAAACCCAAAGATGTTCTACCCATCTCAAGACGTCTGAGCAGTTAATGTGGAGCAGATTCAACTCGATTTCTGACTCTCCCATGACTCTCAGCACGTGGATGCTGCCCCAGTTCCGCATTCCTGTCCTCCCAGATCCCAAACATAGAGTCAGGTTGGGGTGGGAGTGGAAAGCAGAGCAGTTCAAGGGCTGCCTCTTTTCTCAAATAAACCTCTGTAAATCCAGAGCCACTCTAGGGGAAGCAACCTGCCCCCACCGGCACAGGCAAATTTGTTCCGAGTTCGAGCACCGCATGTTTGTCATAGTTGTTATTAAATGATGCCTTTACATATTCCAGGCCTATTTTTAAAACAAAGGCAATGAAGTTAGGGCATCCAGTTCTATATATGGACACTCCAAATGGCACTGAAATGCCTCGTGCATGTGTTTGGCTGAGTGTTGATTTGGGTGTCCAAATAAGGACCTCAGAATGGGATATCGGACTTGGATAAGCATCCTTGCAAATTTGGCATGTGGTGCTTATTTGAACAAAGCAAATTTATTTCCATCATTTAGCACGGAAAAAGCATTAAATCCTTTCATTTTATGGGACCTTCTTATTCATGGAATTGGGCTAACCACATACTGAATTGTGGAGCAGTTCTGAAAAAAAACGAAGCCCTCAAACCCATCTAAGACAACACCAGGGGTGATTAATGCAGAGCGTTTGCAGCATGAAGTCCCCCTCTTATCGCAAGGGCAAGACTCCTGCTGACAGCAAAAATTCAGTGCCAGCAGAAGGACCGGGGTGGCTCGATTGCAGCAAACTCCCCCTCTGCCCGGCAGCATGAGGGGATGCACACAAGGCTGGCTGCTGGGGACCTGAGGCAAAGCTGCCTCCTCTGCTCATGAACACAGCCTCTGCGTCTGAAAACTGCACGTGTGCAATAGCTGGAGCCGTTTCTGCTGCAGGCAGGAACCTTCCCGTGTATCTCCCCGTGCACTGGGATTTTCTTTGGCTCCTTGATGGTAAGTTCTCCAGGAAAAGGCTTGGCTCGATTATTATGTCTTAGTCCATAATAAATAATGTCAGCAGCGAGTGAGCAACATTCTGCATCCCTTTGCTGGGCTCCTGTTAATTGCAAGGGACCTTCTCACATCCTTTGTGTAATTCCACTCGTTTTGTTGGCATTATGCAAGGGATGGATTTGGCCTAAAAAATAAAGCAGGTTTCTTTTGCATAATGTATCATACCATTTGGTCTACATTTCACTGAAGGTTTATGTGTACTTGGAGATTTCTCCACAGATACGCAGCTGTAGATATTTTTAAAATAGCAAACAATGAACTGATTCAACTAAGTCAGCTCAGATTCTGAATTCTGGGGAAAGTCGTTTGAAAAGCATAATGTAGGCAAATTTTCAGGAAAGCTCAGGTAAGTTTGTGATCACATGAAATGCACAAAGCCAGCTTCAGCCTAGATTGCTTTCTATACCTCTATATGGTTTTTGACAAGCTGATTCCATTTCTGGAAAAAGCGGCTCACAAGAGAGAAAGATTTCTCTAAAGAGTCTGTTGTTTTTCAGAGGAGTGAAAATGTGTGCTAACAATTCTGGACCACTGACAAAAGCAAAATCAATACACACGGCCTTCATTTTACAGCCAAGTTCAGATGAACAAATAGAGATGTAGCAAGCTGTTTACTAGGAAGACAAGCTCTGCTCTGCATGCCCTTCCAAGCAGGCGTGCTTATGCTATTGTTGTTTTCCTTACATGAGTGGTTAATGAAATCAGTCAAAAAGTTACAGAGCTCACCGGACATTTCAATCTCCTCCATCAGCAGCGCCAGCCAAGAGCTGGGAAGCAAACAGCCTTCTGCAAGACAGCTCAGGGCCTGCAAATATGTTGCTGTTGCAGAGTTTTGGGGGCATTTGGGAGGAGTTTGGTGCTTGGAAGAGCCTAGGCTTGATTTCAGGGGGAGCTGATGCATAAAAAACCCTACATCCTTACAAAAGGCACATGGAGCACACTCTGTACACGGGCCCCAAATGCATGGGTGTGAGCAAACTTGCACAGATCCCCTTGAAATGAGCAGAGCTGCAGCCAGAGCATCCATATGGGGCTCTTCTTTAAGATCAGGGCCTAACCCTGCACTGCTAAGTGCATTGTTTGTTTTTTCTTCCCCACACCTTGAACATTGCAGAAGCTGAGAGATGATGAGAGAGGAGCAAAAATGGAAGGGACATAGACACAGCCTCCAGGAACACTTACGCATATGTTTCTGAGACTTCAGAGTGAATTTCGCTTGATCTGTGACCAGGCAGGTAGAGGAGTGAATAACTGCATGCACCAAAAAAATAAAAAATAAAAATAAAAAAAAAAGAAAAAAGTAAATAATACTAATAAAACAACAGCACATTTAAGTGCATTTTTTTTTCTTGGAGATTTATTTTGTTTTAATAAATCTGACACCAGTCAGGGAGAGAGAAAATTGTTGCAAGCCCAAAAGGAAAGCAGAGCACACTGAGGGTGCTTTAGTTTCTTGCTCTCTTAAAGATGTTTCATCAGTATCTCTTTGAACTCTCTCCCTAGACTCAGGAGCTGTTGGACTTCCCCCCTGCCCTTTTTTTTTTTTTTTTTTTTTTTTTTTTTTTAAAAAGCGAGCTTGCTCGCCCGGTGTGTTTTCCAAGCTTTCACAGCTCTAATAAATAAGGAGCACCTGTAAAACAGTAGCTTGACTTAAGTGAATCTGTACAAAGGAAAATATAGAAATACAGTATATACATAGTGCTCATAGTGCACCATCACTACAAGGCTCTGGTTCAACTGACTTGGATACCCTGCTCCCAGCACCGCTGAAACCATCAGAGACACTGCTTCTGCAAATTGCTCCTCACTTCCCCGCAGCAGCCTTATAGAAAAGGTGTGCTCTGAACACTTGAGAGTGAACAATTGCTTTATTCGAGTTAGTAAACAGTTACACTGAATCACAAGGTGATCTGATTTTTTTTTTAATTTTTTTTAGTTTTTATTTTTTTTGTATTTTTTTGTGTGGATTTTTTTAGTTTTTTTGTTGCTTTTTTGTTTTGTTTTGTTTCTTTTTTGTTTTGTTTTGTTTTTGTTTTTTTTTTTTGTATTTGTCAGAATGGGATACTCCACGACTCTCTTACCAATTCAGTGCCAGTATAACATGCTCTAGTGTACTTTTGGACTCTTGGCTACAACTGTACAAGTGCACACAAGTAAATTCTACCCTGTTATCCTCCACCCACTGATTGAGGATCGAATTGCACATTTCTCTTAACCATGACAGGAGAAAGCAAACAGTGAAACAGAATCATGGGGGATCTTTCTCACTTTACCCTTGTTTTCATTGGTTTGTCCATACCATTCTAATTATCATGAAAGGGCTATGCATATGGAGAGATTGTCTCACTGCCTTCCTGGATCACTGAAAACCATCAGGGTTGAAATTTCATCCAAGTCTTTCGTGACGCCCAGCAAATATTCCCCTCAGATTATTTTACACCTTGAGGGAATTTTGGTCTTTAGTTCAACACTCTTGCTCTGTTCCCAAATGGGGCGCTATTTAGGGGAATTTAAAGAGAAAGCTGAGAAGAATAAACATTTACTGAGTTCTCTTGGCATTCAGTCTCTGAAAAACCACAGTATAAACTATTCATGCTGCTTCTTACATCTGTCAAATCAAAAATTAAAAGCCATAAAAGTGTAACACTGAAAATATGGCATTAGAAAGGATAAAGGTGGCCTTTGTAAAAATAACAAGGAAAGTATATTAGCCAATAAAATATTCTAACTCTTCATTTAAAAGTGCATCATGGGTAGGACAGAGATGACTCTGAAGCGTTGCTACTCCAGTATTACCCCTTTCCCCCATCAAAACTTGAATAGGTCCAAAACCATACAATGCAAATCACGATTCTTAGTGTAGCAGCAAAACCACAGCAGTTTTTCGAAAAAAAAAAAATCCATATCACTGTCCAGTCTCAAATATCTGAACTTTGAAGTCAGGGAGGGAAAAAGTACCTATGTTGGTCCATGTGGTTTTTGAAACCAGGGTTAAAAATCCCCGCAGCAAGAAACCAAGAGGAGAAAGCGTTCCTTGGAGGAGAAGAGGGGGTGGTCGCAGGAATGCTGAGCACACTGTGTGGGTCCATGATGTGCTGTCTTCTGGGTCAAAGGCACCCGTGGGACTGAGGCTTCCTCGGAGGGACTTCGTGATGGGAAGCTGCTTTATTTGCTTGACTTTTAGCCAGAGGGGATGGTGAGCGGACCAGCTGGTGTCGTTCAGTGGAGTGACGTGGTTTGCTCTGCTCCCTTTCTCCATGCAAGGTACCCTGTCGGTGAGCATTCCTGCAAAGCAGAAAAGGAGACAGGGTCAGTGCCAGTGGGATGGGATGGGATTCATCACAGGCACAGTGGGCATTGCCTGAGCTCACACAGCCCCACCGCTTCCACCTTTGCTCTGCCTCTCGCTGCAAGGGCCATCGGTATGTGATGCTGCCCTGGCAGTGAGGTGGCTGGAAGGGAGGATGCAGAAATCCCTGCAATAAAAAGCTGTAAATTGATATAATAATAGTTCATTCTCTGGGTTTCATAGAGCGCCTTTCATTCCACAAGATCACGGGTGAATAATAATGCATCACAGTTATGTAGTAGCCCTCACCCCTTGATCTCACCGTGCTTTACAGAGCTTGGAGGTATCACTGTCTGCACTGCACAGGTAGGGAAATGGACTTGGAGGAGGAGACACATTTGGACCAGGGATGGTGATGGGATGGGGTACAGAGCCTGCCTTGCAGCTCACTTGTTTTGCCATTAGAACTGGATGCCTCCCAGAAACCCAGATTTCCCCCAACGCTTTCAAGTCAGTTGAAAACTGCATTTCAAACATTAAAATTGCAGCTTATTCCAATTCTTCCGATGTTTTTAAAGCTGTCTGTAGTGCAGTCCAAGTGGCAGGGAGCTGGGCTGATATTTCACTTAGGGCCCCCCAAATAACAATTGGGGTTTCCCTTCTGCCATCTTTCCCCTGCTCTGACTGAAAGACAGAGCTCCCTCATGAGGAGTGCTCCCAGCACCATGCACAGTCAGGCTGGTTATTCATCTTGTGCAGAGTCATTTAATATGACCAAGTGTTTTTGCTCCCAGAGCACTAACATTCCCAGAGCACTTCAGCCATGGGCATTAGAGAAATGTTTCAAAACCTTCTCCCCATGGCTCACCCTTTGTCATTCCTTGCTGAAGGGGCTGTGTCTACAATGCAAGACCCAGGGCTCCACAGGGACAACCTGAAGAGTGGGCTGGATGGGCTCTCAGGCGTGACAGAGCACAGTCAGTAAGCACAGCTGGACAGGGCAGATTGGTCTCATGGAGAATCTGAGATAGTACCAGGAGACAGCTCCACTTGCTGGTTGACAGAAATGATTGTCACACTCTGCTCTGCGCTGGTGCAGCCACACCTCGAGACCTGTGTGCAGTTTTGAGCACCACAGTATAAGAACGACATAAAACTATCAGAGTGTGTCCAGAGGAGGGCTATAGAGATGGTGAAGGGTCTGGAGGGCAAGACGTATGAGGAGCAGCTGAGGTCCCTTGGTTTGTTCAGCCCAGAGCAGAGCAAGCCGAGGGGAGGCCTCATGGCGGCCTGCAGCTCCCTCACGAGGGGAGCGGAGGGGCAGGCGCTGAGCTCTGCTCTCTGGGGACAGCGACAGGACCCGAGGGAACGGCATGGAGCTGGGACAGGGGAGGGTCAGGCTGGGGGTTAGGGAAAGGTTCTGCACCCAGAGGGTGGTCGGGCACTGGGACAGGCTCCCCAGGGCAGTGGTCATGGCACTGAGAAGGATTCAATGGTCCTTGTGGATCCCTTCCAACCCAGGATATTCTATGATTCTCATGCAAATACACATCTCCCAGTAACAGAGCTAACTCCCCACAGGTACTGTCCATGCTACACATACTAACCAAAGATGCCCCTCTTGGCCTTTCCCCTACTCATACAAACGAAAGACAGATGCTCAAGACAGCAAAACCTGGCTAGGGTAAGGGAGATCGGGCTGGAGCCCCCCATGATCTCCTTGGTCTTTTGGCGTGCAACCACTTACACCACAATAGTGCCTATCGTGCTGAGGGGTCATAACCAGCAAAGCACAGTGACTGACATGCCTAGTTTGGCTTCTTTTCTCGTTTATTTAGGACACGAAGGGGACACATCCCACAGAACTTATTCAGACAACCCCCTTGTGAAGCCAACTGGTGCTTTGACTGGGTGAACAACAGTGGAGCAAACACAACTTTATTGATTTGAGCCTTTCAGAAAGCTGCATGATAGCTCCCCTAAAATAAGGTAAGCATTGCCAGTGGTGAAGGCCAAGACCATGAGAATCTTTGGAATAATGTTTTTAAAAAATCATCTTCTCATCAATCTAATGGAACTAAAAACAACACAGTGGTTTTAAATTCCTTATGGCTTATCTAGGGGCTACTGGGTAACATGCCATGACCTCTTCTTCTGCTTCCCTTGTCACTTGACCATGCAGACTGTTTGCAGGAACTGTCTTCTCTCGCTACAAAAGTTGCTTTGGTCTCTGTCACCTTGGATGGGATCCGCTGTTCCCTAAAGTCTCAAACTGAAACTCAGGTACTTAATGCTGGTGCTGGGTCACGTTTTCCTTCTCATTCTGCTCCCTGATCTCCCTTTCACACTGACTCCTCTCATCACTGCGCTTCTATTCCCCTGCCAAATCTCCGCCCTTCTCAAAGCAGAGGCTGGAAGGCACATTGACTGTGTTGACCAGCATAAACTCCCAGAACACGGAGGCCACTATATCAAGGTTAAGGAATAACATTTGGGCTTTAGGGCAATGTGCCCAGAGGGATGTGCAGCTTTGTGCACAGAGAGTGCTGAGGAGAAAAACTAGACTGAGAATTGGGATGTATCCACTTCCTGAGTACTCCCCATAAAGTACGTTACTGCTTTCTGTCACTTTTTGGCTTGAAATCGTGCTCTGAGATTAACTAAAAAGGGAAGCAGAGAAAACAAAATTTGCAGCCTCTCTATGAACCCTCACTCTGCACTTCAGGTATTTTGTCTGTTCCTTTCTTAACATGCATCAATGAAAATGAATTTCCGTCGCTCACTAATCAGTCTCAAATGGCAAGGCACTGTGCAGAGCGATAAGCGGTTTGGGAAGGAGGGCATAAGGATGTTCCCTAGTTCTAAATGCTTTCTGCTTGGAGCAGTCAGCTGGCTTTTTAAGGCCTATCTATTTTCCCCTGCTGCAGATAGAGTGCAGACTGGAGAAGCATCTTCCCTATTGATTGGTTCACGTGACAGTCATAGTGTTCGATGAATGCATCTTCATAGCAATCAAGTGACAGAATAAAAATCCATATCAGGCATAGCATGCAAAGTTTTATAAAGAAATGAGAACATACTAGTCATCACCACTTCACAGTCAGATGCTTTACACCTCGTGCCAACACCAGAGTGCATGACCAGCACAATAAAATCAGCTATTTATATCTGCCCCCCCCCCCCCCCCCCCCCCCCCCCCAACAAATTACTTTTTAGGAGAGAAACATATGCTCTTCACCCCAGTTGAACTTGCACCCAACACACAGCAGAGTGCTGATCAGATAGAAAGATTCTGTCAGCTACAAAAGACAATTTTTTGGTAATTATAAAGCCATGGAGCTGAGCTTATGTGAGTTGCCCTGAGGTGGACGCACTGGGTTTTGCCTGCTTTCCAGCACTAAACAGGATTGTGTTGATCTGGGGAGGGAAAACCACCCAGAAGTCAGAGGTGTAGTCCTAACCCCACACGGCATTATGGAGAAGAGGACAGAATGAGAACAAGTAGGAAGGCTCCTCACTTTCCAGGGTAGGGGAAGAGAAGCAGAGAAAACAAAATTTGCAGCCTCTCTATGAACCCTCACTCTGCACTTCAGGTATTTTGCCTGTTCCTTTCTTAACATACATCAATGAAAACGAATTTCCATCCCTCACTAATCAGTCTCAAATGGCAAGGCATAATGAAGGGTGATAAGCAGTTTGGGAAGGAGGGCATAAGGATGTTCCCTAGTTCTCAATGCTTTCTGCTTGGAGCAGTCAGCTGGCTTTTTAAGCCTGCCTGTTTTCCCCTACTGCAGATAGACTCAGTGCAGGTAACCTGGAGGTTCACCTGTGCGGGCTTAGATGCCGACACAGTGCTCCTATGAACAGTGAGCGAGAGCTGTGCTAATGCCCTCTGCAGCTGCATCTTAACCTGAGGAGCAACGGGCAGCTGTGACGCACGCTCCACCACCCCAGAGCTTCATCTTTGGTTTATGTCCCTATGTGTGAGGATTTCAATCCTTGCCCAGAAGAGCACAGCGTTACAGCTTTGCATGGCAGTTTGATGACTACGGCAAAGCCTTCCCAGGGAGCTTCGTCCCTCTCTCTGCAGCTACCTAGCTCCTTCAAGGTGCTGCTCCCTCCTGTGCTGCCCATGCAATCAGAGTGATGGGAAGCGTGGCCCTGCTTGGTAGAGCCAGCTGCTGGAGGTGCTCCTAGCTCCATGCCTCCATGCTGAGGAGATGGGTAGCTCAGCTCTGGAGCAGTTTCTTTCCCTTCTGCCCCCAAACCCAAGCACTGATCCCTGCATGCCTGCTCCCAGTGCTGCCCCATAAGCCGAGTGTTGCCACGCTGGCAGCACGGTCCTGCAGGCAGGGACAGCAGCCAGAGAGCTGCTTCCATCATGTCCCACCTCCTCAGAGGGCCATGCCATTGACATGGCTTTGGACACGCGTACACTCACACAGAGTCTTTTTCCATGGCTGCTCCCCCCCTCATTCTGCGCTCCATTGAACATTTCTGTCTCCAGATTCACATCATATTGTTCAGGAAAAAAATAGATGCTGGGTGGGGAGGGGTGAGGCAGCCGTTGATGTGGGCTGGTGTGGCAGAGTTTCCATCATTTAGCACAGCAGTTAATTCACCCGGACAATGAATGTTGATGTGCTAGAAGAGGCCTAGTTCATCTGGGACATGCATGGCCTTGGAGAAAAGGCACTGCAATTATTTTCTCAGGGAAACTGCTCTGAAAATAAACCACAAGAGTGCAGCTAAAGTCAGCATGGGAGCAAGCTCAGCCCTGGAAACACTCTGGAGTCATCTGTTACTTGTAAGAATTCTATAATTTATTCTTTTTTTTTTTTTTTAGCAATTCTTAAAGCAGTTCAAGCTTCTTCATTAAAACCTTCCCCTTTGAATACTTGATGATTTATCTTTCCACGAACTAACTGAAGGGATGCCACATTGCAAAAGTCAGGGAAGTCAGGGGAAGCCTCTAGCACGAATGGAATAACAACTCAACTCCTTATGCACCATCCCTTGATTTTGAGGGTGGTGTTTTCCTTCTGCTCTGCTCTTGCAAGCTATGGATCGTTCTTGACTTTGGGTCAGATACACAGCTTGGGCTCTGCCACCTACTGAAACAAGAGCTGTATTCCGAGCAGATGTTGTGACTTCAAGGAATGCACCGGGGAAGAAGCTTGGGTTTGCCCTCCTTATGTATCTTGGCAGAAGCAGCGCTAGGGACAACTTGGTCACCCCTGCCTCTGTGGTCAAATTGTTGCAAGGATGCTCTGCAGTGGTGTCCGCTCACTCTGTAGTCAGAGCAGAACCTACAGAGAGAAACATGAACTGGAAAGCAGAAGGCCTGTTATACACTAGCTCCTGCTTCCCTGCACCTACTCCTTGAAAAGCCTCAAGGGAAATTTCACTACTTCACGTCTATGTTTGGCCGTTGCTGGCACATTTAGTATCTTCTCTCACCAAACTCATTCAAAGTATGTTAAATTGAACCCTCACACTAGCTAGTGACATTAGGAACAGGGATGCATGTCACCATGCCCTTGTTAAGTAGCAAGGAAATGTATGAAATCCAGTTCCAGGGTCTTTTTTATGCTACTGCACAGCCTAGATGAAATGCACATCTTAAAAAGAGGAAGCAAAGGAATCAGCGTTGTGGAACAGACCCTTAGAGTGACCAAGAAGATGTAGGCTCCACACTCCTGAATTCACAAGGCAGCTGGTGGCACTGAAGATAGATGAGACAGAAATCCGGCCCTCTGCCACGTTGGTGACAATCATTCCAAACCTTCCCCAAAACAGGAGCACAATCTTGGTCTGGGCAAGCACACAGTTCTTCTTCATAGCCATTGGAATTAGGATTCCCAAAACTTAGCAGGGAGCAGCCACGCACTTGGGGTGAATGGCCTGGGCTGCTGTAAATCCTTCTCTGTACCACCAAGCAGCAACACAGCTGCACTGTGTGACTTGCTCTGCACAGCCCCAGGACAGGGCACATCCCCTCCCCATCAAGTCTGTGTATTCCTAGGTAAAACAGAGCTCACCAGGAACTCTTGCTCCAACATCTTAACCTTCTGTTTCCACATCACTGTGTCCTTGTCCGCCTTCCCAAACCCAGAGGTGCTCCAGAGCAGGCGCTACCTTAGATGCTCCAAAACATACCTGGGAAGAGCGTCTCTATCCACCAGACAAGGTGGATAGAGGGAGATACCAGTCTTGGTGGGCTAAACTGAACATTTGGGTGCGATTCCCCACATTTTAGCATCACTGCTGCCGTCAGGTTTCCTTGCCATTGTCATCTTTCCATACCATTCACCTACATCACTTTCTACTGTTCATAGTAGCAATTTCCCCAGAACCTCTGTAAATATTTTCTTCATATAAACTTAAAAAAAAAAAAACTTTATATAAAAAAGAAGGAAAACCAAATCCAGACACTTTCTCCTCTCCTTTCCTGAAAACAGGCAACCACTGTGATGTGATAACCCTTCTTTAAGTCTCTGATTTTGTCTAACGCAGAAAAGAAACTTAAACTTGAATTTCAGTAACCTCCCGTGGGTCCAAACCACCAGACTTTTGGCTATTGTAAGGTGCTTCTCAATTTTCTTATCCAAGCCAATTGCTCCAGTTAAACCAGATAAATAGCCAGAAAAAAAAGGCAGATTAACTGTGGGTAGCAGTGTGTAGGACGATGAAGGGTAAGAGCAGGCCTTGCCAAGCAACAGCCCCATACCTCTCTGAGAGAGTCCTCCTCACCTGGTTTACATCCGGACCTGATGTTTTCATCTGAAATGCCATTAATTTTTTTCAGAAGCATCATTTTAGTGAAACGTGTCAGCCTCCCATACCAGGAAGTGATCAGTGTTTTCTCATGAATGACCCTCTGACCGACTGGGTGCTGGCATGGATGTCCGTGGGGCCAGGGGCTGCGGCCCCTCATGCTGCCACGCTAAGGCAGGACCAGGGAAGTGGTGAAGGGAGAAGGCAAGAAAGGCCCAGTGCCAACCGGCAGCAGGACCTGGGTGCCACTTTGGGGTGGCCATCCTGTTGTGCCATTGCTGGCAGAGCTGCTGGGCATAGGAGAGGCTGGGTGAGGAGCTGTATCACCCAGCACAGGGATGCTGCAGATTTACCCCTGATTTTCATGGCCCCATCCTGACTCTTCTCAGCCTAAGCAAGAGCAGGTGCAGACTCACCCAAGGGCAAGAGGGGAGTGCTCAGGCAGGCGAAATGTCAGGCAGATTATACTGTGGAGGAAGGAAGGGAAAAGCTTGCCCAGAACACACCAGGAGCAAGTGGGTGAGAGCTGGCATCCACCCCAGTGCAGTGCCCGGCACCCCAGGGCATCTTCTGTCCCCAGCACTGCCGGCCACACAACAAACTGCGTCAGACCCAACCGGTGTTTCAGATTTTACCTGTTCCCCACTTCCTCCTTAACCCCAGGAAAACAGAAACATTTTCACCACCGCAATAACTCGTCCAGCAATAATTGGTAAGCTGCTTCAAATAAAACAGAAGTGACATTTTAATTGTACTTTGAAAGTTAGGGTCAGAATTCAAATCTTCAGTGACCTCATCTTTTCTTTTACACCGGCCTTTCAGCATCTCTCAATTGGAGAATTCCTGTGGAAAAGTGGTGTTTTTTTTTTCCCCTTTGAATAAGAAACTTAGAAGTGGCAGCACAAGTGGTTCATGAAACCTTATAAATATTTGGAGCATAAGCAGGCAGCAGATCATAATGACACAAAGTTCTGCATTTTACCATGTGGGCTCCAAATAAATAGCTAAAAATTGCTCTAACCATAGGTTTAAATATCAATCGGCCAATGATGGGATGCAGATCTTTCCAGAGAGGTCGCAACTCGATAGTTGTTTTATTCTGCACTACCCAATCCCTAAAACTTTTTTTTTTTTTTTGAGGGGGGGGGGTCAGAGGGGAGGAGGTGGAGGGAAGTGTGTGCTTTCACAGGAGATGATTACATTACACAGCCTCAAGTCCAAAACCAGGGCTGGAAGAGGGAGTACAGCAGAGGCTGGGGGTGTCCTCTCAGCAAGCGCAGCTCAGCCTCTTTGCCTCTAGATAATTTGTTGTTGTAGGTTGGCTCAAATTTAAGACAGTAATGTTTCAGAAACACTTGGAAAAGCAAGCCAGCTGCAGGGAGGATATCGTTACAAATTGAGACACATGTTGTACAGGAATACCATTCTTTTCAAATACCAGAATCGTGTCTGGGGAAGTAAAGCCATGCAAATGAGTCAGAGACACAACCTCATTCTGTAACGTCCTGAGAGCCTTCAGCTTTCATTAGAGGCACCAAGAGCTGAGTGCACCAAATACTTCACAGGATCAAGCCCAGACATTTAATTAGCTGTTAATTTCATGGCAGAAGCAAATGCTGAGTATGTGAGGGTTTTGTAAAATGTTGGAGTTTGCTTTGATTCACATCTCTCATGAGATGATTGCACACACTTCCAAACACAGCCTCTGGTCCCATGAGTGAAATGCAGCTCCTTATCAAGAAAGTGTAAACATGTTAAGGTCACAGCTCAGGTAAGACTCAGCTGTGAGGCCCCAATTGGTGGAGACACCCAGCAATGTGCTGAACTTCCCTGTTTTGCCATAGGAGACCTAAAAAATAGACAAGGAGGGACTCAGTAGGTAATCTGGAAACAATGCTTCAGAAAATCTTGCTTGGCATAATCTTGATTTCCTCCTGATTTCTTGCTCAAATTGCTGTGCTTCTGCTTTTCTTGATTCTCCCATAGCTTTTTGAACAGGAATTTATACTTTTTTTCTTAAAATCTACTGCTCACTGCTTGATTATGTCCAGCTCTTTCACAACCACCATCCTCAAAAGTGTTTTGCTTCACTTTAATCCACTTTCGGGTATTGCTCATGATACTGAGAAACAGTTTACAAGCTCTTCACAGTTCTTCAGAGTTCACCACTCAGCTCTGAAGCTGGCCATTGTTGTCTTAAGGTCAAGCTTCTCAAAGGCAATGGGGTGCTTAGCTCCTTATCAGATTTCAGTGGCAATCAGACACACGCTCTCCAGGATCTTGTCCTCCTAATGTAAAGGCAATCTGATTATATTTTTACAAGGATGTCATCTGTTTTACTGTGATCTTTGTTGTAATATACTCTATATTTAACCACGAGTTGTACTTTTTTCCTCGTAAACTTTCCGTACACCACTGGCTTTGGTAGCTAACAGCACAAGAACACACTGATGGTGAGCCTTAGCCTCCCCCTATGCCCATTTTACACCCCACACTTTTGAATCCAGCCAAATTTGTTTTGCGTTGACTTAAACGAGAGGAGGATTAGCCCTTAGAAGAGATCTGATGATTCTGGTCAGCAGGACTTGAACATGAGCCAGCAGTGTGCGCTAGCAGCCAGGAGGGCCAACCATACCCTGGGGTGCTGCAAGCAGGGCATTGCTACCTGGTTGAGAGAGGGGATTGTCTTGCTCTGCTCTGTGCTGGTGTGGCCTCACCTCGAGTGTATGTGCTGTTTTGGGCACCACAGTATACGAAGAACATAAAACTATTAGAGAGTGTCCAAAGGAGGGCAACAAAGATGGTGAAGGACCTGGAGGGTGAGATGTAT
This sequence comes from Cygnus olor, assembly GCF_009769625.2. NCBI lineage: Eukaryota > Metazoa > Chordata > Aves > Anseriformes > Anatidae > Cygnus > Cygnus olor. Next base: position 48,030,544 of record NC_049171.1, on the reverse strand, counting down.
GAGGAGCAGCTGAGGTCCCTTTGTTTGTTCGGCCCAGAGCAGAGGAAGCTGAAGGGAGGCCTTGTGGCGGCCTGCAGCTCCCTCACGAGGGGAGCGGAGGGGCAGGCGCTGAGCTCTGCTCTTTGGGGACAGCGACGGGACCCGAGGGAACGGCATGGAGCTGGGACAGGGGAGGGTCAGGCTGGGGGTTAGGGAAAGGTTCTGCACCCAGAGGGTGGTCGGGCACTGGGACAGGCTCCCCAGGGCAGTTTGGACAACGCTCTCAGACACACGGGCTGATTTTTGGGTGGTCCTGTGTGGAGGCAGGAGTTGGACTCAGTGATCCTTGCGGGTCCCTTCCAACTGGGGATATTCTCTGATTCTGTTCTATGCTTATATGTATTAAAGTGCCTGGACAGTCTTTAAAGCCTGACAGACAATTATGAGTGTCTCCTTGTTTCAATAGTAATGTTTTACCAACTTAGAGAATGGCATGGATGAGATGCTTAATTCAGTCCGAACAATTGTCATTTCACAAGACAATGCTAATAAGCAAGCACTGCAGTGACCTCTGAAGTCAATGGCCCCAGATCCTGGGAGCTACCAGGCCGGCTGCAGCTTCCAGGAGCCAGAGGCCCTCTACACTCCTGTGGGTCTGTTAATTGAGCTATGGCATTTCTCTGCTGGCTGAAGATCTGGCCCTGTGTTTTATTTGCCAAGAGCTCTAGATGTTCACTGCCTTGTGAATTAGACCAGGTGTAGCTATTTTCTAAACTGGGATCAAGAATCAGATTTCATATTTAAAATATACACCCTGGGAGGTTTTATGGAAAAGCAGGAGAAGCCCATCAGAAATCAGCACTTGTTCCTTTGATTTCAAGGCATGTACAGTGATCTACAGCACCGTACCACAAGCCTGCTATTTACTGCCACTGAGACGGAAGTTAGCGCTCCCACACCCCGTCAGCAAGATGTGGGAGCTGAAAGCTGCTCTGCAAGTATGTCATTTTATACTTCAACATTTTGAGAAGCCTTTTTTTCTTTTTTTTTCTTTTTTTTTTTTTTTCTGGGAAACCCTTTTCTGATTTAATATATCTGAGAAGCTACCCAGGCAATTTTGAAACATAAGATCACCCTGCTAGAGCCAGGCAGCTCTCAAGGGCAAAGCTTCAGTTCCAAGCAAATGTGTTTAAGGCTTTGTGGTATTAACAGTCTCTCCTTTCCCCCTTAGAATAAATGGAAAAATTCTGTAGGCTTATAAGATGCCCAGTGAAGGAAAACTTCTGAACCAGAAGAGTAGGTGTTAAGTGTATGAGTCCGATTACACTGTTGATTTTAATTAGTTTAGCATCAGCGGAACTACATCCAGTTAAAATTAGCTAAGGCTCTGGCCCATAGTAGTGTGTCGACAAAGATGACTGGCACAAAAATGCGTGTAAATATATAAAATCTGTTTTCAAGCATACCTTTAGGGTCAAATTCTGTTCTGGTCAGAGCAGCGAGGGCAGGGTGTGATGCTGGTAGGTAGATGCTACAGTGACTGGGGAGCTATAAAAACTCTTAAGGCAGAAAGGGAGGTTAATAGCTATGGCCCTTGCCTCAGGAATCCCGACCAGAGCAGGAAATCTTGTGCTGCACCATTATGGGCAGGGGAGTTCACAGTGGGATATATATTACTTCTGCCCTAAACTGGAGCATTCTGCTCGTTGTACATTTTTACGACTACAATGTATGGACTAGACAGCTGGAAGTTTGGGCCTATAACTCAGCAGATGCTGACCCCAGGACATATGGATTGGCTCGGTAGGTGGCCATACTCCTACTATTTCCATTACTTTTGGGAGAAATTGTGCTTACGCAAGCAGGAAAATTCCTTCCTTTCCTTACCCCTCTGCCCCCAACACAGGACCAGTCAACGCACACACACACACACACACAGAGAAGCTAGTTTTGAGTTTAGCCTGTGCCATTTAATTTTCCATTCAGTTTACCATAACTATTATGTTAAAGCCAAGCAGTCCTTAGCATTTTCAGTTATTTGCTTAAGAAACCTTGCCCTACACCAAAACTATGGGGTTAAAACTGATCCTGCCTGGACATACAGCACACGGGTAGGCGACACTAACACTAATTTTAGAAACCCTTGTTGCTCAAATTTGAAAAAACTGCACTCAACTGAATAGTCTTCCTTGCTTCATTGCTTTATCATAGTAGGACTTTGGCACTGGGACATCTTTTGCTGGTTCTTTGAATTGCATCAAACTAGAACAGCTTGACAGTCCACATCCTGATGGAGAGACTAAACTTTAACATCGAGGATTATGTTGCTGATTAGCACTTCCAATAATCAAGTAATTGGTACATTAAATAATCTGGAGTTTGGCAACTCGCCCAAAAGGGTCATGCTTGCATTGATTCCTTTTTAGAGAGTCCATGTTGCCATTACACGAATTCAATCTGTCTGTCCAGAACTCTAGCGTAAAAATATTTGGCTAATTTCCTTCATTTCATACAATTTGACAGGAAATAAAATCCAGGAAAAGCTGCACATTATGGCAATGTGTTCAGACTTTCCAGCTGGGGGATGGGGAGCAGGAGAAAAGAAAACTCCCCGGACGTTTTCTTCTCCCGGATCAGCATGGCCAGTACAATGCACAACTCCAGGGGCCCAAGTCAGCACAATTAGTACTGCAGAGCCTACCCTCTTTGTGTTTTATTAGAATTTCTGTCAGGTCAGGAGTCTGGTGAGGGATGTTCCCCACAGCTGTATCGCTGACGGAGCTGGATTTTACCCCCACCCTTCTCGGGGCCTGGGCAGGGAGGCCATGGAAACGGTGGAGGTCCAGGCAGTGGCACAGGGCTGCACTGATGCTGTTCCTCCCCCTCATCCCCTCTGTACAGACACAGATAGGCTCTGAGCCCCACGCAGCTTTCACAGACAGGCTTCCTGAAGGCCAGAAATACAGGCAGCCCCCATGGCCCTCCCAGACGGGCTATCACCACTAGCAAAAGGAGGGCTCTGTGTGAAACCAAAGAGTCCTCACCTCAAATCAGTCATCAGGGCTGCACAAATCACTTGTGCGTGCCTTGAGAGACTCAAAACCCACCCACGTTTCACTGAGGTACCCGCTGGAATGAGATGGTTATCACCCTGTTTATTTCTGCAGCGTATTTTGGGTATCCTCTTTCCCTTGAAACACACAAAGATCCTGGTCTCATGTGTATTCTGGCTACTTCTTTTCTTTTTGGGGAGGAAGGAGGGATGAGCACAGCCTAATAACCACTGCTGGGCTACGCTGAGCTATTGCACAACGTGCACAGCAGCATGACAGACACCTAGGCTGGGCCTTGGCTCTCTTAACTTCCAGTGTCTATGGGGACATCGAGATCTGTGCCAGTCACCCTTGGTTTCCTTCACAGCAGAGAGAAATAGGCGCTCCTAGGGCACAATTCATCTCGGCTGTCTTAGTTGTCGACTCCGGATGAGCTCAACTGTCTCTCTGAAGTGCCTGTTTCTCTAGGCTGGTTTTAAAGGGAGTTCAGACAATTAGCTCAGCTGCGTCTTCGTTACCGATGTCTATATCGGGTCAGATTAATCTTGCCTGGCAAACTGAAGACTTTCCTGTAAGACAATCCTTACACCGAGACAAAGGAATATGTAAAAGTCAGTGAATGGGAAAATGGTTATTCCTGAGGATAACCAAAGTGGCAGTTATTGACATTTAGAGACTACAAAGAGCCGAGGACAATAACCTCAGTGATAAAGCATCCCTCTTGTCTTTTCATTGCAGTCTGTTCAGTTTACCCACTCTCTCTGTCAAACACTATCCCCGATGTCATGTATAATTGTGTCAACAGGCAAAAAAAACACAACTCAGTGAAGCCAGAGCTCTCTCTGAGTTTAAAGACTCTGGCTCTGGATGACGATAAAGCCCTCCTGGGACCAGGACCTCAGAGAGGTGGCATTACCGCAGCCTGGGTGGTCCAGGCAAGCAGTGGGCATGTGGAAGTCAACGCACGCTAAGAAGCAGCCTGTCTTAACTACAGAGTCAGCACGCAAATGTGCAAGTCTGTTAGCACCGGCTTGAAACAAAACACAGCTATGGGGAGCCTGAGCAAGGGAAGGGACGTGTTAACCATGGCTGTCCTAAAATTAAATAAAAGGGATACAGTCAAGCAGTGGGCTTCTCACTAGATCAAATCACTACCCCTAGGTAAAAGCACACGTACATTTATGCAGAGACAATTTTTCAAGCTCCAAAGGTGACACGCTGGGGTTTGCAAAAAAGATCTTGCTGCTGAAATAGCCAAATAATAGAATAGATGGACATATAGTCCATCCGTACCTGGAGGGGCTTAGGAAAATCCCTACCATCAGCACCTAAGAGAGTGTAAAGGTCTTAAATAGTCATTCGACGTCTGAGTTATTGTATATGTTGGTTATTAGTCCAAGAAAGTTACAGAATTCCTCTGTTCTTACAAATGTGTCTTTTAAATGTGTCAGCACATGCCTAGAGCAAAGAATAATGGTTCTGTTCCACCGAAGAAAGTAAATAAATACTGCGTGTGATCAAAGGGGGTAACGTTTCCGGCACTGCAGCCAGAATAGGGAATGCGACAGTAACAAATAAAAAGGGAGTCCTGACTACACTGCAGTACCTTTGATGGTGCAATTAGTCTGCACTGATGGAGCAGGGAGATATTGCAGCATCCCAGCTCCCACAGCATGCACAGTCTAAGGTTGGAGACGCCACGCTGCTCAAGGCAGTGTTCATATTGCACTGCTGCAGTCGCTATTTGTGCTACCAGGGACAGGGATTTACTGGAGGCTACAGAATATTCCATGGATTGTAATGAAATCTGGCATCTCACCAAGCCACATCCGGCAAAACGTCAGCATTTTGCTGCTGAACAGATTTCTTGCAACACCCACCATTTTCCCTTTTCCTGAAAGAAGCTCTCCATGCTTGTGAATCTAAACAAATGCAACTACATTTGTTTCTTGCTCACAGGTTTGAAGCAACAGACATGTACTAAACTAACAGTTTTATAAAGGCGCTGTTTTAGCAGAGGGATTCAGTAGGCTGGAAATAAGGAATGAAGGAGGGGGGAGGAAGGGATTCTGCCTCTGCAGCATCGTCCTTGGCCAAGCCACACTTGTTGGTGGACTTATCCATATTGCCTCGCTTTGCAGCCCTCCAAGGAGCTGTATGCCTACACCAACCGTGGGACTGAGGGAAACCTCAACTGCTTTTCTAAAGGGGCAGACTTGCCAAAGACAAGGTAAGAGAGAAGAGCCCCATGGGGCAGGCCGTGCCGCAGCTGCCCTCTGCCCATCGAGTGCCTCTCGAGCTAAGCCACAGCGGGCAGGTCCGACAGTAGGCAGTCCTGAAGCACCGACACCGGAGAAAGGGAAGCTCGGGGAGGGGGACTCACCCCTGGAGAACAGCCCGGCTGGAAGCCAGGGCACAATCTGGAGGCAGACCAAAGCAAGATGGTTGGAGATGACCATTTGGTAAGTCAACTGGATCCGAGCTAGCAGTAAGCAGCTGGGGCGTCCTGCTCTACGCTACGCTGTAGGGCAATTTCAATCATCATCATGAAGGCTTGAGTTGCTGCGTAACTCAGCTGGAATAAGTAAGCAGATTAATGGCCCAGACCTAAGCCATATCCTAGGCAGAAAACCACTGACTTTGACATACACCACACACAGCCAGCACTGCCACAAAGTGTTCTGTGAGCAGAAGCGTAATGAGGCTGCTGATGGATGGAGTACTAACAAGTACAAATGCAATACAACACAAAGAACAATATCAAAGCATAAATACCAATAGTTTTCTGAAAGTGCTGATAAATCGGAATCTGTATCTTTCACAAAGGCCACATCCACACGAGCTCGGCCTCCAACCTGGAAATACTCATTGTACTCACACAGAAGGCAGTAGCGGTCACACAAACCTTTACTTATTCTGATTTCGAATTCGGAGGCACCTCCTTTTCAATGGTGGCTCCAGATCCTCTGGCCCTGTGCTGAGTATTGGCGTTGACATAATGCACGGTGCGATAGCAGTCTTTTCTGCTGGTTTTGGCACAGGCTGGATCACGCAACCTGTCTTGGGCAGCATCCGCAAAGCGTACGCATGGTCCTCGTCCGCTGGATTGTTGAGGTTTGGGTCCTGCTTGTCTCCCCCGGCCAGGGGCTCCTCCCCGCTCTTCTTGCCAGCGTCCCCCTCGAGGTGGCAGTTCGACGCGCAGTTGTTCTCCTTTACGGACTCCAGCTCGCTCACCGCCAGCTCCTCTGGGGGCTGGGGCTTTTTGGGCTCCTGGGGCGGCTCTGGGTTCTTGGAACCCTCGGTGCTCTTGGTGCCGTTCACGATGACGTTGCACACCGCCGCTCCGGCTTCCAGTCCCGGCGTGCCAGAGGCCAAGGAGACGGGGCAGCAGTGAGCCGCGTCACCGCACGGTAGCGTTTTTGAGTCCACTGGGCTGCAGTTGTCCCTGCAGTCACTGCAGTTCCTTTTGTCTGAGCTACCGAAAGCCAAATTTACAACACTGTTAGGCTCGCGCTCGACTTTCACTTGGGCGTGTAAAGCCCTGTGGATAACATTGTGCAGCCTAGACCGGTGGCCTACCGTCAGGTCTATCACACCGTCCTGTGGGCCCTGCAGCACGCTGGGGAAACCAAATTTACTGTTCACGGGACTACTAGGTCTGACAGTCAAGTCAACAACTTCATTTTTACCGTGCTCCTGAAGCACTTGAGCTTGGTTTAGGGACTGGCCTGAGCAGCTCGGTGAGGAGTCGGAGGATTTAGACGATCCTTGCTTCGACTCTCGAGGGGATGAGGAGCTGTTGGCTGGCTTTGCCCCAGGCGTCTCGCTGGAGGTACTCGGAATGAAGTTTTCGCCGTTGCTGGAGAAACCGTTGGGGGGTTTGGAGTCGTTGATGTGCGGGATGGGGATGGGTAGGGGGATGGGGACGGGCAAAGGGACGATGACAGGATATGGCACTAGTAGAGTCGGGGGTGGCACCAGCGGGGCGAGGGATGGCAGTCCAAAGTTCATCATCTGTGGCATAGGCATAGGACCATTTGGCATCATGCTGACGGGGGGAAAGGGAAGACTGGGCAGAGGAGCTCCAGGAGGGGGAGGCGGCAGCAAGCCCGGAGGATTCCCAGGCATGGTAGGGGTTGTGGGGGGGTGGATGTGAGGGGAGAGCATCGGCCTGTGCATGGGGCTAGAGGTGGGGCCCATATTTCTGGGACCACCTGGTGGCGGACCGATTCCAGGGATCATTGGATTCGACAGAGGGCTGTTAGGATTTGAGGCATGGTGAGGCGGCCCGCGGATAAATGGTGGACGGATTTGCTGCATAATTTGCTGCTCCATGAATATGGGCAGAGGAACTGGCCCACGGTTTGTCATCACCATGGGAGGACTGCAAGGTGGGACACCAATTGGAGGCACAATGCTAGCAGGTGGCTGGACAGAAACTGGTGGAATATTTGGATTCTCACTGATGGGAATAGGTTTGGGAACTGGCGTGGGGATTTTAGTGACAGAGCAGTTGGCAGTGTCAGACGGAGAGGCAGTGGTAGACACTGATGGTCCAGGACCTTGAATTTGGCCAGCTGCAGACGCTGGGGATGGGGCTTTTCTCCGAGCATCTGCTAGCGGTATATTCCAAGAATCTGGAGTCAGCAGCTGTACCCCAGTGCCTTCTGCTTTATTTTCGACTGGAGGATGTAATGTACTGCACAGTCCAGCTGGAAGATTGGCCTGTGTCTCTTTGTAGAAAATGTCCATTTTGTACTGATTGAGACATTTTGCACTGCAGAACTGAAGCCTTCTTTCCCCGTCCCCAAAATCCAGATACTCTTTTGTGTGTCTTATGTGCTTACACCAGTCACATACCTACAACACAGTAATAAAATCAGATCAGGCAAGAAAAGCAATCTTCTCTTCATAGTGATATTTTTAAAGTCATTTTTCAGTTGTTTTCTAAATACATTGTTTTTCTAGCAGAAAAATAATAGTTACATTTGTGAAAACTATTTTTCCCCCCAAATACTGGAGAACTGAATGCTACCATGGTCTCAATCCTACCATATACAGTACATTACATATATTATAGCTATACCACAGAGGAGACTCCTCAGCTGGCATAAACTGCTATAACATACGTATGTATGTATACAAAATCCATCTGAATATGTCTGTGATTACTCCTCAGTGGTAATCTAAGCACACCTTTACCATCTCTGATGCAATGTTACACAGTAAGTACGATAACTGGGAAAGGACTCTGAAAGTTGCTGGAAATGAAAGCAAATCATTTCTGCTAAACTGTAGCACACTCTAATATTTTGTATCATATTGTACTGTATTAATAGCATTAAACAGTAACTTGGAAAAGGTGCAGAATTTTAAAATGGCATCACAAAGCAGAAGTATCAGTCACTCATTCATTTCTTGCCCGTTAGTCCAAGGAGTAACTTGGAAACAGTCAGGAAATTTGTGTAAGGTTCAAATAACCCCAATTTGTGATGTTTCGGCAAGCTGGAATTATTTTCGGAGCTGTTTGCCCACTTTTGTATACTTTGAGTAAAACTTCTTGGCAAGCAAGGGCCTATTTAGCAACTTTTCAAATACTACGGCAAAAAGTTTGCATTGCGGGTGTTTTTTTTTTAATGTTTTTCTCCTTTCCATTTAATCCTTTTCTGTGTCACTATTGGTGTGGTAAAGGCACAGCCAATTTTTTTTTATTTTTTTTTAAAGTAAGGCTGCAGAACTAATTAAGCCGTGAAAGGTTTTCCCAGTTGTAAACCACTAGACACCAAAGTTCAAAAAATAGTCATTCTAGGCTTCAGAATCCATTACTTCAGAGAAATTATTGTGATTTCATTAACACATTAATTTTGCAACACCAACAGCTCTCACAGATGGTGAAGACATGATCTACAATTCAAATATGACTCTTGTTTGCACAAATGCCTTTCCTTCATATGGCATTTTAAACAAGAATTAATATGAGTAATCTTGCCATAGCTATAAACAGATAAACAGATGTCAGATTTTTCAGTGCCTTACTTTTTTGACAGAATTCTACGCACACACACAAAAAACCATTTTTGTCATTTACATTAGCTCTCAAAATACTCCACTGACAGAGATTTGTGGTGCTTTCTACCAGCACATTGTGCCTATGACCATGTCAGAATACATCACGGTATTGTTTGCTCTGCCTTTTCCAAACAGCCAATATTAGCTTGTTTTGAAATGACTATCTTTTGTATGAAAAAAAGGAATATGATTGTGAAAAGACTGCATTAAAAGGATAATTAATTTTAATAATGATTGGCCATATAAACAATTCAAAACAACATATGTCGGGCATCTGATTACCCATCTCATTTAACTCTCAGCTTTCCTTTAATATAAACAGTGGTGACATTTTTGAGTTTTCAGTAATATATCTTTAATATATATATACACACGCACACATGCACACCCCCCGACAGGCTATTAGACCGCTTATTTTGACTGCGCAACCTTTGGGTTACCCAGTCTGGTTGCTGCTCGATTCCCTCCCTGCCTCCCCGCCCCATTCATGCACACACTCCCTTTCTCTACCGGGAAGTTTTAATCCCAAGTTTTAAATCAAACTAAATAATTACTGGAGAAATAGCAACTATGAAGTCACTGCTGAAGCATGGCAATGCCGGGTCCAGGCTGGGCACAGGCATGCGGTGCTATGTGAGATAAATCAGAGGGTGCCCAGCCCCGTGGTGCTCTGGCAGCATTACTGCGGGTTTATTCCCCCCACAATGACCCACACAAGGAAGAAAGTGTGTTACAAGCGGGGCCACCCCTGCGCTGAGCATACACTGACAACGTAGCCTGCTAAAAGTCTGCCCAGGTTTTACGGGGGTTTTGCGAGGCGCCAGCTCTCCCTCGGCTCCCGCAGCAGGGATCAGCGCTGGCGCAGCCAGCACGGGGGCTTTGCAACCCCTCGCCGCAAATACGTGGCCGTGGGCACTGAACCATCCCGGGTATTTGGCAGGGCGATGGATTTTGCCACCCGCCCGGCAAATCAACACCGCCCCATCCCTGGATGAGCTGATGGAAACACCTTATAATTGACCTCCTGAAATTTTCTGGCTTGCCACAGCCTTCCAAGCAGACAAAAGGGGAATTTGTGAGTCTATGCCGTGAATTAATAAGATGCCGTTCATCTCAGTAATGCTCCTGGATTTACCTTAAAGTAATTTTTGCTCTAAAGCTCACTACTGCAGTAACAAAACACTATCTATTTTGCATGTACAGTATTGGGATGTAAACCACTGCACTGCTTCTGCAGGGTAGGCTCTTACTGCATGGGATGAGCAAAAAAGCAGGGGGTCTCCACGGGCAGGCTGTGGCAGGATGAAGCACACCCCAGCCCAGCGCCCATCAGAGCAGTGCCTGTTTGCAGGGGAGAGACCAGGAGAGTGGTCCCAGAGGCGGCTGCTGCACAGGATCTGGGTGTAGTCCTGGGATGGCTCAGGCAAGGCTTGCCCTTCCATCAGGGCAAAGGAAGCAAACCAGCTCTGAACTTGTATGCCCAGTGCTAAAGAAGCATCAATAAATAGGAGAGAGTAGAAACAGCCCCCATATCTTTCTAGGAAGGGCCCCTCGGTGACTTTAATTAAGCAGCCTGAAAGAAAAATACAACAAAAGCAAAAGCAAAAAACAAAAACAAAACCACTTGTGGCTTCTTTTCTAATCATTTAATTTTATTAGTTATCAGTTGGAAAATTCACTGAAATACTTTCATGTTTTATTGCTGTATTGATTTGTTTATCTCAAGTGAGCTCCTATGTCACTGGAAGCTAAACAAATATTTTCTCTTCCTGGGTAAAATATTTAGAAATCCTGCTTAGAAATTCTCTACGGATTTCTCCTGTTTTCAATAATTCGCTGAGGTACAAGAAGCTCTGAAGTCTGCCTGCCTCCCTCACATATTGATCACAGACCATTCTGTATATTTTATCACTAGATAAAATTAATTAAAGCCACAGAAATTAAAGGCAATAATTCTGTTCCTCTGAACATCCTGGCTGGGCCAAATATCTCATCATTATCTCATTGATTTTATGCAACATCCCAAAGTGTTGGAGTTAATGTTGGTGAGAAATGTCTCTCTACTACATCTATGTGTTTCACTACTTTTGTATCTATTTATGTGAGCAATCAGTCTATGCAGATTACTTAAGATACCAGTATAAAATGCGCATGTCTTGTGCAGGCAATAGGACACCTTAGAATACCACACTAAAACACAGAAAAACAGTCCCTGCCATGGGGAGGAAATTACTGGAGGAGAAAAAATGTCACTTAAGAATTAATGAATCAAGTCTGTCTTACAGGATTGATCATTTAAGATGAGGTCAATGAATTTATGATACAAACGGCTATATCACTAGAGGTAATAAAATAGAGTAATATCATTCATTTCACATCTAACTAATGACGTGCTCAGAGTAATTACAGGCTTCTTCTAAAAGCCTACACTGATTAGTTCAGATGTGATAGGTGAAACATATATATCCTTCAGTTCAATACAATAACATTTTATCTATAAAATACGCAGCAAATGTCTTATTTTTTAAGTACTTGCATTCCGTACAGAGCATCATCACTCTTCATAAGCAGCTCAAAACCTCTCTGTTCATCTATTCCTTTCACTTCCTTTTTCCTGCCTTACCTTTCCCCTTCACCGTACAATAAGAGGGGAGCTGAGCTGGCGCAGAGGGGCTGCAAATGCCACATAGGATTTGGCTCTGCCTCCACGTGGGAGCAGCTCCCCCGGATGCCATAGGTTGGCCAGGAGAGTTGGTGCTGCGGGATCATGGCCATCAGGTCTGACCCAGTGCCCATGAAAGCGATGAACAGACCCCTCTTTATCGCAGTCAGCCAGCTTTGAGCTTAATAGCGGACCCTGCTCAGCCTGGGGCCAACAAGAGCTTGGTCACCGGCCTCTGCGGGAGCAGGCATGAGGCTGGGGCATTTCTGAAGGGACTGAGAAAATACACGCTGCAATGACGAGTTTCAGACATTTCCTAACAAACCCAACCATCTCATACGTTTCTACCCAAAAGGAGGTGTCACCCTTAGAACTGTGACTGACAAGGGACACAGGGCTGTGAAGATGTCAGAAATGAAGGCTCCGGCCTTGCAAGGTGGTGCCAGACCCCCATAGCACCTCCATCTCCCTTGGAAAATACTCACAGCACTGCTCTGGGGCAAGCACACTGCAGACCACAAATGCCAAAGCACAAAAACTGAATGACAGGAAGATCGGTAATGAGATAACTGCCTATCTCATTCAGTCGTAACACAACAACCCTCAAGAAGATTGAATTTACCTAACTGGGGCATGTCCAACGCTAAACAACAGAATGAACATTTCCTTCAGTACGTTTAATGTATTTATATTTTAGTGGCGGGTTGCCAGTGTGCTACTTATAAGCTCAATGACTTGATATCATTCATCCGCTTTCCTGTGAAACGCCCGGCAATCTACACCGCGGGGCTACTCGGAAGACACCGCATCAGCAGAAACACGACTCGCGCCCGATACAGGAACACCAAGGAAGCCGGGGCCGAGGGATCCTGTGACGCTCATCCTGCTCCAACACAAAGTGGGGATGAAAGCTGTTCCCGTTGGCATCCGTATCTTTCTTTTGACAGAGATGTCCAGACTTGGCCGCGAGGTGACCCATGGGCACAACATGGACGTCCTGCAGCGCTGCACAGGGCTGGGCCTAGGCCTTCAGGCGTGGGGTAATTAATGCTTTAACCAGCTGTCAAATGCAGGTGCAAAGTTCGTCCATTAGTGCCATCCACCAACAGCCTCTGAATGATAATCTAGTATCAGACACTATTTCATTAAGAAATACGTGTGCTAAAGCATATTTTCAGCAAAGGCTCTCAGGATTTTGAAGCCTGCCAAAGGCTGGATGTGGCAGCAATGTAAATAGTAGGAAGTGGCTTGAAATGCAGACAGGTTTCTAGCAAACATCCAAAAGAGTCACACCAGTACTCTCACACACAACTCAGCCCCACTTCCCTGTGCCCAGATCACCCAGCCTAGGGCAGAGGCTGTGGCATGGACACCACAGTGCCTTGCCACCCAGTTTCAGCAGGGCAAGGCTGTGAAGCGTTGCCAGCAGGACACCAGAGAAAATCTCAGTGTATTAAAAGGAAAGAAAGCAGATCTGCATGTCCTGAAGAACCAGGTGCCTAACTGTCTTTAAAGGGTGAAGGAGTTTAAAACCTCCCTCAGCTCCCCTTCCCAGCCCCCCAGGTTGCTGGGCAGTGTGTCTTCCTGCTGCCCCCCAGCCTTCCTCCCTTTCTCCACCACCAAAGCTTCTCTTCAGAGCAAGCCATCCAAAAGGCAATAGTCATCTCTAAGCAAATCCCCTCATGGATCCCACCCAGGGTGCTAAATCCTGCACACAGCCCCATCTCTGCAGCCTGTTGCATGACCAAGCATGGAGAAGCTTTGGGCCAAGAGCCTTATCTTGAGCACTGATGAGTTCAACACCTGTGAGCAGGAAGAAGCTCTGGGTCGGACTGACTCCTGCAGCAAGCAGCAGCAGCCACCCAGAGGTCTGTCCCGACACTTCATCCCCACCCCATGTACCTCCTGTGGGCTGCCCCATGGAGCTGCTCTCTCAGAGCCCCACTGGGCCAGGAGGGCACCCTCAGCTGTGTTTGCCTCAGCTCCAAGGCGCCCAAGCTCCCTTTTAGCATTTTCTGACTCAGAAAGAAGATGAATATTAAGAAGCAGAAGCTAGGCACCCTGCTGTGCCGTCTGGGAAACCGAGCACGTGGAGATCTCCAGCAGGACACGCCACGCTCTGCTCAGATGTGCAGGGTCAGAGTGAGGAGGAGGAGGTGGGTGTGCTCCACCCAGAGACAACAGCAAAAGACAAACTCCTTTGAGAGGTTAGTAATAATCAGCACAGTGGAATTCAAATTCATAACTGAAAGGCTTTTTTCCTTTTCATAATGCTGTTGTGCTTTTTTTTCCGTCTGAGTTACTGAACCAAGTGACAGAGTGGGTGCAGCCTCGTTAGAAGCTGCAAAACCTGCCATTGCTCATTGAGGTGTCCTGTGTCTCCATACCCAAACCTCCTCCAAAATGCAGCCCCTGGACCTGTTCTGCACAGGAAGGCTTCCTCCTGAGAAAGACATAGTGCCTGGGGAGGGGACACAGAGCTCAGTGTGTCCAGCACGGTGTGCTGGCCCACAGGGAGGGATACAAACTGTACCAAGAGCCAGGAGCAGTTCACAGCATCTACTTTCAAGACAACTGTAACCAAAGTTCATGCCTCAGCCACCATTACTAAGAATTAATGCTCTTTCACCACCAAATCTCAAATAATAGGTGTCATCCAGCATGGTGGCTCTAAGCAGTTACCCAGGCTCAATCACCATTTGCAGCGTGCTTATTGCACAGCATTCAGCATGTTTATTGTGTCAGGGTTTTTCTGCCCAAGATGCCTCATGATAATTTTTCATTACGATTGTTCCACTTGAATGGAATGATTATTATAAAAAAAAAAAAAAAACGTCATTCCAGCTGAAACCTGCTGCGAAGGAACCCCGAGGCAGGCTCTAACTGTGAATGTGGTTATAATACAGCTCGTAGCAATGCTAGGTGTGAATGAAAACAGATTTTTACAATGTTTGTAGCTTTGTGCAAAAACAGTTTACAAAACAGAACACTGCAGTCGACTACAACTTAAAACCGTCCTGCAACAAATCTGAAGTTTTTTCAACCTCCCCATTTAAAAGAGAACAAAGCTTTTCTGCTCGCTTGCTTTTCCTTTTGATGATGTAACCCTCCTAAACTTTTCTACCTGAAAACCTTTACTGCAGTTTTTTGAGGAGTGAATACTGAATTTCTGTCATTTACATGCAAGACCTACCCTGTCTCCATTTTTCACTCTAATTATGCAAAAATTTAAGCTACATGAAGCATAAGGAGAAAATAGAGCTATTTGGTAATTAATGGCTAATGAGAAACTGATTTCATTTTTGAATCATTGCAGTTGTCATCTGTGTTATTTAAAACATAGTCTTTTCAAAGCACTTGTGTACCTTTGTTTTGAAGGGCTTTTTAGTGCTTATGGCCAAAAGCAATGAATGTAAGTTATGCTAATGCCCGGTGGAAACCCAGGTTGGTTCTCGTTTCATCAGAGTGGCTACGTATTTGATTTTGCATATAAACAGCTGAGCTCTGTGTTTCCAGCTTTGAAACCGCAGTAAGAACTCTGGATCTGAAAGCAGTGGTGAAGCCCACAATACGGTGGGCAAAACTTCAGGGAAAATGAATGTAGTGTGAAGTGGGATTTGCCAAGAGGGAAGTTCTTCTCCCCAGAAACCTTCCTGTCTGAAATAACACAGAATGGGACAATAATAGCGTTTAAAGCTTAAAATCTGTAATGCGGGGTTTTTACACACATGCTATAGAGGAGCTGATTACAGGGCACATCCATACTGCTGTTTCACTACTGATGGCTATGGCCATCACTCCAGCAGTGACATAAGCCCTGAATACAATTAATATGCTGCAGAAGATGAAAGAAGGGCAAGAACAGGAGAGGCAGGGGTGCAAACACCCTCAGCAGGACAGACGACCTGTCTCACCAAGGCTCACGCTTTCTGAAATGCCTCAAGAACCCAAATGCCCTTTCCAAGGATAATGGAGGACCTGAGAAACCTTGTCAAGTCAATTGGCCTTGGAGCAGACCCACAACGTGCAAAAGATTTTGGGGCACAGCAAACCCCAGCTCCAGCCACCAAGCCCCAAGCTCAGGTCTCAAGCAGCCCTCAAGCCTCAAGCTCATCAGATGGCTGATGCAGATCTGCAAGCAGCAGCCCAACATTTGCATGGTGCTGCGCCAACACCAAAAGGCCAAGAGGCAGTTCCTCTTCCAGACTTAGCCTGGCTGGGCAGGAGACCACTCAGTTGTGTCTGTAGCCTCGTTATTAGCAAGCCAGATTTGAGGGCAGGGAAGTGTGGAGTCAGCTGAGTGTCTGCACCGTGCTGCTCCTTACTCCGTGGGTGGCATTGGGAGAAGTCAGCTTGGCAGACCAGTGGCAAGCAGTCTGATTCGGGCTATGTGGGCAACGGTCAGCCTGAAGACTCACTTCCAGGCCAAGACTTCCCATGATGTGCATTCCTAAACTTCCCCTGTTCCTGAAACGATCTAGGAGAAAACCGAGCAGCCAGAAACAGCTACGTTGAGTAGGTGGAGCTGGGAGTCTTGGTGAACCACAGTACGTGCCGTTCTACAGACAGGTGATTTTCCTTTTCTGTGATCCTTAAGCTGTTCACGCCACAGTGAGAGCTTTGCTTCTTCCTAAAGGTGACGGTGAAGTGCCTCCTCAAACTGCTGCCGCTAAAGCCCTGCAAAGCACGAGCAGTGAGAAGTGCTGTAAACACCTTGAGAAGCGGACAAGGACTGTCGGCGCTGAATACTCAGGAAACCAAAAGAAAGAAAACAAAGCTAGCGGCTGGAAAAAACACTTTAGGGGCCTGTAAGTACTTCTTCACAGTGTCTCATGCCTGCCACCACTTTGGGGCAGCAGGGGAAGGTTTCACTAGGACATCCCCCCCATCTCCCTTTCCCTCAGAGAGTGGAAATGCATTTCCTCTCCAGCCCTGGAGCCCCACGCTCCCACCCAGGGGCTGCAGGACAGGGCCGAACACCAGTGCAGGTTTCTTCTGCAGGGCAGATGTCAACCAGCAGAAAAGGAGGAAATAATGGAGCATGCACGCTTTCCAGCACTCCCTGCAACAAGCCCCAGCAACCACAGAAATGAAGGGAAACTGCGAGCCATTAACACTGCAAATGCTTACAGCAAATTGCTTTGAGAATTACAGGTGCTGTTAAGCACAGGAAACTCAAAGGCAAAAGAGGAGAGGGGCACTCTGGTAACCTTGAATAGTATCTCCCTTACAAAATGACCAAAATCTTCACTCTTAACAACCTCATGCTACCATGTCTGCAGAAATCTTAAGAAGCCAGATGAAGATTTATATTCTCTAATTAATTCACTTTCTTATTCAATACCCGAATAAACATGTTCACCCTATTTTTCTGAACAAAACTTTATTCTGGTCATATAGCAAAGTAACATTGTGAGACAGAAAATAACCCGTGTGGCTCATCTGTCTAGAATTTATATCTAGTAATATCTTATATGTATTTTTTCTCCAATATATTTTCCTTTTAATATTCAAGAGAATATAAAAATAACAATAAAACCCCCTCCATTATGCTTCCAGTGGCTCATAAGATGGTTGACAGGACTATAAATGTAATAATGAGGAGGTTTGAGGGGCAGGTTAATGTTTTTTGCTAACACATGATGCTTTTGCCTAAGGCTTTGCTGGAGGCCAGTACCACTTCACCTGGACTGAAATCACCACTGAACACCCATTAAATCACTCAGACTTAAATGTAACACTACTGGGTCCAGAAAATATTACTGTAATCCAGATTTGAAATATCATAAGTCTGTAGAACAGCAAGTAGGAATGCAATCTGAAACCTCGAGAAATCTTTATTTACCTGCAATAAGGAGTTTTAAGTCTAATTCTTCCTCTCACCTCTGCCATTTCACTGTGGTGTAACCCTCACAGATTTGCGTGTTGTTTCTTCTGATTTATACTTGGACAAGCAAGAGGCTTATAGAATAGAAGTCTCTGGGTGCTTTGCACTATATATATACATACAAATGTATATATGTGGAGTGTATATATATATTTTCCACCTGTCTATCTAGGTCGGGGATCTTCAGACTTTATTATTACATGGTATTCTTTATCATTCAATAACATCTAGAGGCCAGGACCACTTGCTCCATGTGCTATAAAATATACATTATTACCACAGCATGGGCTGCAGCAGAACTCTCACCACCTACCTGGCGCAGACCCCCTGCACACTTTTCCCCACCTTTCCCAAACATATAAAATCCTTGAGGGACTACATCAGCTGCTTACTTGGAAAAATAATGTTAGGGAAAGATTGACTTGATTAGGGAAAGATTGACTTGAGTGTTAGCAAAAATGGATGAAAAAAAAAAGATCAAAACCTTCCAAGAGGAGCTTTGCTGGGTTTTGGTCTACAAGGCTTTGAAGGGAGTCAAAACTGTTCCAGATTTGACTGCTTGTGATTCACACTTGGAGAATTACTGGTTGGTAATGGTACGCACCACCCCGCACCCCAGCTTAAAGAGCAGCCTCCTCTCTGGAAACCACATCTGATTAGAACAACCCTGGGCCAGATCCAAAATGTGCCTGGATCAAGGAAAAGTTTGTCACATTGGTTTCAGAGCGGGACCGAGATGTGTCCCATCTCTTGCAGATTGGGCATGGAGAGTGGAACTCATTTTCCTGCTTCCCCTGGAGTCGGGGTCTGGAGAAGATGAAGCCAAGCACATGAAATCACTCTGCCACGCACACAGGCCTCATTCTGCATCCCTCCAGTTCCTCCTGCTCTGAAGCTCGGATCCTGGCTGAAACCCAGAGCCCGCTGGTGTGGTCCCGGCTCCCCTTCCCCTTCTCTTAGCACAAAGTCACAGACTCAGAGAGGCTTCCACTGAGCGACTGCTAGACTCACTCCTAGGCACTGCCATATGGAGCAGGTAAGGCTGAAATTAGGGACAGGGAAAAGAAAAGGTGGGGAAAGCAACAGCATGCATGTCCTCCAAATTGTGAGAGAGGAGAGAGGAGAGGAGAGGAGAGGAGAGGAGAGGAGAGGAGAGAGGAGAGGAGAGGAGAGGAAGGAGAGGGAGAGAGGAGAGGAGAGCAGAGGAGGGAGAGGAGAGGAGAGGAGAGGAGAGAGAGGAGAGGAGGAGAGAGAGGAGAGGAGAGGGAGGAGGAAGAGAGGAAGAAGAAAAAGAAAAGGAGAAAAAAAGGAGAAAAAGAAGAAAAATAAAAAATAGAAAAGAAAAAAATAAAAAATAGAAAAGAAGAAAAAAGAAAAGAAAAAAGCAAAAGAAGGAAAAAGAAGGAAAGAGAAAGAGAAAGGAAAAGGAAAAGGAAAAGGAAAAGGAAAAGGAAAAGGAAAAGGAAAAGGAAAAGGAAAAGGAAAAGGAAAAGAAAGAAGAAAAAAAGAAAAAGAAAAAGAGAAAAAGAAAACAAGAAAAAGAAAAAGAAAAAGAATAAGAAAAAGAAAAAGAAAAAGAAAAGAAAAAGAAAGAAAAAAAGAAAAGAAAAAAAAAAAAGAAAAAAAAGAAAAAAAAAGAAAAAGAAAAAGAAGAAAAAGAAGAAGAAAAGAAAAAGGAAAAAGAAAAAGAAAAAGAAAAAGAAAGAAAGAAAAAGAAAAAGAAAAAAGAAAAGAAAAAGAAAAAAAAAGAAAAAGAAAAAGAAAAGAAAAGAAAAAAGAAAAGAGAAAAAGGAAAAGAAAAAGAGAAAAAGAAAGGAAAAGGAAAAGAAACGGAAAAGGAAAAGGAAAAGGAAAGGAAAAGGAAAGAAGAAAAAAGAAAAAGAAAAAGAAAAAAAGAAAATAAAAGAAAAAGAAAAAGAAAAAGAAAAAGAAAAAGGAAAAGGAAAAGGAAAAGGAAAAGTAAAAGGAAAAGGAAAAGGAAAAGGAAAAGGAAAAAGGAAAAGGAAAAGAAAAAAAGAAAAAAAAAGAAAAAGAAAAAGAAAAAGAAAAAAAAAGAAAGAAAAAGAAAAAGAAAAAAGAAAAAGGGAAATGGAAAGGGAAAGGGAAAGGGAAAGGGAAAGGGAAAGGGAAAGGGAAAGGAAAAGGAAAAGGAAAAGGAAAAGGAAAAGGAAAAAGGAAAAAGGAAAAAGGGAAAAGGGAAAAGGAAAAAGAAATGTTTACTCTGTCGCTGGTAGGAGGATTTTACCATGACTATTATGGCCACTAGCTATCTTAAACCACTCTTTTCCAGGATTTTAGTCTTAAAAATAATAAACGAGGAGTTATGAAGGCCTGAAACTGCAGCCTAGAGCCAAACATATGGTGAAGCAATGTGTGTGAAAGCTTCCCAGCCTTCTTCCACCGATGCCCCTCTTGTTTTACTAAGGCCATTCCTGCCGTGAAGCCGGGCCTGCTGTCACAGCACTTGCTGGCCGTGTCGGTGGGGGCAGCCCCCAGCTTTGCTGGTGACCCAGGCCAGCAGAGGGCCAGCCCTCACATCCCGCACTGCCTGCCGCAGTGCTTCATCAGGCCTGGAGCACCTGCTGGTGTTCGAGCCATGGGAAATGCCCCTTCTTCCACGGTGGTTTGCACCTACCTCTTTCTAGGTAGGGTAATGTGAGAAAAATGTCCGACTAGGTCTTTCCTACTCAAAGGAAAAGAGAGAATACACTTTGTTTGTCCTCTCTTTAGCAGTGTTCAGCACTGGCGCGTACCTGACTCCCGGCTATTTACATAAACCAAGTCTATTCTTAGCGAGCCCTGGATGAACCTGGGATAACGCCACCGAAGCCAGTGTCGTTTTTTCAGTTTGAACCACGCAACCGAGAGTTGAATTTGGCACAAGGCATTAACTTCTCACCAAGGAGGGCACGTTACGGCACAAGGCACCAGGCACGCTATTCGGTAAGGAGCGCAGTGAGAGGGATCCCGCTGGGAATGCACTCACTCCTGGCCTCTGTGGGTGATGCAGGCTGCGACTGCATAGATTTTCGCACGTGAATACATCATGGCAAACACTGCTATACTCGGAAGATCGTGCAGATGATTCTCTCACTGCATAACATGCACGACAAAGCAGCTATGCGGAAGATGCACAGCAGGACCGAAGAAGTTAATGCATTTAAACCCTCACCCTGCAAGCGACTGCATGCAAGGCTCTCCAAAGTGCTGTGCCCTCTAGACTCCTCCTCAAGGACTAAATCCACCTAGCTTTCTCCAGCCCTTCTCCTTCTGCTGGCCTTCCTGCAGAATTTCCTTCCGGCAGCAGCTGTTGTTTCGCTGGGAATGCTGCTCATCAAACCAGCCGAGACCTGGCTGGCAACTGAAGACCAGTGGTCATCGCATACAGACTCCTTGCCATATGGTTGTTCCATGCAACTGAAACGTTTGCTTTTATTTTAAGGGCTTTTATTTACATTTATTTTAACACCAACCCTGGGTCGAGTGCTTCTCCTCCAGTGACATCCAGCAGTAGAAGAAGGAAGGGAAGGTAGGTAAGGTGCTGAGACAGGACTCGCCAGATTGGCATTAAGAAAACAGAAAATCCTTGAGTAACTTTGCACGGGGGGAAGGGTAGGGAGTGAAATAATGTGGATGGCCCAATTTTAGGCATTGACTTTGATTGCCCAGCTCCGGGGCAGACTGTAGGCATCTCCGGAGGGTGGATCATGGCAGCCACATAATGAGGAACCTCGGAATTGGTCCCAGCAGACTCTCTCTCCACTGATTACAGAAGGAGCAAGTTAACAGGCTCGTATGTTCTTTACCTTCACTCTGTATCTTTAATCCTCCTCTTAAAATGGGGAGAAGGCTTCCCCTTACTTGGCTCGCCTACTCAGAGCATGAGGTTTTTGAAATGGGGATCAGGTTTTCCTGCAAGTGTTTAGAGCATCCGGCACATCACACAGGGCGGTCCTTGAATCACCACCATCACATGAACAAAGTGCAACATTACCATGGGGCTCTCTTTCCACTCTAGGATCGGCAATCACGAGGGGCTTTGCCCAATCCCAGACTTTAGGATTTGGTGCTCTGCAGTGAGGTACACGTGTGAGCACTTGCACACTCGAACACAACTTGTTATATGAAATGCTCATTGCAGGATGCAATACAGTAATGGGGGAAAGGAAGACAGAGTTTAGTGCAGCGTATTTACCAGTAGACATGACTGGGAATATCGACTGCTGTTCACATTTACCCGGCACATTTATCACCCTGCGATATAGGAAGAGAGATGACTGGGAGGTGGGGACGTGCCCAAGCACAACGAGAGATCTGAGGTATGCACGAGGGCTGAAATTCCATTATAGGTTTTAAATAATTAAACACTACATGTTTGGAAGCTCATTCCTTCCTATTACTTTTTAAATAATTAATCTGTATTTACATCTATTGAACTTCATGAAGCTGTACACATAACAAATTTGAGTCAAGTTGCAGAAGGAAGATTTTGTTGTCTGACTGCATTACAAATGATTCCTGTTCTATGCAGTAGCTTTGGATATGTGGGATCAGTCAAAATCCAATTCGGCTCAATGCTGTACATCACAGACACACATGTAAGGGGTTTTCTATCAGTTATTCACAAGTAATCAAAACACCAAGAGAAGCTGTAAATCCCCAGAGGAAAAAATGTGCTTCTAACGAACACCTTAGAATAGCAAAAAGTGATTTGAGTTAGAAAAGAGTAAAAATATATATATGTATTGTTCCTATTGAACATACCCATTACATTCAGGCTAATGTGATCAGTCCTGTGTAACCTGCAGTAC
This sequence comes from Cygnus olor, assembly GCF_009769625.2. NCBI lineage: Eukaryota > Metazoa > Chordata > Aves > Anseriformes > Anatidae > Cygnus > Cygnus olor. Next base: position 48,008,083 of record NC_049171.1, on the reverse strand, counting down.
AATTTGATAAAAAAATTAACACCTTTCTGCAATTGAAAAAAACTAATTTCAAAAGCTAGAATAACAGATACAGTAACAAGACCTAAAACAGCAACAACAAATCTTTATCTACAGTACTTCTCTTCCTACGACATGTTATTTCCCTCTGTTTACTTCAGGTTCAAGCTGAAGAAGGTGTTATACACCCTGCAGTTTCCACCTAGCTGGAACTACACACGATGCACCCAAGCAAATGACCAGTGCTGCTCAGACCTTTGAAACAATGAGGCGCTGAAAACAGGCTCTTGAAACCCCAGCTCTGCCTTGGGAAATGAATCTGCAGCAACGGCAGCAGGATTACATGTTTATCGTGCACGTGATTTCCAGCTCATGTTAGCTCCTATTTATAAGTAAGCAGATATATGTGCATTCACTTATGCAATTCTAGCTGGCATTCCTGCAAACTCAGTCCGAAAGTACAACGAAGTTATTTCCGTTTCAAACAGAATTACGACTAATAGAAATGCTGCTGGCCAAACAGTTCCTTCAATTATAATAAATGGAGCAAAGCTGCCTTCAAACTGAGATCTCAGTTACACCTGCACAGTTATTCTGGAAGTTAATTAGATTGCACAGGGGTAAATATGGACTTAATGTGCTCTTCAGAGGCCTCATAATGGCAGAAGACGTATTAGGGGTAGAATAAAGAAACCGACTTTGCTTTCAAATCCCTGGCGGTCTTTGCAACGAAGGGAGAAAAAACATCTGTACCTGGAGGTGAAGCAGTCTGGTGTTAGAAATCATGGAAAGAAAGCCAGTAGCCATTCTGCTCCGTGGCAATCCTACACTGTCACCTTGCAGGGGAATGGTGCGCTTAAAACACTTCTCCCAGTGCTCTTATTTTGTAATTGTTTTAAAAAAACGATAATGCGTAAATCAAGGACAGCCACCGGATCCCATAATGACGACTCTCCCGTTTGCTCCTGTGACCCGTGCAGCTCAAACCCAGCATCTCCAAGCAGCAGAGCACAAGCGGGGCTGCGCGAGCAGAGACCACGAGGTCAGCTCCGAGAGAAAAGCAGGATGCCACGAGATCGAGGCCCGGCTAACTCAAAGCACAGGCAGAACCCGTGCTTCAGATGTCAGCTGGTTCAAGGTGCTGCTGGTGTCAGCGCCATCATCAGAGCAGTGCACGCGCCAGGCTCCTCGCTGCGACGGCCGAACCTGCAGCCTTCCCTTTGGATCCCGTTTGGGGATTTTGTTTCCCTTTCAGACAAGGCCAACAGTGCACAGCCTTCACATTTCAAGGCTGTTTTAAGGATCAAAACCCATCTTGCTCAATAAAAAGGCGAGCACGATTCATTGCGGAAAATTACATGGGAGCTTCACGTGCAGTAGGTAGACAGGATTCTGTGACTTTTATCAGAGATACTGGTTTAGAGATCGGCGCTAATAACAGCTTCTTAAAAATGCCTTTCCCCCCCCAGAATTCATGTTTTCACATAAATCCTGATTTTGGCATGCTACTTTATTGTGGAGACATCTTCTGTGTACTGGCTGGCTTATGCAAATCAACCAAATGTCCTATAAATTAGCCTTGAAATGCCTGGGATAATGAGCTGCTTGCACGGCAAGCAGCGCGGCGTTAGAGGAAGGGCCCTGCCCAGGCTGGGAGAGCAGGAGGACACCGAGCGTGCCCCAGCTGCACAGCAAGGCGGGACACCGTGGCTCTCGTCCCAAAAAGCAAGGCTGACTGACCAGGATTGAGAAATGCAACGCTAGGAGATACCTAAAGATCAAAACCCGTGGTAATTATGTGGTGGGAAGACGATGTGCCCCTAGCTGCTGAAACGCAAGCCCGCAGATCTTGGCTGTCTTGGCCAACACGGTTAAACTGGCTGCGGGCTGGGTTTTCATCCCTGCATAATTTTTTTTTTTCACTGAAGCCTTTTTGACACACGTTACGTGTGTGAATGTTACGGCATTCGGTGCCTTTTCTGGGGATGTTTATGAGCCAACCAAAAACCATACCTTCCCTGCATTCCCTCCCTGAGATGGAGGGAATACCTTGAAACTACTCCCCGTTGGATTTTAAGAAGAAATGTTTTTGTTGGCTGCTGCTTTCTTGTGAAGCACAGGGTTAGGAGCAAGCTGTCTGTGCACAAAGGGCTGGTTTCTCTGCCCCTGACTCAGGCAGCGCTGGCTGAGGTGTGTGAGGTGAACCATAATAAATCAGCTGTCAAATCACAAATGCACCGCTCGCTTTTGGTGTGTGCCTAATTGGCACCGCACGTATGATAATTAAAGCTATATTGAATTTGTGTGTGGGCACCTTAATTTGCAACATTACAATAATTAAATGACGCTAGTGTTCAGAAGGAGGTATCTGAGAAATAAAGTGCTATTAGCACAACTTGGCAGGTATGACACTCTCACAGATCCTTTACCCCGTGTCCAGCACAGGCTTTGTCCTGGGCAGGGCTGTTCTGAGCTGGAGACGTCATACCCCAGCCGACAACGGTGTGGGCAAAAGGGATGAGATGAGGGCAAAGCAAGCAGGAGGAATTTATTGTCACGATTCTGTATCAGCTTCAGATGTGCAAGTATCTCCATTGTAAGAGCACGGAGCAGAGGCAAAGAGAGATAAGGGGACTTGGCCGGAGTGACAGGCGATAGCTGCAACAGAGCTCAGTAAGGGCTGGACTAACACTGGGCATTACGGCCACCTTCCTGGTAATAAACTCATGGTTTGTGCTCAGTCACAAGCCTCACAGTTTGGATATATCGAGAAATCAAGCTGTGCATAGCAGGAGACAACAGCCTGGTCTCTCTTCGATGCTAAGAACCCCATTTAGTAATAGCTGGGCTTTAGAGCATTTAGGGAAGGGGACTTTCTACAGCTAGCAGAACCAAGGAGCCAAAGAGCACAGGAATTGGGGACATCAAAAATCTGTGACGCAATTTGTCGTGGACATGGGGAAGAAGATAGCTAAACTGAGGGAAAGGGAGCTGGTAATGGAGGAAAACATTCCGAAGGGGAAGAGAGACCTAAGGAAAATGTTGCAAGGAGCAGAAAACAAAAATAAATAAATAAATAAAGGGCAAGAAAAATAAAAAAGGATGAATTCTAGACGGAGGAGTGTGCTCACGCTGGGGACAAGCGCAGGGGGACGAGATGCTGGCACCGAAGCACCGGGGCAGGTGAGAGGCAGCAGCCGTGCTCTGCTCTGGCTGCTCAGCGGCTGCAGCAGGCGCGGTGTTAGCAGCAGCTGTTTCAATAACGTTTTAAACCCTCCTGCCCTCCTTTCCAGAGCTTCCACATGTAGATTCAAATCCCTGGACATTCACAGGCAATTATTTTCTAATGATGCTAGAAGCAAAGCTTCCAGTCCTATAGCTTCAAAAAAGCTGCTGCCCAGCCGTGTTCTGCTGCTGACCTTTTCAAGACCTAGATATCTGCGAGATACCTGAATAAGATAATTGGCCAAATACAATGCTGGTGTAAGCCGGAGGCCTTTCACCAGAGGTGACACAAGCCCACGGTAAGCAGGAGAGAAGCTGCAGGAGCTCCATCCTTGCCGGTTTGCCCCCTGTGTTCAAAGGCTTCTCTGAAATCTCGCAGCCCTCCTGATTTTGTGTGATTTTATTCATGGGCGTCTCAGGGTTAGGTTTCACGGTGGATGCGCTCGGCTGCAGAAACTGTGCCAAGCGAGCTTACCAGAATGGCAGCGTTGTGCACAAGATGTTACCTCTGCAAGGGCAGGCCCAGATCCCTATTTCCACCGTCGCACAAGAGCAGCCTATAGCAGCGTGCAGGACACAAGCATTTCGTGGCCTTGCGGACAAGCTGGAGAGGCAGTCGATCCATCGCCACGACCCCGATGTGAAGGGTTAAGGAGCGAAGCCGATGGCTTCTGCACAAGCAAGCGAGCAGAGAGACAGCGTTTGCTCGTTTCGATCTGCAAAGCTGACTTGTTTAAATATGAATGTGCTGCTCATAGCCAAATTTTAGTGACAGCAGCCCCGTGGCATCTATCACTGTTTGCACTTTTGCTAAAAATAGTCGCGCTGTCTGGGGATCTTTTTGGATGCCACATCTGCAGGAGGTGTTCGTTCCCCCACCCCTCTCTACCCGTTATGTTTTCCTCCCCCTCCTGGGTACGCTGTGCTCAGGAAGGCATCCAACACTCGCGTGGCGTCGCAGCAACCTGAAGTCACTTCCCTGTCCTCACCAAAAGCCCGTGCGTGCCCTTTTCTCTCTCTCTGCCTGGGTTTCTCTTCTCTCTCTCTTCAGGGTTTTGGTGCAGGACTGGGGCTTTGCCCACCAGGACGTGGCTGTGGCGGTGCAGCGTGGCAGCAATGTGCGGGCACCCTGACACAGAAGGGAGGCTCCAAAAATAAAGGGCAGCTCTCCAGCAGAGACCACGGTTACTTCAGGCAGCTGACGTTTCGGCTAGGTCCCAGGGAAGGATTTTGGTAACAAAGGCAGAGAAATGGCCCCCTTTATGTGGGGGCCGTGCGGTCAGCCAGGCCCTCTGGTTATCTCCCTTGGCTGACCACAGCTAATCTGGGGCGACCTTTGGACAGCTGGCACTCACCCAGGCCTCAGCTTTCAGCCCCGGTTTGTGGCTGGAGGAAAAAAGAGACAAAAAGCTGGGCTCCTGGCCTGTGCAAACACACCAGCTACATATCCCTCATTAAATGAGCTCGGCACGGTGGATGAGGAGGATGACAGCGCAGCGCCCAGTGGCAATGCGCTGCGCAAACCCTCTGGGGAGAAAAACATTTGCACAGCTCAGCCTCCTGCAATCTCTCGGAAAAAAAATGAAATACGCACACGATGAAGCTGGAGATGTTTTCCAGAGCCTGCACAAAGCCTGTCCCTGCGACAGCGTGCGTGCACCCACCGTGCAGGCGGCTCCTCCCCGGGCAGAGCCATCCAGCTGTGCGAGCACATCTGGGGCACTGCCTGCCTGCTCCGTGCTCGCTGCAGCCCCGTTGGCTCCCAAATACCAGCTGACTGAGCTGAGAGGTGAGATTTATTAACAGAAAGTGAAGAATAACCGACAAGACAAGCATTTACCTCTCCTCTGTCCTCAGTCTATTAGCTCTCTAATGTTTCAGCTTCAAGCATCCCTCACCCCTTACGACTCAGTGCTGGGCCGGCTGCAGTACGACCAAGCAGCACCGTCCTGACACTATCTTCCAGCAGCGCACAGACCTGTGTTTGGGCCAGATTCTCCTCAACTGGAGACCCCTTTACACCACTCCAGCAGCAGAAAGGCACCCTGGGGGTACATTAAATGCCATTACCACCTTTTCAGACTTCTTCCTATCAACAGGGGGGATGTAAAGGCATCCCAGGCTCAAACCAGAATCTGCCCCCCCTATTTAATACATTTAAGAAGGGAAGCTGCTGCTGGGATCCCAACGGCACAGAGAGGGGCAGTGACTCCCCTGGCGGCTGGGAATCCACCCTGGTACAATGTGGACACGTAGCGGGTGTGCGAGCTCCGTGGTGGAAGGAAAAAACAAAAAAAAGAAACCTCTCAGAAAACGACTGTTTCCCCATCTTGACATTAATTTCAGTGGCATGTGCAGTAATGCTCATTCAGGACTGGGCACAGGTGGTCAATTATTTTTCTGCCTGTCTAGAAGAAGCGTGTTTATTCCTCATAATAAAAAGTATTAGTACAATGCAGAGTTTATTGCTCAATTAGGAACGTGACATGCAAAGAGTTACAGCCTCTTGCGGGGAATACAAATAGAAATGAATTTTTGCTGCTGAATGAAATACCACCCTCCTCCCCATCAGACGTGCAAAATCTAAACAACTTAAGGGCCAATTGACAGCTTTCTGAGGACCCATATTTAACTAGCCTGTGCAACAGAATATTGTACTGTGTATTAAAGCTCTGTAATATAATTGGGTTCCTTTTTCTGTTTAAAACATTTTTAATTGATCGTTCATGCACAGATCAAAAAAAAAAAAAAGAAAGAAAAAGCAACCCAAGCACAGAATTTAATTTGGGTCCCAAGTATAAACAAAGCTGTGCATTGAGCAGAATTTGAGAACATTGTACACATGCACAGTTTGATCACTTTGTGGGATCTACACTGCCTGTTTCAGCTCCTGTGCACTGCCTGTGCAGGCAAATTGTTTTTAAACACCTCAAAGTAAAGCGGGGAACCTGCTTTGCACCATTATGTCGGCTAACAATTCATAATAAATGAACCTCTCTGCAAACAGCAAGGGTGCTGCTGCTAGCTATTCAGAGTATCACACAACTTTAAATAATAGATATCGCTTTGCACTTCTAACGTTTTAATCTCCATCTCCAATTGCATGTAAAAGTAATTAAATAACAGCATCCTCATTCCAAAGCTGTAGACACCTCAACCTAAAGTTAGCAGACATAACTTTAAGCCTACAAGAGAGTCCTCTGCTTGAACTGAATGGCTCTATGAGCAAACTTGGAGTTGTACAGATGCAGAAATACACCGCTCAACTGACAATTAGAGCTGCTGAAAATGTTGGTGTCACATGGAAAGTATTTATCTAGTTAATGGGCAGATGCAGGCACCTCTAGAGGTGCTCTAACCAATCCTAGATCCGCACCTGATTGTTCTGAGGAAATCACGCTCTGGAGGTGCTTACCTTCTTCCATCTACTGTCAGCGGGACCTGAACAGAGAGCTTGGCCCTGATATTGAACCCTGAGATGCTGCCACAGGTAGGGACGTGAACCAAAGCGTGTCCTAAGCCAGAGGGTGCTGTGGGACGGGGAAGACACGGGTCACGGGTGGGAACCAGAGTGAAATACCCATCGCCTCAGCTATCAGTGCACCTGAGAGCCACGTCTGACCACCTGAATTGCAGTGTCACCCTGTGGGATACCTACAACAAGGCACACCGTCCTCACAGAGGGACGCAACCTCCAGCATGATGAAGGTTTCACTGCAGTTGCAAATACTAGTGTGGTGCAAGGCGTATGAAATCATCTGACTTCAGATTGCTACGAGCAAAACGGACCCTGTGTGCCAGGAACAGCTGTGCTCAAGATACTCCTGTGTGTTAATCTGCATGTACACCCACCTGAAAGATCCCCATCTAGAAATGAAAGCATTAACAAGAACGCTTCGTGTAGGGAAACAGACACTGCTTCTCAGAGAGAGCGACAGCAGCGCATCGAAATCACGCTGTGCAAGACAACATTTATAAAAATGTTGACAGATATCACCCCCTATTTGACTTATGGAGCCATCAAAAGCTCGCTTCCACGGAGTGTTTTTGGGCCCTTCAGTTGACTCAATCACCAATTTAGAATCTGTCAGACTTCATTATGCAGATTAAGAGCCTCTCCTCGGTTTCATTTGTTATGCATTAATAAGGGAGCATCGGCGAGCGTATCCCCTCGCACAAGCACAGCCTTTGTGCCACTACATAGTAAATTTTGTTCTTTCGAGCGCTCGAAAAAAACCCGGGCACAACAGCAACATGGCTTAGTTGCTATGCTCGGACTTAGAGCCTCTGCATAGGGATCAGCTCCGGAGTCTGCCCCGAGCCGAAGCACGCCGGGTGAATTATTCCTGGATGTGACCAGACGCATTTTGCCTGTTCCTCCCACTTACAGGGGCGTGCTCGGTCCTGGCCACCCCGGTACCCCCGGAGCAGCGCAATGCCTGGTGCTGCTGCAGCACCCAGCACCAAAAGGCAGATTTATTATGAATGCTGGTAGGGCTCTTTTTTTTTTTCTCTCTCTCATTGACTAGATGTGACTCAAAAAGTTAATGGTAATTGCTCTCATCTTCATTTAGCAATGAGAGAGAGAGAGAGAAATGGGAGCAATTTGCAGATCTGAGAACAGGTCATTACAGGTGTGTTATATTAGTGTATTCATGAGCCCCCTGGGACAGCCATGCTGAGATATCCAATAACTTTCTTAATGTGTAATTACACACCATTGGACTATAATTGATTAATTGAAAAGAGAATGTAGGCAGATGCTAGGCCAAGGCTTCTGCTGCTCATTAAATGAGTATGTCCTTGCTTCTTTTTAATAAGTTAAGTGAACTACTCAAAAGCAATTAAGTGAGAACTGAAATTCATTAAATTTTAAGTAATTATTGGTATTAACTTCCGTAATAAAATGCAGGATTTATATTTTGGGATTTTTTTCCCCCCATCCTGAAAGCGACACAATAAATACATGTCACTGATGTACCACAATACATGTCACAGATGTAAAAACGGCACCCTGCTACAGAGAGGACACTCCTTGCAGACAGGCTTTCCTCGGAGTGCCTTCAGGTAGCTGTGTGAAGTTAACCTGCCCTGTTGGGGCATCACTCCTGGAAGCCCTACATGGTGCTAAGGGTTCCCAAAGACAGGGGCTTGCCACAGGCTCGGCCTTAATTCTGAGAACTAAAAAGAGCGTCGGCTCCTGATTGTCAAAACCCCGCTGTCTTACATTGGCTCTCTTTACTTGAAGGATGGCAAAGCAATATCTCTTCAAACTCTTGTCCTTTTTAACATGGAGGGCAATGTATTCAGCAATACGAGGCATAAGCCAACTGCAGCTTGACAGACACTCCCCCGGCCCATGTAGCATCTTCTCGGACCTTACAAACCCCATTCTCATTGAACCCGTGTGATTGAGGTAGAGGTGCAGCAAGGACCAGGACCAGGAGCCAGTTTTCAGGACTGACCCTGGTGCTCCAGGTACAGAGGTGTGCAGGGCTCCCGGGGTGCCCCATGACATCTCCTCTGTGGAGTCGTCTGCCCCTTCTGCACATACCCCAAAAGGAAAATATTTATAGCTCTGGGGGGCGACTGTGGGAATTTTATTTCCAATTTGGGAGGAAGGAAATGTGATGAATTTTATTTCACCGCACTTCACTTCCTTTTGGAACAAGGCAAATCTTTATTCTTTAACATTCTATAAAAACTGTCTGAATTTTATTTAAATCGGTTATGAATGCCAGTTTCATAAAGCAAGGCTACGATTCACAACTCGTTTTCTTTCCAAGAGATACAAACCTGTGTGGTTTTTTTCCAGTTTTATAGAGGTTTGGGTGGGAGGAGAACTAAATTATTTTTTTTTCACGCATTTTTACCTTTAAATTTATTGCAATCATTATTTAAAAAAACAGCCCATTAAAATGCATTTTCAGCTAACAGTTTCTTAACTTCTTAATTGTTTAAATTCCCAGCCAATAAAAAGATTGGCATTCCTTTAAAATCATTTTTGAAAAAGCAGTTTTTCAATGAGAACATGTTTAATATGAAAATTATAACTTCAGTGAACACATCAAATGAGGAAAGCAAAGAGTAAAAGGAAAAGTAAAAATAGAGCAATAAAACACAGCATTGCAGCGAGGAGAAATTAAGGGTGGAGAAATTATTCAGAGGTCACCATTAATTGCACATTTATTAATAAAATATTTAATGCTGGTTCTGGGAAGGAAGATGACAGAACTGGAGCAGTAATGGGATTTTAATTATTTTCCTTTTTAACAAATGAGTGTTTCTTTTTTTTTTTTTTTGAAATAATAACGCTAATGTCAAAAACTAGAAAACTGCCTCCTTATGAGGAAAGAAAAGCTCGTGCTCACTGAGTGCTAAGTGTCACATCCTAATGTGACGATGCCACCCCGTGCCACCGCTGCAGGAGCCTGGGCAGGCCTCACCTTGCCTGGTGCTGTGGACGGCCGACCCCCAGCCCCAAAGAAATGAGGTGTGGGTCTCATTTCCATGAAAGCTGCTACATCGGGCTTGCTACTCTGTCTGGCAGGGGTGTATTTTCTGCAGGTTGCTGCCCATTGTCTCTGATCACAGCCTTCAGCTTAGATATTATTAGTAAAGATCACGTTTGCTACACTTCCAATGATCTGTTTGCAAGCCTACAGCACTTTTTGGTCACAGAGGGGGAAGGCACCTCTGAGCAGTCGTTTGGCTTTCCTCATCTGCAGAACACAGGGTGTGATCCTGAGCCCACTGCGAATTTAGGGAAGGGATCCTATTGATTTCACAGGGCTTTGGACCAGACATGGGCAGAGTCCTAAACATGGCATGAGCGAAGAAAAGATGGCAACCTCCTCCAGCTCCCCAGGGCCTACAAAGCACGGGGCCATCATCTACACTTTTGGTGGGGTTTTGGGGACGCTCTTTTTTCAAATGTTCTCCTATAACTCATGAGCAATTTAGCTTTTGAAAATGAAATGCTACAGGCGATGAGGCTACAGCATGACCAAAGCCTCGCCGTTATTTCAGTCACAAGAAAGGTTGAATTTCGTGTGGCCAAGACTATTGAGGTTTTAAGAACATCAGTACCAATTCTCTGCTACAATTCCTTTTCTTGGCATTTTTGTTCCAGAGCTGGCAGCTCACCGGGCCTGCTCCAAAGGCCCTGAAGCCAACGGAGGGCTCTCCATCGGCGGCTGAAAAATGTCCGAAGTGGGGTCATGCCCTGAAGGCTGGAGGTGTCCCTATGGCCCTGTGAGCCATGGGGCTGCGGTCAGACAGCCCTGGTGTCCCAGCCTTGGATGAGGCTGAGGAGACAAGGCCGAGGAGGTGCTCTCCCTCTCCCTCTGCTGGTTTGAACCTGAAAGCAGTAGGGAGAACTACACCAGGTAGGCTCTGCTTTTGCTCTTCTCTCCGCTAGGAATAAGGGGGCAGCATGGACAACAAGAAAGGGGGGAAGGGAAAGTGAGGGGATGAGCAGAACTATTGCCCCCTAATCCGGTCCTCCCCTGAGGGCACTGTGATTGTAAGCGCACTGACGGGCAGTTCCCTTTAGTGCTGAAGCAACGTCTGGTAGCAGTTTTGCTTGACAGCAAGCAGCAGATAGGCTAGGTACCTTCAAAAAGGAGAATCCAAACCCTGCTTTCTAAAACCAAAACCCTCGTGGCCTCCAGAGAACACTGATGCGCGCGTTTACATTTACCTTGGCTAGGACTACAAAAGCCACCGGACTCATCCAATCACAAACACCCTCCGTGCTTTCCCAAACCAGCCTGCTAAGTATTAAAGCATCTCCCTGCTCGAGCACGGTGTACCTGAAGTCGACCTGGTCACACCCTCGTGGGTCCCACGTGTGTGCCATGCTTCCTGACCCTGCCTCTAGTGCAGCAGCAGCCACACGCCACGAGCATCTGCTTGTAGGGTTTGCTCGTAGGGTCTGCATTTCGGGTTTTGCCCGTATTTGTGCTGGATGTCTTTTCAGAGCTCTCTCTCCCTCTCTTTGTTAGTGATTAAAGATCACTGGCTGTGGGTGAGTTTGCGTTAAATCCAATAACAAGCGTGTTTCATTTTGTGTCTTTTACATAACGGCCTCCAAACACCAAGACTATCTCCTAATTCATCGCACGCTGGAGTCACAAATTTATCCTCCCCGAGCAGAACTGCTAGGAGCACACTTTTTGATTTCAAAGAGAAAAAGACCACGGTTTTACTGCAGCAAAACCACGGATCGCGGCTGGGTGTGGGACTGGAAATGAATTTTTTTTCAGGGTGTTTATATTTTGTTTTGTTATTCACTTACTTTACATCTAATCCCAGAGTGGTGGGTGGTACTCGGATCATCTCCATAAACAAATGATCTGGAAAGCAACCTGGCGTTTAATTTCCTTAACCCATCAGGCCCTCCTGTGCTCATACAGCAGCGCGCCGCTCTGAAACCTTGACTCAATATTCTGGGCAGCCAGGAGGGGGGAAGGACGAGCCGTTGGTTTTTTTCTTTCCCACTTTTGTTAAAAGGCACCCAAGCATGGCTCTTCCTACCCTGACTAACCTGGGTAGGTGCCAGATGGATTTTCCCTTTCTCTAGGCAATGGCTGAGGAATTTCAGCTGGCTGGGGCTGGGGCTGCGGTCTTTTCAGTGGCCTTTTCATCCTGGCCTGCCCTTTCTCAGCAGCTAATCCCATCTCTCTGCCCATATCCACTATTCGCTGGACTGTACTGCTCTTTTACAATCAGCTTCCAGAGGACTGAATTCTGCCTCTGCCGCATGGAAGCAAAGAGATGGGCCTAAAAGGAAAGCTTCCAGCCTAAAGGGAAAGCTTCCAGCCACTCGTGGAATAAGAAATTAAAATACTGAGGCAGTGCCGATGGCAGTAGGGTGGCTGGCTGGCCAGAACAGCCTGCTGGCCCGGCTCTTTAAAAAGAAATTTTATATTATGCAGTTCCCAGTATTTACCATGGGTAGCTAACCTTAAGAAAACGGGATCCTCAAAGCTGCTGAAAAGCTCACAGGGAAAATTTTATGTCCTCAATGACTGGAGCATCTCATCCGCTTTTGCCTTCCGTGCTCTACAACACACAGCGTGACACAGAGCATATCTGGATTTAACACGGGGCATGAATACCCTCGCCTAATTCCATAACTGCATAATGGCTTTCTATGCCAACCAAGATCTTTAATTGTCTCTGCTTTTCTTAATGCACACAACCACCGTAAGCACTCAGGGGGTTATTTTGCCCAAATTGTAACTTGTTCTTCTTCCTATTTCATATCTATCTCTCTCAAAAAAAAACACATAGCTGAGCAGCACCTCTCTAGCCAAAGCACCTCCTTCTTCGAGGTACGAGCAACGAAGAAAGCACACAACCTGCAATACCGTGGGCTGCTGCGCTTTCAAATCCCTCCAAGTACTCAGGAGTTAAAGCTCTCGCTGGTGCCCTTGACCCAGGCTATTAGCATGCAGCCCGTGTAGTGCGGCTCCTCGCGTGCAGAGCCATCAGCGCCTAGCCCCTGCACCCCGCCTGGCAGCGCCCCCGGAGCGCAAGCATCTCCCCAGCCCGCGCTCACTGGAGCAAGCCTTGCCGGAAAATGGCAGCTGAACCCTAAAGCAAAGAAAGCACTTTTGAGCCTCGGCTTCCCAGCTCACCTGACAGGCTATCACAGCACTTGCTCTCAGCTGCGCTAAGAAAACTCCAAGGACTTCCTGGTTCTCAAAAGCACAAACAAGTTTCAGTTTCTCTTTCCTTTAAAAATCTCAGCTATTCGCTCCTCGAACAGCAAGAAGTCAGCATCTGACTGGCACTGGTAGAGCCTGGGTAAGGTATTAGCACTGGAAAATATTTTCTAGAGGAAGCAGCTGTCCCCACTCCTTTCCTTCGTATTTTTTCCCTCTCCCCACCCGAAGAGATAGTTGCTAGTAAAAACACAGGAATACTGACTAGCCTTCAGGAGAAAGATACCGTCTTACTGACCAGTTCCCGTGCAATTCATTTGACTCTCAAGCACATTTTAATAATAGCATTGTTTCCAGAAAAGTGCAAATACAGAAGGAAAACCACTACCTCTCTGCAAAACATGGAGCATCTTCAACAAATAATAACACCAGATCCCCCCCACCGAAGCCATCATCACAGCCCAGCATTGTATATTCTCTGAAAATTCCTAAAATACACCTTTAAAGATAGCAGAGGTATATACTCATCATTTGTCTATTTTTTTTCCCCGCATGCAAATTGAGTACAGGTTACATCCCTGCCAATTTTGTTTCCAATAGCATAGGAAAAATAGAGCTATGACAAATTGCTTTTATTACTTCCTCAAACAAGAACTGAAACTTGTCCAAAAAAGCACATGAAAGACTAACTTGGATGATTTGAGCTTTTGCCAGGCACAGAAGCGCTATAACAATGCAGTAACTTACATGCATACTGATAGAGGAGTAATTAACTGGGCACCGAAAGAATGCTTGATTTTAATAGTACAAGGGGGGTTAATTGGTTCTTTGATAGCTTGCACTAAAGATAAAGCAGATTTTCAGTCAAAATAATACATTTCTTATTTTGTATACATGCCATTGTGTTGTCTCACGACCCTAGCCCTGAACTCCTGCAACACTGAGAAGCCCTGCTGACTTCAGGGGCACGTGGTGGGCTGCGATGGTTCCTCAGACCTGGCCTGAGCTGGGGCACAGTAATTAAGCAAGGCCTTGAAGAAACCGCTCCACTTACTTGGCACAGTAATTGTGACTACAGAGGGGAATCCCTTTTTGTGTTTGTCTCATTTCCTCACCTTAGGACACAATCCTGCTGCCCCTGAAACCAACAGGAACTTCGCAAAGGATTCAAGAGGAAGCAAGATCGGGTCGTAAGGTTCAAAGCTCTTTTTGTCTGGGGAACTATGCTGGGAACCCGCTGACCCTTCTGAGTGACACAGGTGGCTCTAAACATGCTGAAAGCTCTGTCATGACCCAGCAGGGGCTGGCCTAGCACCGGCGATGTTCTGGGGGGTACATCAGCCTATGGTCCTCCAGTACAAGTGCCAAGCCCTTCTCAAAGGGACGGCAGAGTCTGGGCATCTCTCATGAACCACAGCAATCTTGGGGCTGGTTCCTATGCTGGGTCATGCCAGCTCAGGGGCTCAGCTCCCCTGGACACCCCACCTGGGGGGCCAAGGCTGGCGTTTGGTCCCGTGTTTGCTGCAGGGGAGGCGTGCACGGGTTTTGGTGCGGTGGGAGCACAGCTTGCTCTGCCGCCGCCACCCCCCTCCCGTGCATTATAGTTAGAAAAAAGGCGCTGTGGGTTGTTCCCAAATCTAACCCAGCATTACAGTTCTCTGCAAATATTTCCAGTTAGCCAAATGACACATTTTACCTAGGTGCGGCCAAGAAGAAAAGCGAGTGTGAGGGAGAGACCTACCGCTTCATCTAAGACTCCATTTTCAAGCGCAGTGTGTGAATCTCTTTTAAATATATTACAATTCATTCTCTGTTTACTTTAGGTAAACAGAAAAACTCATCGTGGAGCACTCATTTTCGCAAGCTAATCAAGAACATTAGGTCCCAACAGATTCATTTAATAGAAATATAATAGGCATTCCTGCTTGCTTTTAATCTTGCCTAGCTGCAAATGCTAAAATGAACAGCGAATTAACCCTGCCTTGGAACAGAGATCCTTTCGCAGCTGATATCGGCTCTCCTTCGGCTCGTAAACACTCCAGGCTCCCCGTCAGTGCTTTCCTGGCTTTCGCTCTTTCCCCGCAGCAGAGGAGAGGCGAGGAGAGGGCTGGGAGGTGGAGGAAGAGCTGAGCCCTACGGGAGCGCTGCCTGCCAGCCCTGCACAGCCACAGGCGCCCGAGGCGATGCAGAGCCGGGAGGTGGATGGGGGCGGATGGGGGCGAGGGGTCTGGAGGGTCTGGGGGACCTCGGAGGCTTTCCTGAGGTCTGGGGGTCCTCGGAGGCTCTCCCAGCTTGGCCAACCACCCCCGACCCAGCTTGCCCCCATGCACCATGCCGAGCCAGGCAGTGCCACAAGGCCGCTCACGTTCTGTCATCAAATACACGAGATTTTCAAGCAATTTGAGATCTTAAAATTGTTCACGGATACCAGAACTAGCATTACAATGCTAAACAGGAAAAAAAAAAGAAAAAAAAAGAAAAAAAAATGTAATATTTCATAATGTATGTCATAATGAACAAAAGCCTTTCAGAAAAAAAAAACGGTTTTCACTGTGCTAAAGTAACAATCTAGACTTGTTGTAAGTATGTTATTCTTACAAGTAGTTCGCAGTTATTCTTGAAGGCAAGTCTTGGAGTTTCCTTAGCATAGTGCTGCTGGGGAAAATTTTCAGCATGTCCATCTTCATCTCTAGCCTGAAGGGAAATATAATGGCCTATTTAGGGACTTACAAATAATGGAAGGAAAAAAAAATAGCTAAAAGCATAACAGCTCAGATCATTAAAACAGACGGGAATCCCCAAACACAACATTATTAAAAAGTTTGCTTAAATACGCAGTACCCCTTTTAGATATGAGAACTTGGGGTGCTGCTTTCTTACACAGCGTAGGTTGAACATGCAAATTCATTGCAGTGTAATAATTAGAACAACAAAAGACAAACCCCAAATGAAATATGTGAGCTGGAAACCATGAGTAACTTCAGGGTTTCAATATACTTCATTGCATTTTTCAGGATTACATTACATACGTACTCGTTTAAACTTTTTGACATGCGTAAGCAATCCCTAGATAATGTATTTTCAGTTTAACATCAAGGCCAAAAAAAATAAATACGTTTTCATACTTTGTAATTTACATGTAGCACTATTGTGGATAAATGGACTCCCCCCCCCCGTGCTTAAGCGACGTCCTGAAAGGAGCAATCATCTAGCAAGAACAGCGATCCTTCAATCAAAGGCGGTAAAAATATTTAATTACGAAGATGCATTAAAAGTTCCTGGTTATTTGGAGCTGCACTGTTAATTAAGAAAGCCGAAGTTTAAATGGAGACATTAACAGAGCCCATTAGCAACACTGCTTGCAGATAGCATTTGCCTCCTCGTCTACAGCACTCTCCGGTTTTGGGCTGAAGCGAAAGGGAGACGTGGATGAGAGGAGGAGTGTCGGCAGCGCGCTCATTACACTGTTCATTTGGGTGACACTTGCACTCTGTTCCGCTCCGTCTCATCTGATCCCTGGCTGTTCGCTCTCTCCCTCTCGCAGCCTCCCGAAATTCGCAGCTGAGCTGTCTCCCTCGCATATGGCTCGCATATAATTATGCACATTCCGTTTTACACTGCATTAAAATGATGAGATCCTGGCTCCCCGCCAGCCTATTTATTTAAATAAGCCCCGATGAGCTGGGGGAGGAGGGTGGAGGGCTGGAAGCGGGGCTGGGAGAGGGGGTGACAAGGAGGGGACATGGCGGGGGGCACTGGGTAGGCCATGTGGTGAGGGTGGCGTGTGGGGACCGCCGGGTAGGCCGCGGGGCCGGAGCGCGGCACCTCAGCGGTGCCAGCGCTGCCGAACCGTCCCCGCCTCGTGCGGCGCGAGCTGCCGCCTCTCGCCGTGTGTCACACTCCCGGCGCGGGGACGTTTTTAGCGTTGGCATTTGTGAAAGATATTTGCACCTCGCGCGCTGCGCGGCTTGTTTGCCTCCAGAGAGGCTCCTGCCTCTCCTCTAGAGGAGGGCTGGGGAAGGGGAGCGGCGGGCTGGCGGCGTTGGGGGTGTTCGGGAAAACGTGACGCCCTTCAACCTCATCGACTACACCAACTGTGCCTCGGGCCTCTGCTTGGCCGTCCTGCGGAGTTAACAAACTGCACGGTGGAGATAATGCAATTTTTAAAAGCGCCAAGCTTCTCCAAAAGTATATTTCAAGTGGCGTCTACACCTGTGTATTATTACAAGAAGCGGGCAGCTGAGAAGTAGCTTGTTACGTACGTATCAGAGCAGCTTGTGGGTTTTGTCTTTCACTGCCTCAATGGCTGCAGGGTGGAAAATGTTTAAAATTTTTTCCTTTGAACCACAAAGAAGAGGCAGAGCATTCCCGAGCACCTGAAATCACTTTTCTATCGACAAAGGCTGAAATGTATTCTTCTAATTGTTAGCTTGAAACCAAGACCTCTCCCACGCAATAAAGCTACCTCCCATACCACGTGGAATACCAAGTCCAAATCCGAAAGTGTTTCATAAACAATAATCATAAAAAATAATAAAAAAGCTCATTTTGCAAACGAACTTTGTCCTTTTTTCTCCTGACTGAAAGAACATGGCCAGCTCGCTGAAGCCCTTCCAAGCAAGCTAGAACTCAACGGGGGGACGAGCGGCTCAGCAATGCCTTGCACAAACAGAAAGGCAGCTGCCAGCCCAGCAAAAACGCTCGTGGAGGAAGAAAAACCTGCACGTGGCCAGGTGACGGGAGACAGGCGGGACCCTACTTGGGGCAGGGATGTTGTATGGGGCCCGGAGCGCTGCCGGTGCCCCCAGACTCCCGAAACCCTGCCTTGGCACTGTGGTAGATGCCGTGCACGTGCCAGGCCGCACATCGCAGCCTGTCTGGGGGGCACCGTGTCGGCGCACGCGCCTCACAACGTGAAACGGATATCAGGGTGTTTGCGGTGCACGTGTCAAAATACAGAGACAAAGCCCCACTGACCTTGACCCACTTGCCAAAATTGCTGGTTAAACAAAGGCTGATCACCTCTGCTGACAGCAACACGCTCCCTGCTTACCTATCCTCGTATCATTTAACTCTGGATGCCACCAAAATTTCCTTGTCTTAAAACCAGTTTAGCTGCATACTGCTGTCATTTACTCAGGCAGCAAAAGCATACTCAGCTAGCTCCTTTCCGTGGTAAAAAATACCTGTCCTCAGCAGTCAGAATTATTTCCCCTGTTGCCTTACATGAATTCATCACCACCGTCTTCCCGTTGTAAATAATTTGTAGAAGGAAATACTCTTAAAACGTTCAGCGCTGTTAGAAGTGTATTATGAGTGGCTCGGAGTTTATCTTGTCATTGCAATATTGCGATATGCCTGTATCTGTACTGGCTCACCCTCAATCACTGCTGCACGCCAGCAAGCACCTGCCTCAGCCCCCCTGCATCGCTGTTGTGCTCCCAGCACGTTGGCACCTACAGCTTCTCCAGCATGCCCCACTGCCGTGGGATGTATTTTGTGTGCTATTGTTTAAAAGGAAGCAACTGGGGGGAAAAAAGCAAACCTAACCTGTCATCTCCGTGATTTTGTAAGTGCTTTTAAACTCCTCAATTGTTACAGAAATGCTCTCATCAAAAAATGCATGCCCAAAGCGCTAGATGCAATTGATTGCATGTACGCAATGTATGGTACGACTGCTCTCACAGCACATTTTGTTCCAGGAGAAAAAAGGTTTTAGCACCTATTCTGAGCCCTGGGACCCATGGTAAGCACTCTCAGCTTTATCAGCAGAAAACTGCTGCAACTTTTGTACGGCAGTGCCTCGCCTGGGACTTCCAAGTCTCCCCCTTCGATAGCCTGAGCTGGCCAGCTGGATAGGGTCCGAGAGGGAAACCTGGCCATCGCCACGCCAGGGACTTCTGGCAGAGGAGAGCACATTACCCAGGACGTGCTGATGGCAGGGAAGATCTACAGCCGCCTTGGTGGAGCTGGCTTGACTGCAGGGTCAGCGTGATGACGGGTAGCACAGGAAATCACGGCCTTTAATTGCAAGTTAGATATCAGGAAACCCTTCTTAATGATAGGTACGGCAAAGCGCTGGAGTAGATTGCCTAAGGAGGCTGTCAAAGGCCCATCACTGGAGGTTTTTAAGAGCAGATTAGGCGAACATCTGTCAGGAATGACATGCACGGAGTAGCTCCTGACTTGGGGAAACAGGATGGATGAGCACATCTCCTCTCCCAGGTCCCTTCTCTTGCCGTTTCCTGCCCCTGAGCTTTGAAGGAAGATGGCAGGAAGGGTAAGGAAAAATAATTTTGAAAAGAACAGAGAGAGAGAGATCTGAAAGGACCTCTCTGAAAATAGCACAGCATTTGATGTTCAGAGATATGTGTACTCATTAATAAGTGCATCATGACAACTATCTTTGGCTACACAAACTGTGCTATCTGTTCCTAAGCCAAGCAGCCTATATTTGTGAAAGATGCCAGTAGTTTGGAAACAGACTATATATTAAGTCGAGATTTCTTTTTTTAACAAGAAGGAGGAAGAACAATCTACAGCAGAATTTCCTCCTCTCCACAGTGCTTCAATTTCAGCATGGATATTTGTTTCTCCTTCTCAGAGAAAAATTATCTTGATGCAGACAGGGGATTTCTTAGCTTCAGTGTCTTTTCACGCAGCCTTAGTACTGGGAAAGGAAATCTGTGCTTGCATTTTAATATTAAGGGCAGGATCTTAAGATAGCGTAAGTCATGAGGCAGGCTGAACAGAATAATTTATTAAGATGGAACTTGTTAATGCAAAGCTTTCACTAAAGTGGGACAATGCTTTTGCCATGAAATCCTACTGCTCGGTCCACAAAAGTTTAATGCCACTTAACTGAAAACACCTAACATCTAATTTCTTGGAGCGACGGCTGATTGAGTAATGCAGAGTGACAGAATATTAGTCTGCTTACTCAGTATAAAATTGCCACCTAATTTCCCTAAATGTCCTTTAAAATGGGTGAATCATGTGACAGTCACCCCCAGACGTATTAGAGGCAGGCATTATCTGAGCATCTCCGGTAGGACAAAAAAAGCCGTGAAAGTCAAAACACCACTGCTACCGAAGTGCAGACAACTCCTGCAAGGCTTGCATCCCGTTGCGATGAGTGCAGGAAGTTCACATCGCCCCTAACACTGTTGTCCTGGGAGGCTGGCTCAGATGGGGGCAGAAAGCCCGGTTTCTGTTTTCGCCACAAAGGTTATCCCTCTGGCCAGAGGGGCGAGGAATTCCTCCTCCTCCAAACACATCTTGCTGCAAGCCGAAGCAATCCTTGGGGAGACCCTAATCCTTGAAATTCTAGTTCCTGTGGACTGCTGCTGTCCCACATAATCAATTGACATGGTCCCTGCATTCACTGCACCAGCAACAGTAAAAATAGTACTCAGCTTCCATCTGTTGAGCATATTCTTTCCAGAAATGTTAACGTACTCGCCCTGGCCTGGCCTGGGGCTTGGTGGGAGCCCAGGGTCAGGAGCGGAACCTGGCCAGGAGCACAGCCTGGAGAGGACACCCCAGTGCTGTGCAGCTGGGGAGCGAGTCCTTCCCTTGGGGAAGCCCCTGCTAATATTCTACAGGACGTTTGCTCCTTACAAGGACTGCAGGATTTTCCCAAATCGCAGAGCTTTGGAGTGAGCAGAGTCCATTAGCTTGCTGCCCCTCTGAGCTGCTGCTCTCTGCCCACTAACCTCTATGTTTGTAATTCCTTTGCCCAGACAAAGGGTGCCCACACTACTCATTGCCCCCCAGCCCGGGGGCTCCCTGCCGCTAGCGGCTCTCTGAGCACTCGGTGGTGGTCTATGGAGAGCCCGCAGGTCATGTGGTACTAGCTCCCCTTGTTTCCAGCTGCTAAAATGCATTTAAAGACAGCTAAAAATACATTAAATACTTTCCTAATGTTATTTTTCCATGTAAGCAACTGCTGTAGCCACCGCAGGAATGTCATTTGATCGCCAAGGGGAGGGGAAGTGGTCCACGAGACAATCTGTCTGCTGGAGGTGATCTACAAAGTAAAAAAGGAATTGGGAATGTGCCCTCTTGTAACTTCTTTATTAAGGGCACGGAAGAAAACCAGGAGGGCTTTTGCTAGCTTCTTTCGCTGCCCCTCTCCCACACCCTCAGCGCCGCCATTTAAGCCGGGAGCCCAGGTCTCGCCTACCCTGGAGGAAGTCACCAGCGAGCAGAGGCAAGAGGAGCAGCATCAGCATCAGGACTGAGCCTGCAGGCAGCTCTGTGCCGTTCTG
The DNA here is from genome assembly GCF_009769625.2 of Cygnus olor. Classification (NCBI taxonomy): domain Eukaryota; kingdom Metazoa; phylum Chordata; class Aves; order Anseriformes; family Anatidae; genus Cygnus; species Cygnus olor. Next base: position 47,986,920 of record NC_049171.1, on the reverse strand, counting down.
CTGCTGGGATCTGCCCAAAGCCTCCCTCGAAAGCTCTCCCTGGCACTCAGCTGCTCCTGGCTCCCATACATTACGGCACTGACTCCACCACGCTGGATTCTCCTTCAGAGCAAGTGAAGCTGCAGCATCGCAGAGAAGGAAGGGAGATGTCCCTGCAAAGAGGCCATCCAAAAGCAGAGCCTGGGATTCAACTCCTTGCAGGCATCCTCAACAAGAAATGGGACCCTTTGGTCAGCCTGCCTCTTGGAAAGAGTTGCTGATGCTTTCCTGTGGTATGTCCATGACGGACGTTGATGAACCTGGACCCAGACTCCAGCCTTTGTTCAAATTTTAGTTGCCATTTAATTTCTGCAACTACCAAAAGCAAATGCAAAGGCTGGACACAACAGCACTGACGGCAGACTGGATTAGAAAGGCTTTTTAAATCCACACATTTAGGAAAAGGTTTGGTGTGGAAATGACTGAGGGAGGCAGGGATCTGGCTAGTGTGATTAAAACAGGAGAAAATGCATCATTCCGAATATCCTGCAACCTCCTCCACTGTGCTGACATAAGAAATGCTCTCTGACTTTAAAAATAAATGGTCGCCAGGTCGGAGCTGCTATTCTAACTAAATCCATCCCACTCCTCCTCATTGTCCCTTTCTGAACAGGTGTGAAAACTCCTGGGAAACAGGCAGTTTTGCTGAGAAAAGCTGCCCCAGAAAAATGCATTACGACAAAGAAGGAGAAGGTGCCAATTTGTGGAATGATAGGGCAGTGTTTCTGAAATTATCCTTGTCAAAGCAACTGAAGAATGTCACGTTCATTTTCTTGCATAACTGAAGCACACCAAAAACTCTGAACAAATGTGCCTGCAAATCTGATAAACAGTTATTTATGGATCTTTTCTTTCTTTAAATAATGCTTTTCTTCCAAGGTCTATGTCTCAGAATGGTACAGCTTTATGTATCAAATTTTTCACTCAATTTCATGGTACAAAATTATCCACAGTTTGTATTTAAAATGCAAGCTGCAAATTCTATTATAATGTAGGTAATATTATAAGGGAATCAAAAGGAAATACTAATAACAGTACTACCCCAGTGCCTGCTAAACTCATAACTTTCATCCTACTGTGTTTAAAAGTCACTCAAGACTTGCACACACACACAAAAAAAAAAAAAAAAAAAAAAAGATTCAGCTTTCTGGATTCAGTACACCTTTTTCTCCCCCAGTTTTGTTTCGTATCCTTTGCAGAAGAACCCTGATTTCCTGCTGGACTCCTCACTCATCCTGCTGGGAAAATATCGGGATTTTCTTCTCATAGAGCTTGCAGTGCTGTACGCTTATAGCTCCTTCTATCAGTTAGAAAACACTTGGCCAAAACTGATGATGGCTTTCAGTTTCAGTGTATCCTGAAAGAGCGACTGAAGGAAAACCTGCTGCCCTGGACCACTACCCCACGAGGAAGGAGCGAGCAGCTCAGCGCCTGGGGCCCCCCAGCAGGTGAAGGTGGCCCAGACTCCAGCTGGGAACTGGCCTCCGCTCTCAAACTCCCCGTTAAGCCTCCTCTTCCCTTCACATTCCAGACTTAGGCACCTTTTTCCTTCCTCTCCTGGATAATAACCAACCAGGCAGCTTCTGCAGCTTTCCTGGCTTCCCCGGGACCGCGCTGCCCTCCTGCCGCCAGCACGGTGATATACGAGGTGTGTTCAGGTGGCTGCTGCGAGCGCTCGTTTTTCAAACTGCACAAACCTCTGCCCGTATCGTAAATTTTTAATAACCAGTCCTGAATTGTCAAAGAATAAATATGATAACAAACGCATCACACTGAGATAATTCGAAATGAACTTTGTTTATTGCCCCTTTGAACGTTTCTTCGACAAGTCACAGCTGCATGGGACCTTCATAAAAGTGAGCCTATCCTGCTAATCTCCCCTCTGATTCATGGCAGGCCCGATTCGGAGACACTAATGGACTCTGCTTGACAGTTATTGCAACTTATTCAATACACAGACTAAAATATAGCCAGGAAAGAAATTAAAATATACTACAGACTTCCCAGCAGATTCCATTTTGGTAATGGGCAGCTCACGCCGGCGCAGCCAATCGCTCCCGACAAGCTTTCCCTCCCTCTTCGCATTCCTCGCTTATTACAATTTATGGGATAAAAGCATTTTCCAGAGCCTTTTGTGAGGTTCACTGTCAGGTAGCTCAAGTATTCCTTTGCCCCGCTGCCATTCCTACCAGGACTCCCCAAGCGCAGAGGAGAGAGGCTCCTGCGCAGGGCAAGCACGCATTTCCAATCAGCCTGCCAGAAATGCAAGGAGGCAGAAAAACAAAACACAACACAGGGGAAAAAAAATTTTAAAAATCCTTGAATGTTGGTTACGGTTAGCTAAGGCTCACAGACCAAACAAATCGCTGTCCCTAATGAATTTGTTTCAGTGCATCTGCTTATTTCAAGCTCCAGCATCGTAAATACCAAAGCAACAATGCGGATTTTCTCTGATTGTGGTATCACATATATGATTAATCATCTTGACTCAGAGCATATTTTTTTTTAAAGCAATTGCAGGCTGGTTTAATGAACTCCTCTCCCACTGGCTTTTATAGACTAGCAATGATCAACATACCATTAAGATAAACCTCGCGCCCCATCCCTCCCCTCTCTGACAGCTTGCCTTATTTGCCTCACAACAGTCAATATCCAATTAAGAGACAACGGGTTTGATCGATACAGAAGATAACAATAAGACTTCAACAGCTGGCAAATTCTACACGTACCCTTTTTCTTAATTCCCATCTTTGTGGTATATAAACAGTTCAGCGCTTTGAATAAATGCGGGGAAGGAAAAACAATGACCAGATCCGGTTGGTAAAGCTTTCCCTTAAATCGGCTGCGTCTGTGAGCTACTCCACAGTGATAAACACTAAGCTGTGATCAATGCCAGACAGGCAGGAACCTATTTCTGGATTTGTTGTGGCCTTTTAAAGTGTGAAAATAGAAATCTCTCCCTGCTTCGGCTACGAGTGACATGCCACTTGGGCCATTCACACATGAAAACGGAGGGGGGCCGTAATATTTATTAAAGCAATCATTTACGAGCTGGGTGAAGGGATGACCAGTCTGCTGAGGAGGGCAAAACCTAACAGGAATGGAGCATATGCAGGAGAACGGGCAAGGAGAGGGTGAAAAGAAAGGAGGGGAAGCTTTGATACAAATGACATCTCCTACAACCTTAATATCATCTCCCAGCCTTTCTCCCGATGATGAATGGCTGCAATAAAGGGTGGGATAGTGACAGTTATAAGCAGGACAAAGGCAAAACCTGGCTGGTGGTGAGGAGCGTTCATTATCCTTCCAGACACCCCAGCTGGAGGTCGGGGACTGAGGCCGTGATACCACCGCCGGCTTTGGCTCTAGCACCACGTACAGCACATCTCCCTCCCCTCCCCGCCACCATTTTTGAGGCCTTTATTCAAAGTTTTACTTTCAAAGACAGGTGGATGTAGTACAAATCAGGAAGCCCCCCCCCTTTTCCAGGATTTCCACTTTTCTTTAAAGTTATGGGCACAGAGGATGCTACACTCCTACTGACAAACAGGACATAACTCAAACACCTCTCAGCTTGCTCCAAATACAGGCAAAAAAGTTATTTCTAAATAACTTGCCTGTGTTTTCCATTTTCTATTGCAACCCTCTATCACCCGGAGAGACTCCAGTAACATATATCATGCCTAAAAACAGGAAACTGTCTACTCAAGCCCATAAGTTCAGGGCGCGCAGACCTTTTCAGGCAAGCAACTATAATTTATCTTCCCAGCTTGCCTTGGGATTTGAAAAGTCCCATTCTGAGTTTTCTCCCTTCTGTCACAGTAAGATGAAATCTGCTGAAAAATACCTTTTTCTTCCCAGTTCCCCTCACTACCTTCTTCCACGGGGAACAGCTGGAGGTAGATCCTTGGCCAGGTTTCTGCGCTGACAGGAATCCACTGCTATCCATTCCCAGCAGTTTACTTCGAACCCCAGTGTCTGACTACAGTCCTGTTTTCAACTTTGTGCATTGTTAATACATATATATATATATATACATATATGCTATTCTACCTCTTAAAGGCAGGCTTAAAACTGAAGATGCCTCCACTAGAAAAAGGAGCAGGTAGAAACATATTCAACATCTTCTTTGTCTTCTGCGTTGTCTCAAACGGCTTGTTTAGTTCTCTCCCTAGCCAGACCTGCCGGGCCTCTTACAGAGGCCTGCATTTTTTGCTGTTTTGTCACCTCTCCTGTAATCATGATTTACTCTTTCCTGCTTCTCGCCTGAAGCTCCTGTCTTGAGAAGCATCCCTGGAGGTTGCACTGGACTCCCACACGTTCCCAGCACTGCTGTCTCTTCATGGGTATGCATCAGCACATCCGTGCCACCCCTACCATTTCAGGGGGCACCATCAGCTTCTCAAAGCTTCCACAGGCTCCCACAGCCTCTCCCATGCTCTCTTACACAACTCCTACTTGTTCAACACTTCCAACAGACACTTAGACTATAGACTTGTTTACAGCTCTGTCCTTCTTTAATGTCTCCTCTCTGACCGATGGAATATTCAGTGTCACCTCAAGAGTATACCCATTGCGTAGTTGAACCTATTGATATTTGCTGCCACAGGTGATCCTGTCATGTTTTCCTCAAAGATGGAGCTATTGTGTCCACAGGGAAGAAAAGAGACGGGGCTAGGGCGTTCCTGCGTGCACCTGGGAGCTGCCAAAATCACAGCAGCCCCCAGTACAGTGACTGCCCCCTGCTCCTCCATTCAAGGGCTGTGCTTGAGGCAGCCAGGTGGGCTTTGCGATGCTCGGACAGTGAGGTGCTCCTGGTGTTCCTCTACTCCCAGGCTGTAATGCCAAAGCTTGACTCTCTGTCACCAGCGCAGAGAATTATGTATCTCATTTTAGGGCAGAGTTGAAATGACATATATGTCTAAGCAAAGCCTGGAGAAACTTGTAGAAATATGGCCTTTGGCCTTTCATCCTCCACGTACAGCTCCACTAATTCCCTGTTGTTTAACCAAGATGTAGAGGCATTCATCTTGGACACAGTACATCTTACAGCAGGAGACAGCAAGGCTTGGGGGAAACCTATGCTCTTGTTACTACCACTGCACAGAGGTAGAAAAGCATCAAGCAAAGAAACAGCTCTAAATAAACACTTTAAGCACGTTGTTACTCTACTGAATATTGCTGCTAGCTGAAAAAAAAAATGACGTAACTTTCTATTTCATACCTGACCCCATCAAAATCCAAGACCCAATTCTTTTGCCTCCATCCAGACATCAGGTATGTTAAAGCACAGCGAAGGTCTTGACCTTTGCTTCAGTCTGCGCCTCAAGCTTCTCTAAAGTGAGGCACCTGCGTGCCTGCGCACATTCACCAGCAAAGCTGAGCTTAGACAAAGGTGAGGGCAAGCAAGATATTCACTGAAAGATGTTCAGCCCTGTTCAGACTCAGATGCTCAAGGCTGAGCCTGCAGGCCAACAGGCAGGACGATCAGTGCGTGCTTCCCGGCACCACTGTAAGAGGAGCACCGCAGCAGTGGCCATTGTTGGCCTTTCTTTAGCTGGTCAGAAAGGAGAGAAGCCAAGGAGCTCCCTTTTTGTACTCAAAGTGTGAGTTCCAGGAACAGAATTATAATTTAAATTAATTACGTCTAACCATGTAATTAGCATTCATGTCAGTTTATTAGAGGCATCTTCACCATCTATTCTGTGAAATGCAACTTAGTGACTTCTTTGTGGGGAATGAGATGGAACAACTATTTGCCTCACTTGCATTGTTTATATATAAATCGTTGAATTGTTGCTATTATTACTATTAATCTTATTACCCTAATTGCATGTGTTATGTCTTTTTACAGTCACATTCCTTCCAGAATTAGACTAGTTCACGCAACTCCATTGTTCCTCTTGTTTTTAAAATCTGATGGGGAATGACTGGCACCGAAGAAAGTGGAAACGAGGAGCTGAAACATCAGCTGCTTAACGGGAAGGGGAAATCTACGAGATTCTCCAACAAGCGGCACGCTTCACAGCGTACAGTGGCAGAAAACTTCACACAGCAGAGGCGAGGTTTAAAAAAATTGGACTGCTATAATCCTTTAAAAGCAGCCAGGGTCTCTTTCTGAAAGTCTAGGTCATGTGCCTGGCACTGCGTCATATGGTGTCTCTCTTCCGCCATTTGTTTATTTGCTTCTGGCAGTTTTGGCAGTGAGGTATCGGAGTGAAATGCACACCACTCTATACATATGGTGGGAAGAATCTAGTGCATCAGTTGAATGCATACTGTACTGTATACACATTCTGTTTTATCTCCGCGCACAGCTGTGCTGTAAAAGCTTACAAAATGTGAAGCCTTCTGTGCAGCAAAAACATCGACAGGAGAAGCTGGCCTATAACTTATTAGGTTGTGACACAAGCCAAAAAAAGCCGGAGTTAAAGCTGACAACTCCTGGCACCGTGATGAAAAGCAGAGCGGCTCAAGTTAAGGAGGGAGTGTCAGCCCCAGCTTTATGTCATGGGCTTTTGCTGCCCTGGGTCCCAAGCATGTGTTGTTGTAGGACAACAGCTCCCAGCACCGAAACTCGGCCTACAGTGTGCAAATCACCCCCAGTGCCCCCCATGGCCTGGAGGCAGCCGGAGCTAGGGAGGGATGTGGGGAGGCCACGGGCACAAGCCCAATCATCGCAGTAGCAGCTCTCTTCCTTGCCCAACGCAGTAGCCTTCAAGCTGTGCTCAGTCCTGTGCCTCCTACTCCCCCAGCTCTTGGGACTGAAGGTAGTGGAAACATATGGTAGGAAACTCTCCTGCACTGGTTGGGCCAGATGTCTGTGTAGGCTTTTTTTTTCCACTACAACCTTGAAACGGGGAGTCTTTATTTTAATCTGAGGAAGAACAGTCACATTGGGTCAGATCTAAGGACCCCTTGGCCAGGTTTGTCTCCAGCAGTGGCCAGTATCAAGCTCTCGAGCACGACCTGAGGAGCAGTGGCCATCAGTCCTTCCAGGCCTACAGACCTGCCTTGAGGGCAGTGGGACCGGTGTACGAGAGGTTTGATAACCGAGCTTGGCCTGCATGCCCGCAGCTACTGGATTTTGCAGTATGTCTCGCTGTACAGCACGGAGCTAGGAGAGATCACAGTAAACCTCCTTTCCGACCTTCTGATGGACTCCATATGTGCGTGTAAGTGTAGGCAGAGGAAACGTGGTGAGTAAGCAAAAGAGGGAAGGGAAACACGAGGTGGGATGGTGTTTTTAGGATGCAGAGGGTCTGCCTTGACACAAAAGTCATAAATGGAGACATCACTTTTCTTCCCTGATCCCCTAGGAACAAACCCACGAGCTGCCAGGGCTGACCTGTGTGCTTCCCCTCCATGCCGGGGAGGACGAAATACAACCCCTGGCTAAGTTTAGCTTGTCTGCCTCATCCCATGGGAGCACACCGCGTGGCTCTGCCATCACCCCCATCCACGGCCTTCTTCCCCAGCCCCATCGGTGACTCCCTGGCTGCTGCATGGCCAAGGAGAAAGGAGACGTGGCTGTCATGCTACCGGGGGCAGGCAGACAAGGAACAGCAATTTAAGTCTCAGCAAGATATTTTGTCCCGTCTCCTATCAATGACATGAAATACCAGCAAGGGAAGGGGAAAATAACAAGTTCTTGTCTTGAGCATTAATTGCTGCTGCTGTTAGTCCATTTTCAGCAACCAGCTTTAATTCCATCTCCACATCGGATAAACCTATTTTCAAATGTTATTGAAATATTATTTCAAAAATGCATGGCAGGCTCCTCCCTAAAATCAGGCCAAGGTCTGTATTCAAGGAAATTGTATCAGAAAATGTACAATGAAGGATAATCAGATGTTTGAAACAACTCTTATATAAGAAGATACTAAATGACGAGGACTTATCCCCTCAAAAAAAAAAAAAAAGACTGAGATTGCATATGATCGTTTTTAAGTTGCTGTATTTTGTTACCAAAAAAAACCCCTCGTATTTTTATGTTACCAAAAATGTGGCTATTAACTATCCATTAACTACGCATTGTTTCTCACAATGCAAAAAGCTAGACGCTCAATACATTTGTGAAACATAAACAAAAGAAAATTCTTCTTTGCAGAACAAGTCACCACACTGTACCCTGGCCAAACTACACACGAAACCAAAAGGAGGGCGAACCATTCTCGAGGGACACATTCACGAGCTGTTAGCAACAACGGTACAAGAGCTCCCACACTTGAATAGTTTCAAGAAACTGGTACAGAGGTGGTGGCCTTCGCATACAGAGCCATGAACCTTGCCTACGGGATGCAGGGGCTGCCAGGCTGACTTCAGATGGAGTTTGGGGTCATTCCTGCTTCTCTGTCGTCAGGCTCTAGAAATTTCCTTTGGAGATGGCAGCTTGGGATCTGTTTTCAAAACTTGAAAGTAACCTGTGGAAATTCGTTGGGGCTATCACTTCTACTTTCAGAAAAAGGTGGATAAATAGTTTCTGAAAGTGGTGACAGGCTTTTAGGGACATGGGGTTGAGTTTAACATGCACAGCCAGTGCACCTGGTTACACTACATGTTGGCCAAGAGATGGAAGGGCAACACACATATGCAAACCTCCTGATGGCACTGGACATGGAGCAGCTTTTCTTCTTAGACATGCTCTAGGAAAGGTTTGTCATTAAAGGGCTCTTGGATAGGTAAGAGATCACAGCTTCTCTGGCCTTCTGGATGTCTGTTCACACCACAACAATTTTTCCACATGTTGAATTCTGCTGTGAGAAAGTTCAGTGTTCTTGAAACTCAACAACTCTGAATATCCTGACTTGGGCCAGAATGAAATAACTATACTTCAAACCCACAGATATGCAAATATAAGTAAGCTTTGCAAGTAAGCTTGCAAATATAATGAGTATGATTTATGAGAGATAAATTTCATTCTGATTCCAAATGTTCATTTCTTCTACCTTTCCTGCATTTCTGGGTTCGATTGCATGGTTATCAAGCAATGCAACTTAGACAATACTCATAGAAACACATGAATTAACCAGAAATGTCACCACTCTCGTGATGCCTCTCAGCAGAAGTTTAAAACTTTCCCTCCCCATCTAAGGAATGCAGAGCTGCTCAAAGGAATTCAGACGATTACAAAAGAGCATCCTAGAAAACAACACTACTGGAATGGGAGCTTGCTGAAGTATTACTAGTTACATAGGCACTTTCCCTGTAACACATGAGTGGGAAGGGAAATTACAGACCTTAGGAAATGATTTTGTCTAGACACTCAGCAGGACCCGTAACATTTTCTTTATTAAAACTAGGGTTTATTTTAAAAGAAAATACCAGCCTTGGACACATGGTTAACAAACTTTGATGCTACAGCTTTAACAGCTATACTACCCAGGTCTTTCAGAGCCATCAACAGCCCCATTGGTTTCCGTGAAATCCCCCAATCCCCAGTCTCTTACTAGGGGCAGCCACACATTGTGATAAGAGGTGTAATGGGGAACATCTATGCAGCACAGAGCCACGGAAAGGAGAGCGTAGTGATGGAAAAGAAGTAAAACCTAGAGGCTGTGCCAAGATATGCCATTTCTCTTTAGATGTTTTGGAGGAAAACACACAGAAGCCTTGTCGTGCACATCTACGTGTAGCTGGGTGTGAACCTCTAGGTTTAGTTCCGCTGTTTGTGAGAAGTAATTGGAAACTCTCGAGCCAACTCTCCACGTCCTACAGCTACAACTGAGTTGCTTCAAGAGAGGGTGGAGCTGCCACATGTAGCTGGGGCTGGTCAAATGCTCTGAGAGCTCACAAAAGTCTACGCGGTTTTGTTTTCTTTTTGAATCCTTTTTCATCCCTCTTGGGCATTAAGAGCTGGCTGCTGCAGAAGGGTCACTGCGGGAAGCAGAAGGATTTTAAGAACAAAGCTGAAAAGGGTTTTTTCAACAACCCTTGTTGGATCAGCTAGATCAGACCAACTTCCATTTTTTTCCACATCCTTGCTCATCTCCCCACACACCAGGGAAGACCTGTGTTATTCAATGGATTGACTCATACGGAAAACAGAAGAATAGGGGGCCCAAGGTCTCGGACTCAGCAGGAAACAGAACTGCAATACTCACAATAAAATTGACAGGCTCGATGGCTGGGTGGATTTAAGGAACAGCTGGAATCTGATGAGTTAAAATCACTTCCTGCTAGAAAGCTGATCAGGAGGGTAAATCTTTCATGGATTACATTCAATTAAGAGCTTTCACATCACTGAGAGACAGCTAGAAATCCATGCACAAAGTACACTAAAAATAATTGTGTTTCAGGTTCACCCACCCAGGCTGAAAGCACGGACTTCTGGAGCTTGCCTGCCAGGCTATTGACTCTTGGGGATCAACGTGAAAACACAACCAATGCTTCTGGAAGGAGGCTAAACCCTCAGCGTTCCTCCGAGGGGATCCTCCGGTGATAACAAAGCACACGGCTCTTTTATACCCTTTATGCATGCCCAATATGCAGGAGATGGGCTGACTCCTGAAACCCGCCACCCGACAAGAAAGGCAGGGAATTTTTTTGCTCCTTTCAGCCGTGGAGCACCAGGCGGCCGAGCAGAGCCTGCACCACAGGGCAGGCTTGCTTTGCAAGGACATAGAAGCTGCAGTGCTCTAAGCAAATCTGAGACAGCTCTCCTGGTTTGGGAGTGAACCCTCCGCCATGAAACCTAATGAAACAGCAAAGGCAGAGAGGCAGGTCCTGAACTCCCAGTGCAAAACAAGCCAACAACTGATGGGAAGTACAGCACGTCCCTTAGGGAAAGCGTTTGGATGTGACTGATTCTATAATGATAGTATTTGAGATCAAGCAGCGACTAAATCCAGGGTTCTGAGACTGAACTAGCAAACAGGCAGTTGTGTGTGTACTTTTATAAACGCATGCTTTTTCAACACTGGATGCTTATAAAGGGGCAGACTGAAAAGTGGCCGTCTTGTTTTGGTTTGCTTTTTTAAGGAAAAAAAAATGGAAGTAAGAGGAAGATCACATAAACATGAACATGAGGAGAAAATCACAGCAGCTCTTCTGTCCCTTCTATCAGTGAGTAAGCAGCCTTCTTCAAGCCAGCCAGAACTACATGTTTTATATTCATTTTTCACCAGAAGAAAGTTTTAAGAGGGGATGATTTCTTGAAGAAATTCCCCATTAAAATCATGTCCCAACAGTAATGAAGAAATTACAGAAAGAAGTTACGATGTGGGTTCTCGATTTATAACCAGTGCTGGAGCCCAGAGCGAGCACGACCCGCTCCCCCAAGGTCACTCGGGCTCCCAGCGCAACCAGCACACGTTAAGCAAACAAAACCCATTGTTTACTTCCCTTCGGGAAAGCTGGTTGCTTAATTTCGTCACACGCTTTTGGAAATCCCAGCAAAAAGGAAACATTTTTACTCCTTCCAGAGCCATGGTGACGACCGTGGTGCTCGGCAGGGCTGTGGGGCATCCTCCTGCTCCCTCCCGGTGCTCCCTGCTGCTCGCAAAGCTGCAGTGCCTGACCCCATCCGTGCCCCTGGCACCCAGCAGGCAGCTTGGGGAAAACCAGCCCCACGGCACCAACATGAACCTGACCTCCCTCCTGCGGCTCAGCCTCATTTTTTGTTACAGTGGTGGTTTTTCGGGGCGGTAAGGTTGCGCGCTTCTGTCTGTCTTATAAAATCAACCTGTGATTCAGAAATTAAGCTGCACTTTGTCATTCATGGCAATAAAAATCTGTGTGTCAGACTTTCCTGGCCATTACCCTGCTGATGCTAACTGAGCTGGGAAGTCATCTAGTCGCTTCCCAGTCGTCTGATGGGGCCAAGATGTCTTTGGGTCAATGCAGAAAGCATGCATGGCATGCAGAGCCACCGTGGAGGCGCCGTCTCTGCGTAACCCGTTTCTTAAATACACTCTCATTTTAAGCAGAGGTCGCTTGCCTCTGTCCTCCAAAGAACAGGAGCTCTGTGACAAAATCAGCCCCAAGAAGGACACAGGATTAGAAACAGGGAGCGGGGATTTAGGAAGCTGAGAGGGTCCCTTAATCTCAGAATATGCTCCCTTTCCCAAAACAAAAATCTGCCATTCGGGCCTTGAAATCTGAGCCCCACGACATGAACACGGGCTCTGTCAAACCAGCCGGGTTTTCTGCAACTCTGATGAGGAATTCAGTGCAACAGCTCGCGGAAACAGGTGGTGAGTGTCCAGTTCAGACTTGGATGCAGTGGGCTATTGTACGATTCCCATCTTCCCACCCCTTGCGTTCAGAATTTCCGTGTCAAAACAACACGGTCAGCGCAGCAAGCAGACTGAACCACACCGTAAAAGCCACGTCTTTTTAACTGCAACAGTTGCAAAATGCAGATTTTACAGTATGGGAAATGTAAAAGAACTGAATTATTTTGCCATTCTGCTACCAAAGGATCAGGCCTGCAGCTTGTAGCAATATTTGATGAATGGCAAAACGGAAAGACTTGACTTTTCGTTCTTGGGTCACATTCACAGCAAGGCAACGGCAAAGAATAAGCCCTTCTCTCTTTCGAAGAATTGATTTACTTCAATAAAATCTCAGCTCTCTCTCTCCTGCGAGCTGAAATAGCTGCCTTTGTATCCGTCAGCGAAATCATTAAAAAACGTGTCGGACTGAGGGAGATGTGTTTTTCCCAGGTATTCCTGAAAGCCACCGAGTACAAACCGGCAATACCAAATCACTCGAAGCACTCGTTTCTCCTCGCAAACAGAGTATCATTGTTCTTATTTAAAGAAATAATCCTCACAAAGCTGAAATAATTATTCAGCCCAAACAGCCCATAGCAAATGAAACAGTCTTTAGACAGCTGTCATGGCTCAGTCTTCCGGAAGCTTTGATTTTAATGAAACTCATTAAGGAAAGAAATTAACAGAAATTAACAGGAAAATATCATAATTTGTCTTGTTTCAGAAAGCCTGAACGGAGACAAAAGGCTCTTTAACATGACACATAATTTGACCAGTCAAAACTCCCCGTTTCGCTCAGTCTCTCGCGCTGAGTAAATCCGTCCTAAGTTGCTTATGCTGCAGCTCCACAGTTTGGTGCAGTGAAACGAAAACGGTAAATGAGAAAACCCTGGCTCTGCGCACCGAGGAGCCTGTCTTCCAGCATCTACGCCCTACGCTCGTACAAGCACGCGGGAACGTTCAAGGTAATGAATACGCTACCTGTAAATAACCCGGGGTAATGAAAGATGAAGGGTAATAAGCTCTCTGGAGAAGGCAACCATCTTACAGATAGTTCATGACAACTGTTCCTTTCTGCAACACACTTCAATGAAGAGAAAAAAACTCCAACGCTTATCTTTTCATATACATATCAGGTATCTAAGTTCTCTCTGATTTCCTGTCCAGAAGCACAAAAAGAGACACTCCACTGTGTTTTTTAATCTGAGTGGAACTGACAGAGGAGCACGCTGTGCTGTGAGTGGCTCAGAAAGGCAGAGATAATAAAACTGACGTATTTTGGTTTACTGTCCTCAGCATCTTCTCTCGCACTAGCTGGAAAGCTGCTTCTTGACCGAGCCTGCTGCATCGCTGCCTGGTCCCAGCAGAAGGCAAGGCAAACCCACCTGCACTGAGGGCTCTGCATCTGCTCTACAGGGATGCCTGGGCTAAAATCCTGCTGCCGAGGAAGCCAGCTGAGGTTTACCTTTGAAAGGGCCAGGATTTAGACCCCAAAGAGCTGTGAAAGGAAAAGAACCAGGAGGTGTGCTTAGGGGGAAGCCCAGGGCACAGCTGGGGAGCAAAAGGGGCATGGGAATCCACAGAGCACATCTACAAGCTAAAACTTTCCCTGGAGTCACTCTCTGCTCCTCACCGAGAACGCTTTTTGCTGCAGAAACGTAGAGAAAAACTACTAAGAATCTGTTGAAAACATGTAAACATGTACACACTGTGCATTTGCCCCTTGCCACTTGCAGTGGCACAGCTCCCAAGGCAGGCCATATTATTTGGCCATCATGTTATGAATCTACTGACAGTGATAGGGGAGTAAGAGGGACCGTCACTGTCACTTCCTAGCATGAGGAATAGGTATAAATGTATGTTAGAAGACAATGTAGTGCTTCTAGGAAAAAAAGTCTTAGAGATACAGAATTCATAAAGTTTTTTTCTGATTTCTTGCAGAGTTCCCAGTGTTAGTGGCATATTCTGCAGGACCCATGAGGGCAGACCCACAGAGCAGGTACCACAAACGGGAAGAGTCCAGTGAGTACGCAGAAGCTGGCGGCAGGAGGCAGAGAAGGAGGGGCAGAGGAAATCAAGACTAATGAAAATGTTGCTGAGAAAGTAGAAAGTGCTGAGCTTTCGGACAAAGGAATTTTGGAGAAACGAGCGACAGCCAAATGACTCCCATCCAGTTCACATAAATCCTGAACGATGACACAAGCCATACAGGATATGGTTTTGGAAACTGGGTCCTACCCAAATTGCCTCAGTGTCAGAACAACCTGCATCTGCCTTATCTGGAATCACCCCTACCTCTCTTCTTTTATCCCCACTCACTGGGAAATGCTCCCCTCCCTCTGAGTTAGACGTTTGGCAGAAAGACATATACCCTTTCTAATCAAGAATACCAGCAACATTCTTCATACTAGCAGGTCCATGCCTAAAGCAATGACCCACTTGTGAATACAGCTGCTCCAAAATAAATAGTTAATCTATTAAAATCACTTGAGATAAACTGACGAGAATGACCAGAATTCAGCTCTATAGCCTACACAGTTCATACTGTACACAAATATAATTGTGAGATTCTACTTATTCTGATAAACTATATGGACTTCTTCAAGAATGAGTGGAAGAAAGCTTTCGAAATATATCAAAAGAGAGAGTACCTCCTTGCGATCTCTCAGGCTATTTATTTATTATATGCCTTTGTCTAATACTGCCATAAGCATAGACTAGGATTAAATTAAGCAAACCCTGCTGCAATGTAGGGAAATGCCTGGATGGCCTCCAGGAGGTTATTTCTGCCCTAACTACTTCTACGTTAGAGCCATTTTAGGCATACAAAGCAGCGGAGAGATTAGGAATGGACAAATCCTGGGTAGGTCCCCCAGCTTTGTGAACTGGCAGCAGTGGCTTCTTGCAAAAAGGAACCCCACCAAATTATCCTTCTCTCATCTATGTTGCCTTCTCCCTGACTCCGCGAGGGCACTGTGTTTCTTCCCATTGGCACTGCACTCCTCCTCATGTGCTGAAGGTATTGCATCAGATTATTTACTTGGGCCTGAAGACTCTCCTACGTGTCCTCTACCGCACAAAAATGTCGCACATAAATGATTCAGAAGTACATGTTTTATCCATTCCTACTGTTTAAAATCACGTCAGCCAAATACCGACTGCTTTACTGCCACTCAACTTGGGCTCCCTGTTGCCTTCAGCCTGACCAGGAGCGAGCCAGAGGTGCCCTGCCTTTCCCAGACACGGACGTCAAGCTGAGACCATCACCGTTCCTGACTGATGAGGTGTTCACAACACCAACAAAAATCAAATCGCTGCGATACAGCTCCTTACATGTTGCTTCTGCCACTGCGGTTAGCACAAAGTATTCCACCAAACTTCTTGTGCTATCTTGATTTGCTTTCATTTATTCTGGCATGTAATACGCTGCGCATTTATAACATTTATTCACAATAGCTATTTTAAAATTGCTTGCACTTCATCAAGTTTCCTTTTATATCCTCCCCTTTTCTATTCCAAGGAGGGCAGATATAATTTATTCACCTTCTCATAAAGGAAGCCTGGAATCCCGCTGAAGTCCTTTGCAAACCTCCCACTGCCCGAGACCTCCACAATTGAAACTTTATGTTCTTTACTCCCCAGTACTCCTCTTTCTCTGTAATCCCTACCTCTAATCTGCGCGCTGCCGGAGTGCCCGTCCCGGCAGCACCTCGGTGACCGTACTGCACAAGTGCTGCTGTGAACACCCCAAGCACCCCTTGGGGAAGGGTGGCACAGCTCCCCGCAATGCAGACACGGCACAGGGGCAGGTACTGACCCGCTTTAGTCGCTGTTCTCTCCTTTACAAAACCCAGGACGACTGGGCGAGGGACCCTTTATTTCCGTCACCATTCTTCATACAACTCGGCTAAGGGGGCCCGTCTGTTCCCTGGAAAAAACTAGACACCCTTAGCCAGAAACCCATACCAAGGACACACCAAAGCAACCCCCTTCCCCTCCTATTTACAGTGAAAACTTCCAAACAGCCATCTAAAATTTTGCCATCACTTTGGCTCTTACTGAAGGGCCTGTCCTTTGCTCTCAGACACATTTATTTTATGCAGCCTGACAAGAAGCAGCAGTCAAACCTTTTCATTTCTCTAGTCTGAAAAAAACCTCTTTTCTTCTGAGTTATAAAGGAAGAAAAGCTTTCAGGACTTAGTAGGCAGGTTTGTTGATGAAGTACTTCAAATATGAAAAAGAAAGCATCCTTCCTGTGGTCCTTTTTATGAGTGTATTTATGGGACATTTTTTAATTCTGGAAACAACAGCATGTGGCCGCTGCATCTAAAATCTTCAAACCAGATTTCCCAATAGTTTACTTCAGTTTTATAAAAGCATAATTCAGCCAATTGCCATAGGACCGCTCCTTTGTAAAACTGGGTGATCCCATGGAGAATTTCTTTTTCAGTGCCCTTATTGTCACTTACTGCAAAAATAGGGTTATCAAACATTACACGAGGGGCTATTTTCAGCAGGTATTGCACACACTGCAGGAGCATATGACAATATACAAATAAAGCACGAGGAAAATGGAAACGCTCGGAGCACTACTTTCATTTACACCTGGTAATTTGTGTGTGTCCTGGATGCAGGTGATGTTTGTTGGTCAGCAGGGATAATTTCCATAAATCATGGAACCACATTATACCTGGCACGAGGCTTGCTGCCCCTCAGGAAACGTGCTGTGACTCGGTGGAGACTCTCTTATGGCACTGCCATCACCCTGGTGGCCTCGTTTCACGATGAGACCTTATCACAGGTTGGTGCATCCGTGCCTCAGCACTGCCAGACACGCACGTCCTTCCCGAAGGGCTACTCAGAGCCAGCTACGCCTAGCAAATGTGTTTGCGTATGGTTCTTTAGCGATATAGCACACACAAAGCCTGCTAGCTTTTTTCCCAAATATTCACAATTTTTATAACTGTTGATTATTTATACACAAGACCCACGGACTTTATTTCTTCCATCTTATACTCGTCCATTGTAAATGTGGCGTTGTTGCCACTTGCTCTGTTAGGCACGAATTAATGCATCAGAGGCATGTAATTTATGCATGCTATTTTGTCAAGTCTGTTTGTACGGAATCTGCTTTGGAGAGGCAAGCTGCTCTCTACTCTGTGGCCAGAAATAGTACTCTTTTTTTTTTTTTCTTCCCATCGGTGCCGTGGATCAAGGTAACTTCAGAGCAGTCACCAGGAAATCTCTGACGAGATGGAAATTGCAATGTCCCATGTTTTATGAGGCTTCAGGTAAAGATGATTTGCGTGCATGCAGAAGTATGACACTGGTATAATAGAAGGAAACCCTAGATGACACGGATGTCTGGGGGATGCCATTTTCAGGCCAGCCAAAGGACCAAGGACAAAGGAGTGATTTACTCCGTTAGAATAAGGCTGTGTGCTTCTAGGTTTTAGAAACGACCGAGGAAACAACCGGGCTGCCTGTCTTTCCCAGGAAGCAGCGTTACAACACCGACAGCTTGTTCCACTTAAACGCACCCCACTGTAATAACAGAATTACTTGGGAAATGAAGACACAACATAACCGCCTTTTCTTAGTGCTTTACAATTCTCAGGTCAAGTGCTAATACATACTACAGAGCTCTCTCTGGCAAGTATTGTTAGAGCTGTCATTAAAGACCTCCAAAAGTCTTAACTGCGCAATTGAAAATGTTTCCAAATCCTCTTATCCCAAACATAACAAATCTCGCTGTTGTTAAATCTGATGTTTTGTAAATTTGATACTACTTGGCTTATTGAGGGGGTTGGAGAATGTTTTTGTGCAACAGCACAGATCCACAGAAAAGGAATAATGCATCTTCGCGGCGAGGGAGCGACGCGGATCTCTGGGAAGGGATTTACGCAGGGCGATGGAAAAGGAGAAATCAAAGACCACCTCTACTACAGTACGAAGACGATTCTAGGATTAAAAGGCACAATGATGCCACCCAATTACAGCTCTGTCTGGGTCATGCGCTATGTGTAGCAGAAAGAAGCAAGATGGCAGATACCCTGGGTTATTTTAATTAATTTAATCATGTGACTAATTGGTCTCTGCTGGGTTTCTGTGGTAACTGCTTCCTAAGTGCTGATGGGCAATTGTGTTAAATGTAGCTTGGAAACTGCACGTAGGGTGCAGTGCCTTCTAGAGAGCAAAGGGAATTGTGCAGCTGTGCTCGGAGGGTGCTCCTGCTGGGGCTCTGATTATCTCCGAGCAGACTGCTTACAGCTGTACTGTCCTCCTCGCTCCTCCGCAAGCACGCTTCCCCAGAGAATACGCTTATGTGCAGAAAACGCGCTAGACGTTCTTCCCCTTGTGCGTGAAAGCAGATTTCCTGTAGGGCTACGTGAAGGCACACGGACACAGCAGAGCACATGCGATGTGGGAACAAAGGGGGAGCAGCTCCAGAGCCCTGCGTGCACGACTGCAGCCACTCCTGCGTGCACAGCGTGAGGCCCCGGGAAGCAGAACCATCCTCTCTGTGGCTGTGTTCGAGGGTAAATCCATTGCTGAACCCCAGCAAAAACGACACGCAAATCTGCTTGTTCTGACTGCTCCCGCACCCCATGTTTTATTCATGAAATCCCTACGTCCACACGGGTCACAAACAGCACAGAGCCTTGCAGGGTGGCACAGAGCGGGGCTCGAAATTGGCAAACATGGAAATGGCTCGTAAAAAGTCATTCCCTTAGTCCTTGAGTTGAATTTCGTGCCACCACGAATAAGAAGTTGTCATCCTGCTGGACCCAAACTTACACACTCTCATCTCCTCGCATGATTAATGTAACAGTGCACATGGCAAGATGATTAATAATAGCAGCCTACATTCCAGCAATCACAATCACACAGAAGAAATGACTGTTTAATGGGGTGGTAACTTAAGCCCTGTTAAGCATACAGACATAAAAAAAAAAGAGAGAGAGAATCTAAATGGCACCTTTCGACAAAAAAAAATAAAAATAAAAAGCATCCATAAGACAATACAAGACATGCAGCAAATACGGAACACAACATAGAAGAGCGAATGCATACCTTATCCTAACCTCGCCGGTGAAAATGCAGAAATAGGTTAGGAAATACAGCAAGACACAGCCAGAGGGAGGTTAAAAGTTTGGCAGCTGCATTCTAAAGGCTAAGAAGGTTCAATTTAATATAGCAAGGGGAAGGATAAGGCAGAATGGTGAAGGAGGAAAAATGCACATTACCTCACTGCCTTGGGCTACTGGAGAATGAAGAGCTATCCAGCCTGAGTAAGTGTGGCACACCTGGGCTTTATTTTATTTAATATAAATTAGGTTAAATTTAAAGTATCTTACCCAGTTTTATCAGCAAATAGTGCTAGTTGTAGACCATGATGCACACAGAGAAATACCTAATTCCTCATTTTTCCTGTTAAAACATCACCAGTGCCTTGTATCTTTGGATTCAATTATCACCCCGCTGGCATCAGTGGAATCATTGCCCCTGACATCAGCACACCCAAAGTACCTCCTTTGTTTTGACTCTGGTGATCACTGCCTCACTGCATATTCTGTTCTGCAATTTGTACTGAGATATTCAAACCTAAGCTCAAGGCTGAAGAAATAAAAAGCTCAAAATAACCCCATTCGATCCACCATTGTAATTAGCTGCCTTTAGGAAATCAGTTTTAGGAAGCACCTTACAAACTGTGCAACGTGTTCTAATATCTCTAGTTGTGTTCTTTGGAAAAGCTTAACATAACAAAGGTATCTGCACATTACATTTTACACTGAAATGTACAGATACAGTGAATTAAAGTCAGTTCTACACGACCCCTCTAAAAATAGCCCTTACTGTGAAAGACTGAACACAACCTCACATGCTGCTTTGATCTGTTTATAAAAAGTCTCCTGTACTTTCTATATTTGCATCAATAGTAAATATAAAGAAATACGGGAATTTTCAGAATATCTCAAAAGAACAGTGCGGTGACACAGATAACTGCATTACCAATTTTAATGAGAGATTTGAGGATGAGTGCAAGTGAGACCAAATATTTTCATGTTAACAAGAATAATAAAAAAATTTCCAGTGACACTACAGCAAATCCACAGATTCTCCAGATCAAGTAAAAGGTACATGGAGCTATTACAGTTCCTGGGCCAAAATCGCAACTGATATATGTAGCTCCAGCGATATTAATAGAGCGATGCCTGCTCACACCAGCTACGAGTTTGGCCAACCAAATGGGACATGTCAATGCAGATTTGGACTATGGCACCAAGTCCCTCGAGCTCACTACGCCACCAGCGCAAGCACTCTGCTCGGAGGATGAGGTCTCAGCATACTGCTCAGACCATTCATCCACCCAGCCTAGCAAATTGCGCCTGACAGCAACCAACAGCTGAAGGAAGGAGCGAAAAATATCCTATAATTTTTGCAGTTATAGGATGCATCTGAGGCTTGGCCTGGCAGGCAATATCTCTGGTGGATGAGGTTTGTTTTTTGTTCCTGTCTTTCCTGGCCTAGCTATGTATTTTGCTAATAATCATCGGTTTTATTAAAACTATGCAACTATTTAACGTAAGCCCTAGTTAAGTCTAAAAACTGGTACTATCATTTTAGGAATTAATACTGCCTACTGAACGTGAGTGTCACCCTTTAGTTTTTGCAGAAGCAGGAGACAAAAAGCACACCAAAGACAAAGCATCCCTTCTCTCCGCCGGCACCAGTCATGGTGCTTGCTGGGGTTTGCTCACGCCATCCCATCCCCAGCAAAGCCACTGATTTCGGGCCACAGTTGCACGTACTCACACATCAAATTATTATACACTGAAATTGCAATGGATGAAGTTCTTCCCAGCCTTCTCCTCCTTCTCTGCAGGCTTAGCACCCTCCCGTTCCCTAAATCACCTTGGACCGCACATTCCTTAGCCCTGCCCGTCCACGCTGCCTCCAAGTCTCGCTGCTCCTTGCTCCATCCACGTGTCCCAGCCACGTGGCTAGCCTCTACAGCCCTAACACTGCTGACCTGGCCATGGCCACTTAACTACCACTACATCTGCACGGTCCAATTTATTACCTTTAATTAGCCTCAGCTTCAGCCTGTTGTCCAGCTTTACTCATTCCACCAAGTATTTCTTTCAGGGCTTTTCCCTAGGTATATTAACTTGCTTTTGTCAAAGCAAAAGCAATTTAGTTGCTTTTTTTCATTATTTCTAATTCCTCCAGAGAATTATTTTGGTATCTGCAACTCCTCCTAGCTCAGTACCGTCTGCAGAGCTAGCGAGCACGCTGCTCGTTCTGTCCTGGAGATCATTAATGAAACATGAAACAAGACCAACCTAACGCACGTCCCCGCGGTACCTCTCTATCCACACAACCTGATACGCTGCTCTTTATCACCACCCTTTGCTGTATTCCTTGAGCCTGTTTACAGGCCGCTTGACAGCATTCACATCCAAAGCAATTTGAATTAATCTGAGGGTAAGATTTCATGAGATGCTATTTCAAGTGCTTTACTAAATTCCAAATCCATTAGAACTTCTAATTTCCCTCCCTCGGCTAATTAGCGTGCATGTGTGTACATACTAGCTGTGTTTGTTTGGCAAAACCTCTGTACGCCCATGTTATTTCTTGCCCATATGGTTTAACTGCAGGCAGCGGGCATTTGGTTAAGTGTTTTTTTCGTGTTGAAGTATCTGCATTTTGTTAAAAAATCCAACTTTTTTTTTTCTAGAAACGATTAATTTTTCTGTAGCAAAGTGAATTAAAAACTTTTGTCACACATATAAAAGCGTTCCTCAGCAGTAGAAAGTAATTTTTGCGTTGGCACTACTCTCAGGTCCTGCGGAATGCAATCAGCCTCGTGTTGAAATGTCCAACCTCGTATGGAAATGTGGACCGAGGTATGCTGCTGTGCCAAAACGCATTCATTGCTCGCATCAAGATACCCACAGACATCAAATAATGCATCAGAAATAAACAACCTTATCCAGCAAACGTGATCCGGAGGCCAAATATGCTATGTTCACCTAAATATCTTTGTCTACTTACAACAGACAATGTTCTTTACAGGGTTACAACCTGCCAGGTCATGTCTAGCTGAAAGTTACCTTATTCTGCCTTTCCACCACTAAAATTAAAATTATTTAGGAACTCTTGACGTCATTTCCAATGCTCAGGAAGAAAGCAACCTTCTTATCTCTTTCTTTTTTATCTTTCTTTCTTTCTTCCTTCCTTCCTTCCTTCCTTCCTTTCTTTCTTTCTTTCTAACACCAGATAAATGACTTCCAAATTTTCAGGAACAGTTGCTGGTTTTAATGATATATTGCAGATCCTTGTCAATATCTCTGCTGCTTCACACTTTTATTTCCTTAGGAACACTCAGATGAGTACCATCTGGTCCTGGTGATTTACTGCACTCGAGTTGCTGAAGTTGCTCCGTAACTTCCTCCTAAGAGACATCAATTTCTGTTATAAGGCCACACTCTGATTTCCTGTGAAGTGTCCTTGGAACAGGAATTTCCCCATCATCCTCTGTGGGGAAGGTGGACACAGAAAATTAATTTAACTTTTCTGCTGTTCTGCTCTTTCAGAAGGGGCCGGAGTCACTGCTGGGTGGCCTACGGGAGCTGGGGACTTAAAAGGGGATGTTTGTTTTATTTTAATAGAGATATTTTTTCTACACCATCTACAGAGATGTGTATATATGTCTTTCCTTTAATTTCCCTGTTATAACTGACCTTTTGTTATAACTGATCTGATCGTGTCTTTAGATTTTTTGAAGGAGGAGCTTTGTCTTAAAAAAGTCACACACTTGGTATTTCTGGTGCAAGTGTGCCTGGGACCCCACTGGCGTTTCCATAGTTTAACCAACACGCTTCCAATTTGGAAAAAAATGTTTTTTCCTCTCTTGCTGTGTGAAAAACCACAGAAACAATGCGAAAGCAGACCGCATGCAAAATACTGAAATGGCCTGTACACAATGTGCAGTCAAATATGCACAGGGCCTGATCCAAAGCTCAGGAAAATCAATGGGAAGTCACCCACTGACGCCGATGCAATTTGGACCAAGCCCAAAGTAAGCCCACCAAAAAGCAGAGCGAGTTTTTTTGTCACATCTCTCAGCTACAGTAATCATAGGTGTTGTTTGCAACAGTAGTAGGTAACAAATTTTCCAGTCGAAGTGTGATTTTTCAGTTGACAGTGTCCCTTTAAGCTTATGCACTTCTTCACAGAACTACGCCAGATTTACTCTCCCCTTTCTACTTTTTCCTTGCTCAGAGGTATATGTACCATCTGTGCATCTAATATGGTGTTCTTAAATAGCCTCCAGAGTGATTCAATGCTTCTTTTTCCTTCTTTAAAACTTTCTCTTGGTTAACCCTTTTCCTCATTATTTCAGGGCCTTCTCCTTCAGAGTTCCTCTTCCTTCCTTTCCTCAGGATGAAGTTACCGTATGGTGGTACTGAAGCTAGGAGTGTACTCACCTGTTGTTTTAATGCCTATGCATTGGACAAAACTCAGTAAGAGTTGCATTACCAAAACACTGATACTTGTACATTGCTCCTACAAATGGAGACATAAAAATCAACCAACTGACAACAGCCAGTTGAAGCTGACCATTCCCACCAGGCCATGAAACTATTCAAACCCATCTCCTCATAAACATCTAAATGCCATTTTTCTTTTTAAATCCCTAAATTAATCTTTTAATACTTATATTAATTAATACTTATATCAGACTTATCACTGGAAGCTTTCAAAGTCAGGCTAGATGGGGCTTTGAGCAACCTGATCTGGTGAGAGATGTCCCTGCCCGTGGCAGAGGGGACGGACTGGATGGTCTGTAAGGTCCCTTCCCACCCAAATGTTTGATGGTGCGTAGTTCCAGGAGTTCTCGTCCACCTGGTCTGGTAGTGCTGTGCAGCACAACAATGAAAGCGTGGAGGCTAAATTGAAAATAATAAGGTTAATTGAGGCTGCGTTGTTGTTTGATTTATAACTTTATGGGTTTCACGTTTGACTTGGCAGTCTGAATTTCAGGGGAGGGAAGGGCCACAGGCGTATGGGACACACAGCAGCTGTATCTGTGTGCTACGGGGAAAAGTCCTGTATTAGGCCACTGCTAATGGGGGGAGCTGAGCCCCTCAATGGTCCCATGTTCTCCCAAGTGAAGCTGCACGGGGCTGTTACACTACACCGAAGTTCCTTCCTCGTGCAAAGCCCAGCTAAGAGCCAGAGGGCCTCTCTGCTCTGCTTTCCAAGCCAACGGGTGGAGATGGAGCCACGTCCCCACGTCCCCACCTGCCCAGGACACTCCAAAACCTCCAAAGCAGCTCCACCAGCACCGCCGACCCAAGCACCCCTATGTGCAACGAAGGCAGAGCCTGGCCGCCGGCTCCTTAGGCAAGAGATGAAATAAACCAAAACCATCTGAAGCCGCATACAGGCACAAAACCCTCCCACCCCCAAAACCAGCAGATACTTTATGACTGCTTCGAAAAATTATTAAACAGATGAGTACATTTACTCGAGCTACAAAATTGCATCCAGGCTGGCAACTTGCAACATATGTTTACTTTCAGCCCAATTTAAATTCAAATGGGTGAGTTATAAATGCTTGGGTTTTTGACAGAGAGCAGCCTGTAATTGCACTTAGCTGGCCAGCAAACAGTCTTTTACTATTGCAGAAATGATTTTCTACAGGAAAGATATTTGACATTTTCAGACTTCTGCCCTACAAAAACCACCAAGCTCCTCCAGCAAGTTTAACACTTGCACATCAAGCACTACTTGATATACGGCAAGAAGCTGACTTTAACTAACAATTCCCGGTAGTAGATTTTCCTGTTCTTCCGGCAGCTTCTAAATCATATCCATTTGGCCTCTCCTAGCCTCGTGGAGATTCATGAGGCCAAATTCAAGGTTAACGTGTACGGGCTTCTTCCATCTTCCCATAAACCAGTAAGTGTTTGCAAACAAAGCTAAAGGGATGAAACTTTCCTACCTAGAAGGGGACAAAAGACATGCAGTGTGATTTATTCCTTTGGTCTGCCACAGTTTCATCCTTGAATTTGACCCAAGATTTCTGTGCGTGATGGAGAGGGAAGTCACCGCTTCAGAAGAGCGAGAGAGTAACTAAATACAGACCAGCAGCTTACAACACGTCACCATTCCCCTGGACTGCCACCTCACCTGCACAAATTACTCAGCCACTAACTAATGCTGGAGAGAATTGCAACAGCGACAGGTGCTCCTAAGAAAGGACCAGAAATAACAGAATTGCATCTAGTTAAACTATGTGGTTAATTGTAATACTCCAAGCATCTTTTCGGGAGTGTGATCAACGGGGTGTCATTCACAACAGCATTCCTAATCCAAACATATTTTTGGAAAACCATATTTGCTTAATTTTGCTTTTTAAATAAAAATATATAGAGAGTGAAAAAATACTCAAGCTACTTTTTCAATATTTCCCTAAGTTAATGAGCTGACTGGGAAGTGAACAGATGCATTAAGCCAATAATTTATTCAAATGTCATGATATTTTTGAACAAACACATTATTTAACATGCATTTCATTATTTGCCCAGCTCTTATTAGTATTAATGATTGATGTGTTCATCAGCAAAAGGGAAAAGTGGCATCAAATATAATCTGTGCAAATTAGATTCACTTTGGAGATCTACCCTAAGTTTTCATCAGAATAAGCACCGTTTTCGATGCTCATTCTGTATGGATCGTGTGGAAACAAAGCTGGAAGGTGCAGAAATTTATATGGGGTCAAGGCAGCTTGGGCTAATCTAACGCAATGTGGACTGGAGTGCAGGGGAGAGTGGTATTTTATTGCATGACTGTCTAGCTCACGTACATCGGAGCCAAAGGGATTCAGAGGTAAAGTAAGAACCCAAGTGTATTGTATCCGCTCATTTTCTGAATGCATCATTGTTATGCATCTGAACGCTTTAATCAAAAACCCCCTGGTGATATAAAAATGTTCTGGACACAAATCATGAAGCCTACCTTGCCAAACTTTTTAACAAAGCAAAATGTCTGTTTTTCCCCTAGCATCTCTCTTTCCCTTCCAAAAATTCATCTAAGTGATTTAAGACTTCAGTAAAACACTTTAGTAATCTCCAGAAAAATAGCTACCAGCAATCTTTCTTCCTCAGTCACTCTGAGGACATATCTGGTAGAGAGAAACTCCTTTCACATCTCCAGTATCAATGTGCCACAACATCTCCCTATTTAAACCCACGCCATTAGTCTAAACTGCGTACACCCGGTGTACGAAAACCTTAAAAGCATTTCTAGTCAAGTCCTAATGCAATTAGTGGTATTTTATTGTAACATCTGCACGTAAACAGAGCCTGCTTCTGGCACCAAGGAGAGATGCAATCACTGGAGCTGTCCAGAACTGATGCGAGGACACCTCGCGTACGCTGGTCGATTCATTCGAATCAAACGCCTGCTGTCCAAGAGGCAGCAGGTTCTCGGGTCCTAATTAGCACATTCATCTCGATACAGCCCAAGTAGCCAGCATGCGACACGACTGATGTAATGTGACATGGTGGTTAAAATTAAAAGTGAACACGCCTTTTAATTGTATTGGATACCTGCTAGCAATTCAGACAATGGGAATTTGATTCAAATTTACAGTATTAAATGGCAGCAGATGGACAGTAAAATGTCCATCGAGTTTGCAAACTGACAAGCATGCTGGTTTGCCAGATCCCTTCATTAAGGCATTGGTGGCATCAGTCAGGTGCTGATGCATTTCATCGTTAGCAGTGTTAATACATTTTGCTTTGGTGTGGGTGAGCAGTGAGATACGCTGACTGATGTTCTCTGCAGGTTAATTTGGAACTTCCTCGCCTCTTCGAACCACAGAAAAACCTTCCTCTGGTTTAGGGAAGGAATTTTACGAGCCTTCTGGTTTCAGTATCCAGTAAGCAAAAAGGCCAGCTGATAACAGCTGGAGAATGCTGCACACTTTTCCTTCTGACTAACGCCACCCATCTCTTTCATGGCTCGGGATTTGCTGTTTATCTCAGTGTCTGCTCCAGATTTTTGGGTCGCCATCTGTGGCCTTCTACCCTTCGCATACTTTAACAACATCCTCTGAGGGAGGATGTTTTCCTTCCCCCCCTTTCCCAGATAGTTCCTCAAAGAAGTTTGCAACTGTGCCCCACGCTTAAACTATTTCCTCTGCAGACTCAGCGTCTCATCTAAATTCACTCATCAGCACTCATTTGTATCTTAACATAGCAATCACAGCTATGGTGATGCTTGTCATCCTTTTCCCCTTCCACCTTCAAGCCTGAGCAAGAAACCTTATTAATTGGCTTCTGTGGCAGATATGCATATTCGCACCTGCATGCGTGCACATCCAGACACGAGCACACGTAAAGCCACGCGCATACATCCTACGTAAACCCACATCAGAACGAGCAAGTTTGTCAACTCTTCATTACATTTCCTTCCTCTGCTGCTCTGTAAAACCAAAAGACACTTGCATGCAAACCAGGTAGGACACCTGCTCTGCACTGACCTTTCTGAACACCTAATTAATGCAAGTTAAATCTCCAGGAGAAATGGGTTTTCTATTCAGAGCCCCATGTGTTTCAAAGCTTATTATGGAAAAGGAGTCTAAAGGAAGATGTAACAGCTAAGTTTTTCTTTTTTTTTTGTCAGGGGCATTATTCGAATCAAGTTGCTTTAAGCGATTTTCAAAATTTTCGTGAATGATCATCATTTTACAAATTAAATTTTGCAGGTGCCTAAGAAAGAGACGAGAGTAACATTTTTTGCCATTACTCACTGACATAGCAGGGAGATTGTTAAATATTTCTTATTCGCTGTTAGCCTGCATAATTAAGCTTGAAATCAAGAGAACTTTCTCTGACAATCCTCAGTATTAATTTCGGGGAATGATAGCTTCTGTTTACTCCCAGTTTTCAGTATGTGTTTGTATATTCATATCCATACTAATCACATGTTGTTACATATTAATTAACCAAAAACTTATTCAGGCAAGAGTACTAAGGCTTTACGATGCTGTGTGCAGTTTATTGTCTTGAAATATAAATTGAAAACATAAGGAACAGAAGACTAAAGAAACGCCTGTGACTCCCTACAGCCCCATTTGGTTGCTCACCTTCACCCTTGCCACACTGATGGGACAGGAGAGCGTAAAGCACACCCTGCCCGGGATTTCATTCCACCCCTGCAATGGGAACACCTCTTGCCACTTCGGGCAAAGCCAGACGCTGCCTCGGCGGATGGTCTGCAGGAAGGACACCTTTCCCAAGCCTGCATCCAAGCCTGCTCGGCGGGCAGGGGAGGCAGCTTCTCCCCTGCTCGCTGCCGACCCACGCTGGGTGCCACGAATCCCTGTCCCATACAGGGGGAACAGACCCCTCACCATGTACGTTTTCGTGCTGCTAAATAGCAATTTGCTTTCCCTCTTTGATTTACGCCTTTCTGTTTGTACAAATGAAACTTGATTGTGCTGTAAGCACAAACGTTTATCACCTTTTTTTCCTGATGGTAAGGCAGCGCAAAGCAGGGACAAGGTCAAATATGAAATATTGGCTGACAACCCCACAGCCACTTCTTCTCCGAGATCTTAGTCAAATCAAGTAAATTATTCTTTATTGTACCTGTGAACAGAGCCTATAACCTCTACGAATTCAGTCCTTGTGCTAGGTTTGGCCATTTGGTCATAATAAATTTGTTTTCTGACCCATTGATTCAATAAACTTAATTTCAAAATTAATCTTTTCAGGCTTCAAACTCACTGGATCCAATTATGAATCCAATAGTTCCCTTTAAATTTAATACTCTGAAACTTGGTGGTCTAATGCTTTTTGCCCTTATGTGCCTCTTTGGTGCTTAACTTTATATTAGTTGGCCTATAAACCTAAATCTCTTAGGAAGAGAGCATCAGAACAGCTCCCAGTCTTAAATCTGTTCAATTACAAACATTGGTATGAAATGCTCCCTCTCCCGCAACTCTTTCTTTTAATTGGTATTATTATGCACAACAGGTTATCATTATGCACTAGTTCAGTATCTATATTTGACTATGCATACCAGACCAAACAGAAATAAGAATTTAGATTTTGATTATTTTTGTTGGGGGGGGGGAATGTGGCACTTGGAAGTTTCTTCTAAATCAGTATAGTCTAAACAATTCACTCTCTGCCTAAAGGGGTAAGAAAAATCAATTTTTTCTTCATTTATTTCTAGTAATTTAGATAAAATTACAGTCTGTGGGGAGAGCCATTATAACCGCAAAATACATATATTTCCCTTCTTGCGAGGCATGGTTGCTAATACGGCTAATTTTAAATGGTCATGACTGCAGGATACTCGGGGCAAAATCTGCATTTCTTACGAGAAAAGCAACTTCCAATTGTGCAAGTCTTTCTCCTTAGAAGCTCCCAGCCTGGGCCACGAAGCTCCCCATCAGCCCTGACTACGCACCCAGACGGTGCCTGGAGCTCGAGTGGCACGGAGGGACGGATGCACACCTCCCAGCTGGGAATCTCTGGGGGTGCACACTTGCCCTGCCTATGGGAGAGGATTTCGTTATTAAGGTGGCGACAAAAATCCTAATTCTGAGCACAGCGATTGGCATTCAGGGGTGTGGAATTTGCAGCGTTACTTAGTGGCGTTTCAAGACATCAGCAACAACTTAATTTTTACTGTTTAAACAGCCTGATTGTTTTAAGCAAGTGCTTATTGCAGCACTTCTCATCTGAGTGAGAAAGGGAAGACTGCTCAGCATGATCCATTAGGAAATTCAAGCCTTAAACCAAGTGACCACAAAGTCCTATCAGCTCCCTGAAACGCAGCAGCTGTACATATTTAATGTAATACAACCCTATATTGTTGCAGAGGTCCGCTGTTTAAAACACACATAAGGCAGGTGAAACGTGACTATTTTACTCCTCTGTTTGAAAAGTGAGAAAGTGTGGAGCAGGGTAACTTTCTCAAATACATAAATAAGCATTAGACTCATGGAGAAGACAGGTACGCTGCTGCACCAGTACTAACAGATTAAAGGTCAGCGGTTAAATATGAAACTATCGCAGCCTTGTTCCTTCGATCCTGTTCCTCAACACTCTGCTCTATTACTAACAGGTGAAGTGCAAAATAAGAAGCACGAGGGTCTGCTGAATTCTCCCATACCTGTCCTAATTTAATGACTGCATTTCCTAAATATTCTGTCCTCTGATCATTTAATGCCACAAATACACATGCAATGGGCAGCTCCAGGTTTCCCCAGCTGGGTTGGATTCTGTGCAATTACCAGTCCCACAGGTGCAAAGAGGGAGAAAATTTGACTCACTGGCTTATTTTGAAGCAGAGACAACAAAGCAACCAACATTATTGACTTTATGTTATCTTGCCATGTTTCATCAAGTCGTCTTCTATGACATTTTGTTAATTTGTGACCTCTTTAGTGAAGGATAGGGCATTTCACTGGGATATAGTTTTATATTAAAAGATTAGGAACATCTATTTTTATTTAGCTACATACTAAATAATAAATGGTACAGAGAGTTTTCTGGATGAAAAGATGAGGAAAATATCCAGAACTGTGTAGCTTCCAGAAGTTAATAGAGGTACAGAAAAAAGGGGGAAATAAGATGATCTGGGTCATCCTTTCTCATAATACAAGGGCAAGGAGACATCCAACAAAGCACATAGGTAATAAATTCTAAGTTAGGTAAAAGGGAACTTTTTCATGTTACCTGACTGATTGAATTCATGGCCATAAACTATTACTGAATCATACTACTCATGGGTTAGTAAAACATTGAAGTATGCCTATGCATTATGTTAACATTGATTTATTTTTAATTAGCAGGGGATCTAAACCTTCCATATCAGGATCTAAGATATACATTAAGGAGCGTCCACCATCAGCTGGATGTACTTTCTCAAGGTTTCCCGAGTTATCTGGTGCTTATTGCTGCTGGATATACAGGACCACCTAAGTAGGATCACTGGCAACACCTCCACTCTTAGGATCTATTTTACTCAAGCCAATTTGTGACTGAAAGTCACGGGCACATCATCTGACTGTGATCTGGATCCTGTTATCCCAGTGTCCGTCACACTGCAAGAGACATTGAACAGCATGCACGTAAGTGTGCAAGCGTGCACATACACACACTACATGGGAACTCATTCTGAAGTGAGGAGCATCCTAGGGGCGTGTACTTCCCTCCTCTGCACTTCTAGACAGAAGACGTAAACACCACTCCTGGCAGAGGACTCCACGTGACTCTGACTTGCCCGTCTGCTCCAGTAGACATTATGAGCTTGATTCTCCAAGACTGCCACTGAAATTCCACTCTACTGATCTTCGCAACCTAATTCTTCAGGCACTTTTTTTTTTTTTTTTTTTGGCAGGAGAATGTGACCCAAATTTACAAAGGAGGGTAATTTGCTATAACAGTGCATCTTGAATCTAGGATCTACATGTGTTATGTGTTTATTTGTTATCAGCACATATTTAAAATACCAGACTTGGAGACCTGAATTTTGTTGCAACTTGAAAGGCCTTGAATGTTTTGTAGCATGAGGGAAAACAGTATCATTCAGAAAACCAAGATGTAAAGGGTTTTATGAAGAATAAATATTTCTAAGACAATAAAGGCTATCCAAAGACTCCTCTTGCACTAGTAAATACCAGAAGGACACAGCTACTTTTTCGACAACTAAAAAAAATGCTGGAGTGCTCCTTCATTATTTTTCTTTACATGACATATCGCACATACTGCTGCAGAAAAACAGCTGCTGAAGTGGCCTAGAGGGCATTTTCAGGCACTGTACTTCAGCGATTACAGCAATTTTGTAGGCATTCGATATTAGGATTACATTCTAATTTTAGACAAAGTTAAATTTAAATTGAGTAGGAGGGGTTTTCATGCTACTGTAGATGTTCTAACATCACTTACCCCAAACCAAAAACTATGTAAGGTCTGAATTTTGCAGCTATGATCATGTATTAGCCACGGTACACTTTAAAAGAATGTAACTATTGCTCACTAGGCTCGGTGGGAAGATGTCCACTATCACGATGGGGCCAAGACTTAGGCCTTAAAAGCATTTACCTGCTGGCCACGATCCCACTGTCATGGAATTTGTGACACAACTTGCACTACCTGGTAAAGCTGACACAGTCACACGCAGCCACCCTCTGCTCTATTGCATGGTGCCTCCTCTTAGTGGTGTGTGTGCAGCAAGCATCCTGAGACCCTGAGGCCAAATCAGGACTCTTATGTTCTTGTTTATTATTACCTAAACTCACTGACTCTCACAAAACCCAAGCATCAAGCTGAAGGAAACTGAAAGAAACAAGGTTAGTAAAGGGCTGACAGTCCAACAGACAATACAGATGGAAAGTGGAGGGACTGGGTGAAACAGAGAAAACAAAAGAAAAGAGCTTCTGTTAGATGCTAAATGAGACCCAGGCTGGGCCCAATTAAAGCTATGTCTATGCAGGTTACATCTTTCCTTATTTCTCTTACCTTGTTTCTCTTGAAATATGCTCTTCGGCAAGCTGCAAAGCACTTCTCGCTGCAGAAGCATTTCACTTCACTTCCCATACTCAGGGAATAGCGCTTGATTCCAACTTTCTGGCACCAGGCACACATTATTTGTACATTTGACACATCATCTTCTACAACAAAAATATAAGAACAATGTTTACATGAGATGCAAACACCTTCCTCAGACATCTGCACACTTACTCTTAGATACAACCGGCACCGGCTCATCTTATTTCTAACCTCTCAGTGTTTGGGAGTGGAAATGTGCCTGCCTGCGACTTCCAGCTCCTTCCACAGGTGACCTGTGCCAGCCAGGCTTAGCAGACTGGCAGAGCTTCTAGGACGGCTGGAAAAGATTATTAGCTTAAAAACGGTGCATTGCTGAAAAGCTCTGGAAGTCTCGAGAGCTTTTCAGCATGTGTAAGAGTGCACAAGTCTTTATTAAATAAGGAACCAGGAACAGAGGCTTAGTAAGTCCTGCTGCTCTGCTCTTGTTGCTTACAGTCCACTGCAGTAGGCCCTTCGGGTATTCTGCTTAGCAAGCTGGTGACAAAACACGCCTGGACAGTACTGCACCAAAGCAGGTCTCTAACAAGAGCCCTCTGTTAAATGAGAAGGGAAATGAAGTGCCCCACTCCAGTGCTGTTTCGCAATAATGACAAGTGTGTAAAATGGGAGCTTTCACTGGAATATAGCAGTCACCAAAACCCAGACTTGAGCAAGAATGGAGATGCAGCGCCGGTAAGGCCTGCCAGGCTACTTCCCGGTCTTTATGCTCATCAGCCAAATTTTAATTCAGACCCCCTGAGCAAGCTCTTCTCAAATGTGTGTTGTGAATGTGACGTGTATGCCTTCTGAGATGCACAACTGGACTTATTACTGAAGTCCTAGCGACATCCTTGTGCAGTCATCATTCTCAGCCAGCTTCACAGACAGGGGCAGGGAATAGTTAAGCCTCCTGGGCAGACGACTGCAGCAAGTCAGCAGGAATCGTTTGACTCAAAACCCAGAGTTCTTCTGTCCCGATGTCCACTCTATTGTACAGCACGACCTTTTGGTTACAGGCAGCAGCCATTGTCTAACTGCTGGGAAAAAAGTCCCCGAAGACTAATTGTTAAAGCAGTTCCTAGTCCATGAGCTGTGGAGAATTCATGGCTCAGAGTGTCTGTCATGCAGCCATCCCATTTCCCTATAAAGGATTTGTTTTCGAAGCTACACTGTCATCATTCTGTAAAATTATTGGCAAACTAATTTTTAGCAGAGTGATTTGGCTCCTTTCCCCAGCTGTCATAACTCAGAACTACGTGCCGCATTTTATTCACCTTAACGGAATAAATATTGCCAGTTTAATAACTTTTTTCCTTCCACAAACTGTGTTATGATTTACAGCTACAAATAAAATTGTACAATGTAAAAAAAATGACCTTTTAGTTTTAATCAGACCATCTACCCTTAAAGCCGTATTTAAGGCTAAGTTGTAACACAGATTTGTGCTTAATGCATTTCATCATTTACTCTTTAGTGGGATTTGTCAATATTATAAATGCTTTAATACACCGAATATCGAGGGAAATCTAACCAATTTGGCCAGGACTCGGGGGGGGGGGGGTCACAATCTGGGGGGGCAGGCATCGCACAGCATTCCCCCCGTGCCAGCCTCGCTCTGCCTATCCCAGCACAGCACGGCAGCTCTTACCATTCTCATCCCGAGCCATCTGAAGTACCGAGATTTAACAAAGGCGTCCCGATTCGGCTGCTTTTGCACCGTAACCAAGCAATTCCTTACAGACTGAGCTTGCCCCTTTGAATGCACCGGGACAAGAGGAGAGCCTGCGAGCCGAAGGAGAACAGCCGGCAGCCTCCTGGTTCAGGTAACAGCAACCTGTATTTCCTACTGACAAGAAGTATTTTGTCTCCAGAAAATAGATCTACCAGTGATACCTTTATAACAGCCTTCATTACTGGTGAGAATAACTGTCATTAATGAAAAAAGAAAATTACAGAGCTGAAAGAGAGTTCACCGGCACAGCAGGTGCCGGAGCACCTCTTTTTGAAGCAGGCCGGCTTGTCTTGGGCACAGTTT
Source organism: Cygnus olor (assembly GCF_009769625.2). Classification (NCBI taxonomy): domain Eukaryota; kingdom Metazoa; phylum Chordata; class Aves; order Anseriformes; family Anatidae; genus Cygnus; species Cygnus olor. The sequence goes on along the minus strand of NC_049171.1, from coordinate 47,952,007 downwards.
TAAGGAGAAGCAGAGCTCTGCCACAGGGATTTCTCAGGAGTTTTCATGCATGACTTAAGAGGGGAAAAACCTTAGCTGCCATTCAGCTCCTGCACATGGTCACACATTAACTGCCTCCCATGGACCATCAGTAAGAGCACGCAATCGTCCACAGCATCCCAGCAGCAACTGTACACACGGAAAAGCCACATCACACACTTCTCTGCGTGATGTTATGCAGGATGGTAAGGCTCATCCACCTCCTTCTGCCAAAGGCTTCCTTTCAGACAGACCCCAGCGAGGAGAGGAGAGGGGAGGGATGATGCCTTGCTCAGCATCGCTTAACTTGTGGCCCATGGATGTGGCAGTCAATAAAACAGCAGAAAACAGTCCACAAACTACTACCAGCCACTGCCTGCACCTCCAGGAAGAGACAGCTGATATCCAGAAGGCATCATCAATATTAATCGAAATTTTCATCGTTTTGAAAGGAGGAAGGGCAAAGTGGAGGGAGTCTGCCTAAATATGAAGAACTTCAATTATTTCTCTCTTCTACTCCCTCCTCCACAAGTCGTTAAAAAATAGTCACACGCAATATAGTCCCTTTAACAGTAACGGTAATAATAAATGTAGATGCCTCTTCCGTTTATAAGACTCCAGAACACTGCTACAAGAGAATTACCTGCACGCTGGGGGGTCACGGCATGCTTTCCCTGGAAAAGCACAATGATATATCACTTTTAAGTCACATCTGCCCTCTCAGGTGTAGGTTTGGCCAACTAAATTTTTGATGCAACTGCATCTCCTCGTAATGCAATTCAGCAGGTGAAAAAGGAGAATATCCAATATCTAATTCCCCAAGGATCACCAGCAAGAGCCGCGCGCAGCCCAGTGGGAGGAGAATTTGCTCTAAAACCAACTCCTTTCTTTTAGCTTTAAGAGAAGCTAACTAGGGATAGGTACAGAGCCAGGCACCAAGGCTTAAGCAGCAGGGTATGTGGATGACAGCTAGGGACAATAAAGGTCCAGACCTGATAGTGTGCTTTCCTTCTTGACGGTGTTTACATGAGATCTGAGCAGAAGCTGTGAAAATACTTGCAGGATGTTTCACAACAATGTATTAAGCTTAGTGACTGAAAAAGAGGACTGCAACATTAACAGAAAATTAATAGTCCATGTATTTCTACCACTACAATCCACAGCAGTGGGAAGCAATAACTTTCAAAAAATCCATTAAGATTGTGTGAAATAAGGAAAGCCAAAGGGTGGTGCTTTAATTGCAGTCTTCCTAAACACAAACTGGAATAATCCGAAACCAGTAATTCAAATTTTCCATTCAAGATAAGATTCCTCTCACTTTTTCACAGACCTTTGTTTCCTAAGTCCAAATTCTTTAAAAATCACTTTACCAGACTCTTGCCTTTCTTTCAGGAAAACGTATCAAATCCCAGTATCTGCAACGCTCAGCAAGAAGAACCTGGGACAAGAATGCAGGGCAGCGGGGAATTTCAAATCAAGTAGTTTGAGACTGCTTGAGTTCGAGACCACGTCCTGAATCTTTCTTCTGACGTCTTTTGGTGGGACAAGGCCCTGCGCAACCTGATCTAGTGGGTGGCATCCCTGCCCATGGCAGGGGGTTGGAACTGGGTGGGCTTTAAGGTCCCTTCCAACCAAAGCTATTCCATGATTCTATGACTCTTTCAGGTTAGGTCTGCACTAAGAAAGCTTCTTCTCGATAATCACATAGGTGTATGACATGGCAATGCTCTCCAGTGTACACAAACTTTTGCTGGTAGCCTCACTGTGCATATCACAGAATCACAGAACTGTGGGGGTTGGAAGGGACCTCAAGAGATCATCGGGTCCAACCCCCCTGCCAAAGCAGGTTCCCTAGAGCAGGTTGCCCAGGTAGGCGTCCAGACGGGCCTTGAATATCTCCAATATATCCTCTTGAGTAACAGGAGTTCACCCTGACAGCACGCCCATGTCCACCACTTGAGCTCTCGCTGGAGCAGCTCTGCTGATGAAGATCACTCACCACCACTTTCAGGACTCACGTAAGTTAGGCTGACACACGTTTGTAAAGTACAAAAACGAAATTTGCAAGTCTTAGGACAGATCATTTTGAAGCGAAAGCAATCGATTTTTTTCTCCATCTAGGCTTGCCACTTTATGACCCGCTCTTGCAATGTGCTGAGCATGTTCTCAGATCCGTCACACCTGTGAGGGATAGCACGGGTACTCCTACAGGTAAGACAAAGGGGAGCTGTCAGAGCCACACTGAACAGTAATGTTGAGTTTTCAGCAGAATATCCCCACGGCTGTTTCCTGCAATCGCATCAGGTAACAGGAAGGCGTATTCCTTCCACACGTAGTACAAGACCTGAATTTCCAGCCACTCTTCATAGGAAGAACTATTGTGGGAGTTCCAATACCGTGTTTTTTCTGCCCCCGGGTTGTGTCACTACAGGTGGAAGAAGTACTCCCTGCACCCACTGCACAGATACTACTCAGATACATCTCCTTGTGGTTTTTTTCTTGTGTATTTTTCATAATGAACAATGCAATAAACACGGTGTGTTTGCAGTGTTAAATCATGTTCCCAAAGGGAGCAGTTTGTATAACAAGATAAAATTATCACATTATAATAACTAAATATGCATCAGTCTAAAGCATGCTCCAATTAATCATCAAAAGTTTGCACCGCCTCTTTAGGTCTTAATTAAGCAGAATGTTCGGTTTGGTTTTTTTTTCCTTTCAAACCAGTGTGAAGGAGCTGCAGAAAATTGTTCCTCTAAAACCAATGAGCAGCAGTTTAGACTAATTGATCTTATATGGAACTGTAATTCGGAGAGGTGGGGAGAAGGGAAGGAAGGCAGCGAGCACAACAGAGCAAATCCATCATGTATAGCTCTGTCCCTTTATCTAGGGAAACCAGCAGGGCCTACAGTGCTCAGCAGGATGATCCTAAAATCCCTACAATTCTGGAGTTAAACCCCGATCCGTTTACTAACTTTAAGGCTGCAACATTCTGCTAATACTGTTTTGAACTCACTGATAGGCATTTTCAACTTTAGTTTCATGAATCCAGACAAAACTAAATGCAGTCACAGCTCTAATCCTGAAGATTACGATGATCCCTGGACAGGTGCTCCAAAATCTTACTTTCCACATTTCCTTGCAATAAATTCAGCAGGAGACGCTTGATTGTTCTGGCAAGAAGAAAAAATTACTCCTGAAGGTGCCCACCTGCAGTACCACAATGGTGATGTTGAGCAGAATGAGGACGATGAGGACGCAGGGTCAGGGACAGAGATCTCAAAGGGTACATCCTCCAGACTAAGCGAGTCCATGTGGAACCTGTGCCTTGGCTGGGGTTGTGTCTGTGACCTGATACAGAAAATATTCTGGCAGCCCATCCTCCTGTGTGCCTCCCTGCAGCCCAACTCTTCCTGGCATGTGAGTTTCCTGCCACCACGGATATCAGCAGCCAGGCCTCACCACTACTGCTTTCTTATTTATTTATTTATCTATTTATTTTTAACCCTGTTTCCTCTTTGCTGCATCCTACCCCCTCACACTGGCAGTTTGGATCCCAGTTTTTCAGTGGGGGGTAGGCTTAAGGAATCCACCAGAACAGTCCCTTAGCCCCGTGCTGGGAACTACGCCCAATCCACCAGCACACATCTTTACATTTTATAGCTGTTTTCATTAATGCTTTCCAATGAAAAGCTGAAAAAAGATCTGAAGACTAAGATCTTAACTTGACATGTGCAGCATCAGCAGTAAGTGTTTGTGGTTCCCACTGGGACCAGTCAGGATTTCATACTGGTTAATCCTGAGTTACCTGGTTGGCACTCTGGCTTTCCACTGAAGACAACCAAGCAGCACGCGTTTGGATTTTGTCACCTCCAAGCAGTTCCTGAGGCAGATGTGCCCATGCAAAGTAGAAGCACCATTTCCATACTTTTTCTTATATCCAAGATGCTTTATCTGATTAAACTTAAATTTAAAAAGTGAACAAACAAAATGTGTGCAATATTTCTGCAGAACCCTTTGTTAAGTACTGCTCCTCTAAACAGATGGGGTGCGTGACAAACTCAAGGTACAAGAAGTACCTTGGAAAAAGTAATTATGAGAGGAAGATTAAAAAACAGGGCTTACAACAGAAAGCTTGTTGCTGCCATGGCCATGGAAATACCTCATGGGGTCCATAGTGCATTTCCTTTTAAAGCCCAGTCTCTTAAAGTTCACTGCTCTGCCAAGAAAGTCAAGTGTCCCAGCTCTTTTCAAAAACTCATTTGGGGGAACTGTGGCTTGCCTATGTTTACTATGCATGGGTTGAGGCGTATTCTCATGCGTAGTTCAGCAAGAGCTGAATGCCCAACACAAATAAAAGCTGGCATTTAGGCAGGTTTTAAACATGCAAAGAAAAAAGCACCTATTTCAGCTAATGGAGGGGGAACTCCCTGTGCGTTTTTAATATATGCTATTAAAGTGCATATGTGGACTTTGTGATTTTCTTTTTAGCACAAGGGAAACACTCAGCCCTCCACAGAGAGCAAAAGACATCAACAACGGGCTAGAAGAGGCAGGCTGATGGGCAACCACTGGCATTTTAAAACACAAGCACTAATAACCCTATGAGCAGTGTAAATTAGATGATTTTTCAAACCAAAACCAAAGCAAGTATTTGAAGAGCATTGACTAAGATTTGTTGTGGTGGTCTTTATCAGAGCACTAAAGCTGCAGTTAAAGAAATCTTAAAACTGTTCAGCAACTGGAATAAGATTTGGAAAATACTGAAGCAGGATCCAGAGTGCAGTAAAATGAAAGTCACCTCAATATATAGGCTTAATTAGGTCTGATAATGTGGTCTTTATTTAAGGGAAACTGCTACTGGGTTCTGCCTGGAATAAGCCTTCTTGGTAATGCAGTCATAGAACCAATTCCTTGGTGAATTCAGACAGATAATTGTGGGATTCGGCTTTACTGCCCTGCTAACTACCATTTAAAAATCTTTTATGCTTTTAGATCCCTCCGACATAATTTAAATATTGATACAGTTTACAGCACGCAGCTCCAGAGTGTTCTTCAGGCAGGGACTCTGCTGCATCCCAGGAGCTGCACGGCTGATGCACCAACTTAACTCCCATTGCCCTGCCATGGGGGAGCTGGGGCTTGTTTGCAGCACTGTGGGTAGCAGATGTATTCTGTACATTGCACCTACGTGGGGGGGACACTTTGACAACACCCAAGCTCGAAGGCTGGGCCAAATAGCAGTCATCCTCCCCTACCGAGGCACTGTCACGAATATCTCGAGGGAAAGCAAACCAAGGATGAGGGAAACGGAGACACTGCAGCCTGCAGCAGGTGCTGGGGGAAGGAGGGAGCGTGCTCTTGCCTGCATTTAAAGAACTTTTTGCATTCTTCTTTCGCATTCTTCTAAAACCAAGAAGACTAGATCTCAGCCATCCTGCATCCCATGCAACAACAGATGCCCACGCTTGTCTGAGCAGAAGGGCAGAGTCACCGGGCGCCCTCCCAGATTTCCTCTCTGCACTAATGGCTGCAGAACAAACACTGGGCTGGCTGGTACTGAACACTACAATCATATACCCTGCACAGCTGTGGTGGTATTGCTATTTCCAGATCATTCCTGGCTTCCGCATTTCTGTTCCTCACCATTCTTATGTTTTTTGGTTTTTTGTTTTAATTTGAAAAAAAATACTTTCTTTAGGTTGCTTTGTAGAAAGTAAGAATCTTCTAACACCAGGCAGAAGTCGTCTTAGTATCAGCTTGTTGCAACGGGTTGTACTCCAGACTAAGCCTGAAGATCACTCACACCTGTGGATGGCCCGTGCACCACACAGGGCCCATGTGTTTAACCCAGCCTTTTTTGGGTGTAACCTTAGGGTACCACAAGGAGAGAACACCTCTATTGGAGCCGTTTGTATTTGGTCAGGTGGGAGTCTAATGTTTTCCAGGACTGTATAAGCAAATTTTCCCTAATTTGTCATTTGACTAAAACAGAAAGCAGAACAGCTTGGAGATGAATTGTATTCACACTGCTCAAAATGATCTGGTTTTCAAAACAAAAAAAAATGTCATAAAATAAGAATGATGGGGAAAAAGGTTATTTTGTTAACTCTTCAAAGTTTTAGCCTCTTCATTTAAAATGCAAGTGTAGATAGGAGACTGTTTGAAGTTTTCCAGCACACTCAGGGAAGACCTAATCTGCTGAAATCTTCAGTGACTGCTTCCTAGACATAGTTCATGACCAGTACTCCTTCCTCCTCCTCCTTGAGCTGGTAGCTGTTTCTGATATTAGGAATTAAATCTGCCTCCTTGGAAAGATGTGTCTTTCCCCCATGCTTTTTCTACCTCTGCAATTGCTACATTTGTGCACCTTACAGAGTATCTGTCTCATTTCTCCCTTCAGGCTCCTGTGAGCATCCCCAGTGCTCTGCTCTTTCTCTTCTCCTCCTTACCTCTACAGAATCTTACCTTCAAAAATTATTCAACTAATAATTCATTGTGGCTGTTTCTTGGATCTGCTTATCCTCTCCAGACCACTGCTCTCCTGTCCAAATGACTGCCTCAGCCTGTCTCTCTGACACTTCTTTATGGGTACTGACCCTTCAGTTCAAGATCAATATGGCAAGAATTAAAGTCTTGATATTTTTCCCTGAGTGTTCACTCCATATTCTCTGCTTAGTAACAGTAGACCACACCATCATCTTTCCCGTCCTTAAGGTTCATGATTTATCCATCATTTTCATTTGTGGGCACCCTCTTTTGAGCTAGAATTAAACTTTGTTGACTTTTTTCCTATGCAACATGCAAAAGTTCTCCCTGTCCATCCACAAAGACTGGACTCATCCTGATTCTCAGCATCTCACATCTCAGTCTCTGCAGCGGATTACTACCTGGTTTTCCCTCTGGCCTGCCTTAAGCCTTGTCCATGCCAAACATGCTGCAAAGAACCCTTTCTCTGCCTAGCATTTTAACCTTGAAGTTTTCCAGCTTTTCCCTTAGACTCCTTCTGCCTGCTCCCTTCTGTCCCCTTTCTTCATTTATTAACTCCACCAAACACAAGCTGGTCCTGTTGTCCCAGCAGGCCAGTCACAGACTGCCCCCACCACGTTGAAAATGCTGACTTTCAGCTCTAGCAATCACTGATGCCAGGCTTTTTCATTTGCCTGCACAATCAAGTAAGTACCTTTGTGCTGCTCCCCAGGTTGCCCCCACGCTTGTGAGGGGCTCCGAGAAAACATCCCCCCAGTTACCCTTGCCTGGCTTTGCATCACTCTGAAGTTCTCTGCTTTGATGCAGTGCCCACAAAACGGTGTCAAAGTGCGGTGCCAAGACCACTGCCTCGCACACTGGCTCTCCTGGCTCCTTTGTACTCCCTTTTCTACTTGTGTTGACCCGTTGCTTCTTGCCTTACGCTTCACTGCAGGCTCTTTGGGGTGATCATGACTAGGGCTCCTACGCCCTAAGATAAAACACAGCAATTACTACGTGTGCCTATTGCAAATCCCACAAAGGCTGTGGTTCTCCTCCCTCTCCAGTCCTCCCAAACTTTGCTCTCTAAGCCAAAGGTGAGATAAATATGTTCATTTGCTCAGAAGTCATGGTAATCTAGTGCTCATTACTGATCGTGCGATGAAGTCAGAGGAGGCAGAGATTATGCATTTCATATCCTTTAAGAGAGTAAAACATTGATTTTCATTATGAACTAATGAAGTAAAAACCTAAAGATGGAGAATACTTATGAAAAGCCTTGTCTGTGTACTACCTTTACGGGTACATCTGAACGCAGGACCACAAGCAGTAGGTGGACGGGCAAAGAACAGAAGGCAGTTGAGTTGGCCAAGGTTCCCCTGTGCCCATTTAACTACTGTTGCAGTAATTTGTTTTTCTACTTCATCGTTCCATCTCCTCCTGCTTGTTTGATGTCATAAAAATCCAGTCGCTGTGGCAGTTTGCGCAATGCATGTTACAGCCTTGTGTTCATGTACCACAAATTCAGCATTCTGGATTCATTCATGACTCAGATTGGAGGAGAAAATAGCTTGGGACGACACAAGCCCTTGATTAAAGCTTTAGGGCCAAATCAACAACAGCTGAGGATCCAGCCCATATGGCCCGAGATCTTTAGCTGTGTAAGGGCTGCAGGAATGGGCCCAAATAGCTTTGGTAATTAGCAAATACCGTATAAAATAGATGAAAAGTCTTTGGCACGGAGCGCATATTGGGTAACATCTGAAAATTACTCATAGCATATTAGGATACTTCTTTGGAGAAAAAACTCAATGGCATATAAATAATTTGGGAGGGGCCACTGTATCTGTCACGCCGCTATCAATGGGCAAACCGTCTGTTGGACTGACCAGTATTTTATTGTTACCTTTAGTAAGTGCAGTGAAGGGCAGAGGTGACCACCTGCCCCTGGGACCTGGCCCTATGAGCTGCTCTACCTCTGCAGGAGCATCCTCGAGGCTGGTGGGGACTCTGTCACCAGAGCGACTCCCTGCGCGCAGCAGGCCAGCATCTTCAGTAGGCACCACGGGTCACCTCGGTCACCCACGAGCAGCCAGATGACACCCAGGGACTTCTGCAGAAGCGGGACCGAGCCTGCTGCTACCTACATTCACCAATTACCGCACCGTGTACGACAGCAAACAATACCACCGCAATTAATCACCCTAGTGGAGCTCTACGAGTTACTTTCACGGATTATGGTAAGCAGCATGCAGAGCAGAATAAATCATTTTTCACATAAACTCCGAGGAATGGCATGTTATGAAATCACTCCTGATAAAAATCTAATGAAAACGTAAAACATTTCACTGGAGTCTCCTGGGTAGAGTCAAGATCACATTAAACCCTCAAGAGACGATGGTCAGGGATTTCAATGCGAATCAAGAGACAGTTTTCCCAAGATGAGCTTGTTAACCTGATATAAAGACACGATATTGATTTGATGGCTTTGTCTCTTTCACTGTTTCCCTCCTGGAGCCTATTTTTAATTTAATCACCTTTCATTAATTTACTTAAAAGGCTTTATTCATCAAAACAATATAATTTTTTTAAAAGCAGATGTTGCTCAAGTGCTGAGGGAGTATAATCCAGCTTGCGGAGTGTCACAAGCAGCAGAAGAGCCTGTCTGTTGACACTGCATTGCAGAAGTTTTTCAAGAATATTAACAAAGAAAGTCACTCCCCCACCCTGTCTTTAAGTTCCCTGTGGCTGGTTATTAAAGCGCTCTTACAGCTAAGTCACATCCTAGCAATCTCAGGACACGTGTCAATGACAGTCATCATTTTTAAATGTTCATTAGGATTTACCTGCTGGTGGCTTTATGAAAGGTGGCGGAATTAATGGGACAATAATAGGTACATTCCCGTGATCCTTTGACCCTGCTGGTGAGTCTGAAAGTCCATTTCCTGTGGCAAGCCCTGGATAGCTTGTGTTTATATTGTACGGTGAAATAACACTGTCCTCGGGTAATTTCGGTTTTGGCAAAGAATTTTCTGTAAAACACAAAGAACACATTGTACAGTATGACAAATATATTTCTTAGATGCTTTGATACTTTCACCAACCTGTTCATTACATTACTTACCCTAATACAAGAAGAGTGCACAAAAAATACAGATACTTTCCCCTTTAACAAATGAATACTTTCCATTATTCCTCGAACATGTTCCATTTCTTTAAATCAAAGTCACACTAAAAACAACTATATTAAAAAAAAAAAGTGGGATTATTTTGTGATATATATCTCCAGCCTGCCTTATTTAGTCAATGATTCCATATTCCTATCCTTTATATGCACTGTTTTCATGGTGATCACACTCAGCATGCCGTGGCTTCACCAGTGCAAGAAGCATAAACTGAAAAATAAAAGAATTCCTAATTCTCGTCTCAATAATACAATGAGTAGTAAGTAGTGGAAAGGATTTAAACAGAGGAACAAAATATTGAAATCAGAGCAAAGTGTGCATGTAATGATGACAGTCATGATTCTAATTCTTTAATCCCAAAGCACTTCTGGATTTGTATTTGTAGGAATTTCTCTAATGCACCTCAGGTAGCTATGGGGTAGGACTTAACTGTTATTATTCTCTCTCCTCCCATCACTCAGAAAAAGAAACACATTTTTTTCTCTCCCACAGACTGCATACACCAAAAATCTCTACCTGGCACAGGTATTCGACATCTTTGTTTGGTACATAAAACATATGATTTGTCTCATGTGCCTATAGAAAAAAAGTATGTCACAGATTTCATTAGGCATAGCCTGGAGCCACAAAGCATTCAATAGAAGATCTATTTAGGAAAACATAAATAAATGAATCCTATTACTACACTGAAATAAGTTTCTTCAAAGGTGGCTTAACGATACTGCATTTTCGATGAAATATAAATATTGATCAACAATGTCACTACTACACAACTAACAAGATGCAAACATTCATTTTTAACACAGTTCAATTGGTTCACCTTACCTCTAATTTTTCCACCTTTTTTCTAGCCATTTCTTCTTCAGAGCTGGTCTCTCTGGTATCAGTACTCATTGCAACACTCAATGAGTACAATGCTGCTGCTTGCCACCAGAAAGCAAGCCCAAACACTGCTGTCTGCAAGTGCAGTGACAAGTGGTACCCTAAAAGCTTCTGCAGTTTTCTCTCTATACCCCACCTCTGAGAAACCCTTGCTGGGAAAGCCAAGATCCAGCAACGTCCTACACTCCTTTTCCCGCTGACCACAAGCCCCTACCTACCTGCTGGGGCTGAGGAGTCAGAAGGCAGCAAGTGAACTACTCAAAAAAAAGGCTGAATCCCATCATTTGCACGGTGAGTAATTTCGTATCACATCGTGTGAAGATCCAGCAGCATCCCAAAAAAACTCTACCCCTTGAGAACTTGTAAAGTACTTGCGGAACACGGCATATTACAAACATCACCGAGGAGCCTTTTATGAATGTTCAGGATGTTTCTTGCATGAGTTGTGAATATCCCAGCTCGAAACCTTTTGGGATTTTAGAAAGCCTTGAGCCAAAAACCTTTGTTTGGAAAGCAAAAGGGTTTCCTTAAATCCACACCGCTAAGAAAACTCTCTCTCTTTTTCCAGTGGCGAGCAGTTTATTGGTACCGTAGGAACTTGACTTTCAGCTGACTCACAAAAGGTATTATTTGTGAAGACGTGTTACTAAGTGCCTACCAACAGCAATTTTGTTAAGTGATTTTCCCTGTACCCTATTGGCTTCCTCTTACTAGGAGGCACTCTCAGGTATTTTTATTTAAATCAACCACAAAGCAAGCAGCAGAACATGCTCCCTAGTCCCCGCCAATTCAGACAGGTTGAGGTATTAATCCTTCTTTGCGAGGACACAGAAACATTAAATCTCATTACCTTTGAGAACAGAAATGTGCTGGCGGCTTTCCCCATCTGCAGAGTAGTTCCTGAATTCAATATCTTCTCCATCTTTCAGTTCAACCTTATCATAACCATACCAGCCAAGGAGCTCATTCATAGTGTTTTCTGCGAAGTTCTGAAAGAGAAAAATTACCTACTTATTTATGTAATCAATAACCATCTGGAATGAAGGGAGGACTACATAAATCGAACGGTATCTTTGCTACACGAGGAAGTGTCAGGTTTGTCCCACCTCCTCAAAGACTAATGTGCATTTCACAAGTCAAGTGTATAAAGTGTAATGCGTTTAAATCTCAGACTGGCACATGTAATTATGACAAAGACTCATACATCTGTAATTTAAAGAAAATGAAAAGGAGAGTTATTTATGCCTTTCTGCTCTGGCATTCAGTGTCGGAAATGTTTTATCATACATTCGTCACAAAAATGTGTCTGCGTTACCATAAAATATTTAAGACTGCAGCAGAAATATAAGATATGAGTAACAGAAAACTAAGATTTTTTCAGGCAGCAGTTAATCAATCTTACTGCGCTGCAGCCTTTTCAGCTGGAGGAGGTCACCGACACAATTACAGTTCCTGGAGATGCACGTGAACCAAATGAAATAAAATCACATCGAAGACATTCTTCCTCAGAGTTTTAAACCCCTGCACATTAAAGGCACTTAAAAACTCTTTACCATGAAGGCATTTTACCACAGTGTTTCACATAAAAATCTCTTACATTTGTTTAAGAAAACCCTTTTTCTGTTTTGCCATATTTATTTTCAAAACAATTTCCAAGCAGCAGCGTGCTTACATTTTATGTTTGTGTGGAAATGCAAAACATGGAACACGACTGTCATAACTCTCAAACTTCCCTAGAAAACATGTCCTCCAGGTCATGTGTCAAAAATATTTCTGCGGAAAATGCTCATTACCGGGCCAGGAGATTTAGTGGAGTAAGTCAAGAACCCTGCAGCCAGGCAATGAAGCTTTGTGAAACTGCATGGTACCATGGAGGCACGGCTTATGGGTTTAGGAAACTCCTGGGGGAAACTGGCTAATGAATTATTGTCACTGCAAAGGTCAGCTTAAAGTAACATGACAAATGTAAAATGAAACGAAAGAGCCACAAACAAAGACTTTCAGTTTGGTCTCTCTGTGTTTTTATTATTACTTTAAAACAAATTCCAAACTTGATTTTACCGTAAAATATTGACATCTGAAATAACGATCCTGACTAGCAATCTTCCTGTGACCCTGGCTATCAGCAAAGAAAAAGCAGAACATGACACCCATCCAAAATAAATGCCGTGTGCCAAATCCACAGGTTGCTAGATTTTCTCTAGCAACAGCACCAGCTTAGGTTTTGAGTGGGAGCGAGCCTAATGATAGAAACACAGCAATCCTCAAGTCATTTAAATAAATAAATAAAATTAATCAGATCCTAATTGCTTCCGGATCCCAAGCTGCAGCAGGCACCCTGCCCCGGACCATCCGAGCCACGCCGCTGTCGCCTCGTTCATCACACGGGGTTGCATAGGTGTTCCTGTCACCCTGGTAAAGCGGCTATAAGCAATACGCACGGGCCATTTATACTCTGCCAGGAGTATCACCTGTGCCACTGTGCTACAAATACGATTTCCGAGAAAAGGAAAACCAAAACAATAAACCCACGGAGCATCGATTCCCCTGGTTTTTCCCCTTTCACTTGACCTCCCGCTGGAAGGCTTGATTCTGTGGCTCTTTTGTGCAGCCCCAAATTGCCAGAAAACATCGCACCACTCCACATCTGCACCCAGTTTCAGCCTTACAGGTATGCTAGCCTGTTACATCTGAACTATGAGACCACTGCAGTTTGCAACAAAGAGTGCGCTGCAGCGTAATGTGGCTAATACCCATCCCCATTTCTAAAATAGGTATTTAAATTCTCATGTAAATGATGCTGGTGAGTGAGTGTTTTAAATAACACCAGAAACATTTTTCTAAAGGGTTTTTTGTTTATTAGTTTTAATTTTTTGAGATGATTTCTCCTTTCTCAGTGCTGAAAATCCAAATGCAATAACCCCACCTCCACCCCATGGGAATCCAGCACTGAAACAACCCAGAGACAGCAAGTGAAACCTGGCCAGTGCAGCCCACCCAGAATGACCTGAGGGGGTCCGTGGAGTCCCAAAGGAAAGCTCCGTCACCTTCCCTTGCTCTGCCACGTTTCAGCTGTGGAGACGCAGCCCTGGAGATTAATCCAGCAAGGTGGAGGCCAATTGACAAAAGGCTGCCTGACTTAGGCTCCATGCAGCCCAATTAACTGAGTAGCTCTAAATTTGCCTCCTGCGGATGCTTTGTGTTTTATTTGCACCGTTGATCAACTCAGACAATGAGTAATTTTTAATTACTTGTCAAGGAATATGTAAGCAAGGCTGTGTATGTTTATTCTTTGCTGCAACAAGCTGCTGTCCCTCTTCAGAGCCTCGTCACAGTGATTGTTGGGCTTGCAGTGGCACAAAGCTTTAGAACCTTTCAAGCCTCATTTTACTGTTCATGTTGAGTGATGCACAAAAATGAACAGTCATAATGAGAAAAAATACATTTGATTTTGAAATTAGTCATAATAGAGACTTGACTCGTACAAAATAAAGAAATTAGCAGGGTCTTTGCTATTAACTTCAATGAGAGTATAATGAGGTCACATATCAGCGGTAACAATAGTAAGTATCTTTTTCACACAGTGATTTCTCCACAAGGATGCTTGAATTAAAAAAAAAAAAAAAAAAAGTTAAGCCATTCTCCTTCATAGTTTGTCTTACCTATTACAATGACGGTTATCACTCTTAATACTGTTCTCTCAGTGGCTAACACCGGGGCTCCATTACAGAGCACTCTGTACATACTGAACCAAGAAGATGATCACATCCTTAACAAGCTGATGGTCAAAGCTGAGAAATGTGGGATTTTTAATTTTTTTCCACACTGACTCCCATGCATAGATGAGCATCCACAGAGCAACAATATCACCTTCTTTCAGGCTCCTAATTAAAATACCCATCCACAGTGATGTCTGACATCTAGATGATGGTCACACAGGTCAAGTGCTCATTGAAGCTCCTGCCCTGAAGCTGACCACCATCATTTCACTGTTTCCGTACTTTCTCTTTTCTTTCCATATCACTGGTAGGCCCAGCCTAAGCAGATTCAAGATATGATAATGAGAGGGGATGTGTAAAGACCAGTGTGGTGGCAATAATCAAAATACAAATAATGAGGTGAGACAATTTTTCTCTGTGTGAATGCAGGGAGTGGGGAGAGGCTCAGCTGTTGAAGTTAAGGAAAGGAAGCAAGACGATCAACACACAATCTGCACCTGCAGAGCTGAAGCTTACTGAAAGATGTACAAGCTTCAAAGGCTTGCTGAAAGGAAGGGTGATGATTGTAACCACGGTGCTTGAGGAAAGCAAGAATGTGGGACCTGACATTGGAGCAGGAGAGTGAAAGAAGCAGTGATGAAGCACGCTAGAGAGGAACCAGCTCTAGTGAGAGACGATGGACTTGCCAAAGCCCAGGCCAAACAAGATGCGAAGACAAGCACGGGTGACAGGATGGAGGATGTGCCTGGAGCTGTGATTCCAAGCTTCTGCAGGACCAGGAGAGCAAAGACACCAAGCTAGCCCATGCCTGCTCTCAGACCCACTCCCCAAAAGGATGTGGAGGGTCTGCAGGACAGAGGCTGCCAACACAGCTCTAAATCCCTGCCAGAGGGCTGAAATGCCATGAACAACCAGTACTCCACGGAAAACCTTGACCATCATCCCCAAATCCCCGCTCAGCCATCACACTGCTCGGCTGGAACCCGGGAGCCCAGATTCACAGGTTTCCCAGCGAAACGACAGCACTGAGCCTCACAATACCCTGCCAGGAGGTCACATGCCAAGCCCCTTTCCTCACCGACAGCAATTTCTGCCCCCTACCAGGTCCCAAACCACTTATCCCTCCCACGGGACAATGTGTAATTTGCATGTTTTAACTGTATGAGCTCTCCATTCTTGTACTTGCAGAAATGCCCTCCCCTTTGGAAGAGCCAGGCTAGCTAACCGACCATTATACTCGTTATTTTGACTTGAATTTGCTTCCTATTCACGGGAAAGACGAAGAAGAGTGCATTGACTGGCCAGGCTGTGGTTTCTCTCCTTCGTGAGGCAGACTTATATGTGAGGCAGTGAAAATATAATCACACTCATTTCCGCTTTAGCATTTGTTTCGTCGTAACAGTACACCTATGGCTTGATTTTTTTTTGTCGCAATGCATCATTTTCCCAATTTTTCACTAATTAATACACTCTGAAGCTGAACCGTGCTTCTCTTTCCATCCCACAGCTCTTGCCTTTCCTTCTCCACGAACCCTATCCACAGGGGGCAAGGCCTGGCCTCACAGACCCAGGCCTGGCAAACGCGGAGGCAGGAAGCGCGCAGAGGAACGAGTCTGTCAGACTCATTTTCTTCTAGGTTTTACTGCCGAATGTTTATTTCAGATTTCGGAGGAAGCGCAGTGGCTCCCTTCCATTTCCCTGCATGCACAACCCGCCAGGTGTGGAGCCCCACAAATTCGCTCTTCGCTTTCACCTCACGGAGGAAATAAAAATGTGCCTGCGCTCATGAGGCAAACTCGATTCTGTGGTATTTTTTTTGCCAGCCTTGCGTGTTTATGTTGTCGCCATGTTGAACAGTATGGTTAGACCTCTGTGCTAACAGCAAGACAATTTTGGGGGTGCTATAATTCCCTGTGTCCTACAAGGCAGGCGGGCGGGGAAGCCCTCACAGGTAGGCCAGGCTCCCTGTGCCGGCAGCGCATCTCCCCTCCACAGCCACCCCACAAAGCCACCTCCACGCGGGCTCTGCAGTAAAACCCGCCTCGGTATCCCAAAACACCACAGCCGATAAAGTCTGTCTGCTTTTCCACTTTCGCGAACGTGTTTTTTTGCTTTTCAGGAGAGAAGGGAGGAGTTTCCTTGAAATCTCTTTAGCGTCCGCAGCTATCTGGCTCGCTGTGAGCACGGCGCGGCCGTGCCTGTTCCACCGCTTTCCTAATCCTGACGGTAGTGCTTTTAAACGCCAAATGGGGAATATTAGAACGCTAAACTGAAATATCTTCTGATGAGTTTACTATTAAACTGTAACAGATGGGGCTGCCTTAAGCTCTAGGCATCAGGAATGGAGCCCAATTTTAGATCCGAATTCGTTATTGAGAATATTTATAGATGGTAAACTCCTTGGGCGCACGGAGCAGCCCTGTGAAATTACAGCTTTTCAGCTGACAGAGACTCTGAACATGTGGAGGCACTGTCTTGTTTGTTCAGGGGAACTTCCAGTACAACCCACTTGCTGCAACATATCCAATCGACCCCAGTGCATTTCATGGGATTTCAGCGCACCCGGCCGCTGCCCTCGAGCAGCACTGCTGCCTGACAGCAGGGTGAAAAACGGGATTAGGTTCAGGGAGGGATGTGAAAGCCTCCACAAGCGCTTTCATCAATCAAACCAGAAAAAAAAATCTGAAGTTTTGAAATAGGGCCAGCTTCCCCGATTCTGCTGGCTTTGGGTCTATTGGGCATCCTGGTATTCACCAGCACGTGAGGAATGACACAACCGAATTTCAGAGCTACTCTGCTCTCCTTCCAAAGTGTGGGATGAGTAAGGCTACCTCTGGGCAGGGGGAATGGAAAGCATAATCCTAAGAAGGAATGGGGACAAAATAAAAAATACATTAGAAAAAAAGAAAGGCTGTGACTGAAGGTCACAAAGAAACAAAACCAGTTCCCCCGAATATATTTTTCATTGAAACGCAATATCAGAAAACTGTGCAGAGTCATGTACTTTTTGCACACAACAATGTATCAAATTAAAATTTCTTATAACCATCGTGTACATTACGGTAGTGATAACAAAAATGTAACTCAATCTCTGGCACAAGGTAGCAGCAAGCAACACTAACACCCGGCCGCGGTCAAAGCGAGCGGTGCCACCAGTGCTGGCGTACACCACGCGCGAGCAGTTGGGTTGTGCGAACCTTCTTGAGTAAATATCCGACTATATCGAACAGCAAATCTTGAAGGAAGTCTCCGTGATGAGGTAATTTTATTGCTCATTCATAGCGCCTTGCATTTGCTGTACTTAAAATAGACACTTGTACCAATGGCCTTTTTATTACCCGAAGAAAAAAAAAATCACATCTACACCAGCCCTTTTTCTTTCTGCTAGCAAAGGGAGGCAATTCGATCCAACGTGGGCTGAAACCTGAGTAGGTCACTGTACACCATGATAAAATTCCCTAATCCCTGAGCCAAATTTCCCTGAGGGGGCCCTCCTACTTCTCCTTCACTTTCCAGGCTGACTTTTCCATTCCCTCTCTCGTCTTTTCCTCCCCTTCATCTCTTTCATTTCCCCTACCTTAAAGCCTTGATATCTGATCTGCTGCTGATACTCAGGTTACAGTTTTTACAGCTTAGGCTGTCTATTGCTGTATACATTCCTTTCTTTCTGCTCTGCCGTGATTACTTACCAGAGCTTATTTTACACTGGTCCAGATGAAAGCAGTTCAGATGAAGGGAAACAGCCAGGCTGTTTGAACATTACAGATACGAACCTACACAAGGGCACATTGTGTTCCCCGTGTCATTTTGCTGCACACATTTTGCACAATGCAACCAATTTGTTACATTATTGTATTCCTGGGGTTTACGAAGAACAACCAGACATCTTAACTCATCAGGAAATAGAAAGTGCAGGATTTTAACTTTCTCGACGAGCCAGAAATTCATAAGACTGTCCCCCTCACCCTCCTTTCCTTCTAGGATTATAGCAGCCAAGTGTCCTACTAAAAATGCCGTCTCCCAGCATAACAGCAGCGTTTACACTGTAAGGTGGCCTGCGTTTTGTGGGGGGTTCTGCCATCGGTTGTCTCGCCCTCCACCAGAGACCCGACTGGTTCAAAAGGCTGTTTCTATCTGCCTTTAATTACTAACTCAGTTGAAATCTTGAGGTCTGTAGCCTTAAGCAGCTACCAATGATTAAAAAAGAGAAATTCTCTGCACGAAGGCTAATGCCAGTGCTTAATACCAAAGCATTAGTTTAAAATTGTGTAATTTTTCTCCTTCACACAATGTTGTTTTTGTTTCTTCCTCACCCTTTCAGACAAACATCTGTTATACTGTAGAAGAACAACTATCTCCCAAACCGCTGAGTGTGCCTGCAGCCAAAGTAAACAAAACAAACCCAGAGGATCCAGCACAGTCAGCCTTTATATCCAGCCAGGATAACATTTCACATGTTTTGATTAAAATTAGCTAATTTGTAATCCTAGAACCTATGAAACTTAAAAGCTGCAATCCGTATAGATCGCATTAAGCCATGTTCTGAGGGGCCAGTGCCCCGTGCTGCAGCCCTCCGCAGCCCTCACAACCATGCAGGACCACAACAGCACCGACTCTCACTCCCCGGCGCCCGTACGGAGCCCAAAAATAGGATGTGCCATACATCTCGCAAAGCGTAACAACGCTTGAAACTCGCCCGGTTTGTTTCCAAAGAGCTGCCACCGCCACGCAGGGCAGCGGTGCCTTGTTTTGTTCGCAGCACCGCTCCCTCCTGCTCCCGTCCACATTTGCAGCCTGTGCGTACACAGCACCGTGTGCACGGGCAGCACGAGCAACGAGCAACGCTGCCTGCCTCCAGCAGCAAAGGACACCGCTCCGAAACCAGTGGTGTGCAGAGGAGGGGCAGGGGAGGGGATCGTGCATTCCTGCTTAATTTTACAGGGGGAGATCAGTGCTCCGGAAAGCAAAGATATTTTCACTAGACATCATGCATATTTATATACTCGCCTATATAGTATACATACTATGCGAACGTGTGACATTTTCCGGGCAGACCTCCACTTACGATCAGTCTTTTAATAAATGACATATTCAGATTAAATGACAGCAGCCTGATCCCCTAGCCAGACTAACACTGCTTTAATCACTTTATACGCGCATTAAACAACAAGTTTGGCTGAAGTCTCGCAATACACCTTTCCCAACTTTGGGGAATCAGAGACGCAAAACAAACAAGAGGTGGAACAGGCATGGAAAAACAGGCGCAAAAAAAAAAAAAAAAAAAAAAAAAACAGGACCAGTCAAGCCTGGAGCAGCAACCTCCTGATACAAGAAACCCCGAAATGTGTTTCTGTGCAATCGCAGCCATCCTAACATCTGGAGCGGCCGCCTCAAGCGCTACCTCTGAGCACAGCTGGGTTGGCACTGCTTCCTAATGAACAGGACAGCCCTGCGACCCACAAACGGGCTTCCAAAAATGCAGCCCTGGGCCAGCCACCTTCCAGCTCCCCTCCGCCGGGTGGGGAGGAGGCAGGAGGAGAGGAAAGGGGTCTCCATGCTCAAGTGCACGGAAGATGCGCGGCTCAGCCCGTAGCGTTTCACTTTGACAATTTAATTACACAGTTGCAGCTGGCTACTGAAAAAGGGGAGAAATGCGGGGTTTAAAAGAGGGCCCTTTCTTTCCTAACTTTAGGGCTTCCCCCGCTACCTGAGGGGATGGTTATTGGGGGGGGGGGAAGGAAAAAAAAGGGCTGATGACTGGCACCCAAGGAGCTTAAAAGCCCAATGAGGGAGAGTTTTTTTTTAAAAAATAAATAAATCAAAGCTGGTCAATGAAAAGGATTTGCAGCCTGTGAATTCGTCTCTGTTTTCAGCCCAGGAGGCGGAGTTGAGACACATTCAGTGCATCCTACAAAAAAAAAAAATGACAAGAGATCCTTTCTTATTTCATTTCCATGCACGGCGGAGAGGAGAGGTGGTGGGGTGCCGGGGGTGGGGGGGGGGACGGACACCCCCTTTCCCTTCCCCGTCCCAGTCACCTTACCTTCATCTCCTCGTTGATCTCCCGCTTGACCGGGTGCGCCGGCTTCCTGCTCCTTTTATTTTCGGGAGGTCTCCCTTCTTTCTCCATTTCTGCCATTTTTTGCGCCTACTTGGTGGTGGAGATGAAATGGCTGCTGGTGCTCTGGGGGGGCCGGGAGGGGCTTTGGGGGGGGGGTGTAAAGGGGAAAGGGGGGGGGGGGCGGCTCTCAGTGGTGGCAGCAGCAGCAGCAGCAGCAGGAGGAGGAGGAGGAGGAGGAGGAGGAGGAGGAGGCGGCGGCGCCGCGGAGGGCCCGGGGGGAGCGCGGCGGCGGCGGGCGGGCGGGGGTCGCGGGCGGTCGGGGCGGCGGGTGGCCCGGCGAGTCAGCCATCTTCTGCCTCGCCGCCGGCCTGCATGGGAGCGGCGCGGCGAGAGCGCGGGGCGGGCACGGGAGGCAGCGCGGAGCGAGCCGGCCCCGCGCCTGCTTGTGGCGCTGCTGGCGGGCTGCCGCGGAGGGGGCGGCCGCGGGGAGGGGAGGAGGGGAAGGGGAGGGAAGGAGGGGAAGGGAAGGGAAGGGAAGGAGGGAGGGAGGGATTGGAGGGGAGGGGAGGGAAGGAGGGGAGGGAGGCCGGCCTCGGCCCGGCGGCGGCGGCGGCGGGCGGGGCTTGCTGGCACCGAATGGGCCGCCGCTGCCCGCCATGGGAGCGGGGAGAGTGAGGGGATCGGGGAGGGGAAGGGAAGGGGGGGAGGACCCCCGTGTGGAGGTGGCCCCCCGTGGCAGGGAAGGGAGGCGAGGGCAGGAGGCAGAGAGCGCCCCTGAGCCAGCACCGTGGTCCTGAAGGGGGGCGTGTGTGTGTGTGTGGGGGGGCTCCTTACGGGTGCGCCACGGCTCGAAAAATTGAGGCAACGCGGTTGGAAGATGGAGAAAATCAGCTCTGTGAGGGCACGGGCAGGCTGGCCATGAAATCCCTGCTTCGCCTGTCAAAGATAAGTTAATTCTGCACGCAGCAGTGTCTCATCTGCGTTGTGCCAAAACCGACGGCGTTTTTTGGGTGTCAGAAGTTGGGCAGAACTCCTCGGCTCCTGTCGTGACTGAGATGCGCCTCGCTTGCTCTGCTTGCCTCAGGTGGCAGAGGGATGAGAGGCAGGGAGCACATTTCCCCCGGAGGCACTGGAAACTGGAGGAAACTGGGATTTTGCACAGCTGTTAGAGCAGCGAAGGGCGAGGCATCAGGCAGACCTGGGCCGTCCTGACACCCCCATCCGTAGCAGTAAGGCCCCGGCCGACTGCGAAGCAGAGGTGCTGCTGCTCCCTCCCCTCACAGCCCAAAAACATCAGGCAGGAGCTGGGAAAAACAGGTCCAAGTGTTTGATTTTGCAGAAGAGTAAGGCCCCCAGTGAGCCCTCAGAGGGCTCTGCTGGCTGGGGGCTTGGTGCCATGCTGCAGGGAGTTCTGCGCATCCCAGGAGCCCGAGGTCCAGCCTCAGACCCACCAGCAGCAGCCATGAGAAGAGACCGAGGTCTGTCTTCTCTTGCCTGTCACATTTTGAGATACAAGGAGTTCTGAAACTTTTGGAAACTTGCTTGCGGCTGGCTCCACAGGTAATTTCCAATGTATGGTGATTAGTCAGGAGGCTTCCTCCCACTGCGCCCCATCACCACCACCACCGCCAGAACCTCATCTTTATTTTCTGTTTGCATTATTCTATTGCAAATGAATTGGTACAGCTGAGTTGTCGTCGAGTGCAAGAGATATTCCCAGGATCCCAATGTATTCTCTCACATGGCAGGGATGAGACATGCAGCATGAGGGGAAGTTGCTTATAAACATAACCCCATGCAGCATCAGAGCTTTGTGAAACCTCCTGCTTTGGCAAGAAAGCCAGCCTCAGAAAACTCTTCCGCTTTGATTCACCACCGCCTTGCTGATACACAAAGTTGCTCTAATGAAGAAGGCAAAACAATTTCTTGTTCTAGGGACACATCACTGGTCTCTCTGTAGAGAACTGATAACACAGTTTTAATGAAAGTCTTGGACCTTTTGCTGAACAGAATAACCATATTGCCTTAAATGGTTATTGTTTAGTGAAACATCTGAAAACACATAAATGAAACATCTGAAAACGCATAAATGAAACATCTGAAAACACATAATAGACTACTTTTTTCGCAACACTTGCTATAGATATTGCAATAAAGCGCTGTTTCGCTGCATAAATTTAACAGACTGGGTTGATAATCTGACAAAAAGATTAACCCTGATCTCCCAGCATAAACAGATCTTCCTGTAGTGTTGGAAGGGACTTGGTCACTGCAAGCCCAAATGTGCGAATGGTCTTCAGCAGGTTACAATGAGTAGACCAAAATGAACGTCCTTAGGATCAAATCCGTCATTCAGTTTCCTGACTAACGACTGGCAGTTGTAAACTGATCACCTCTCACACCCCTTGTCACCGATTCTGAACTCTGATCCTCGCTTCTCAATCACCAAAACCAGGGGCTTCCAGATTTTTCTTCCGATCACACACTCCAAAGGCTTCTGAATGGAGATGTGAATTTATGCCTCCTGACAATAGGCTCACTTTTCTCAGCTACTTTTGGCAGGTTCCTTAAGAACAGCCCACAGTCCCCCAGTACCTCGTCAACCCCTGGCCGAAAGCCACGGTCTCTGAGCATATCCTGTTTTTCTTGGTATCTACTATAGGCTTTGGATGGATACAAAAGTTCTGCCTCTCTGGGTCCAAATAATAATATCTCTTCATCTGACAGCAGATTATTTCTGCAACTGTCACGACTACTAATTTTCTAGAGCTGTTATTACCTTTGCATATTGCATATTGGTTATATTGCATATTCTGGGGAAGTTGTTCCTCCAGTGACAGCATATGGAGGGCCATCAGCTGTCAAGACAGACGTTCGTGCATTTTGAATGCTCAGACATTACCTGACACACATCGTAGGTACTGAAATAAGTTTTGGAAATCGTCTAATTATTCCACTTGTTAATGGGGAGAGAAAGACTAACAAAAAGGAATGCTTTCGGGTTTTAATGGTAGCTCGTGAACTTCTAGGAGGAAGCAGAATATCAGAATCTAGGGAAGCCATAAATTTGTCAGTCATACAATGGCACTGATCTGAACATCTCTGAAAAGTTAAGAGAAAATAAATCTGGTATTTACATTACAGAGACCCTAGCATTAAATACATTTACTGAACTGTGACATTTTATATATTTTTATGTATATATATAAATACATTTACCCTCCTGTGAAAACCTGTATTTTTGATAAAGAAACCTGGTTCGGCACTGCTCAATATGGATTCTGGAAAACATCTCTTAAAGAGGTGAATAAGGGTGGCTGGTTGGATCAGTTCCACAGCTCACATTTGACCTACCAGGCAGAGATACAGGGCTACACAGTATCAGTAAGCAGGTATCAGCCAAAGAAGAAATCCCAACCCTGTGGAAATCAGTGAAAGTTTTGCCCCTGAACTTGATGAGACCAGGCTCCTTTTGAAATTTTCAAGGGGATTTTAAATCAAGTCTGTTATATAGTGTGGGTTGGAAAGCAAGAATTCCATTTTCTTAAAATATGCAAGGTTTTCCAAATACATTTCTATTCTAATTCAAAGCATAACTGAGATTGTTCAATGTGAGGGGAAAAAAAGGATGACTAAGTAAATATTCCTTATTGTAACTCCTCTTGGAGGGGACTGGGAACTTCACATCAGGCTTCCCATGATGAGTGCTAATCACAGTGCAATAGGTTCTTACTGTCCTGCTGAAAGGTTTGGGGGCTATTTTGCTTGGATCATCAGATACCTTTGAAGTTGGGAACAGGGAACAAAAAAAAAAAGCCTTGTGATCTGCATTTTGGTGGTCAGTAAGTCACCTGCAAGGCTGAGGTTCAGCTCCCTGCTGCATCTGAGTCCTAGCGAGAACCCCAGATTTTTCTTCTGTCACTGGAGCAAGTGTTTTACGCACACGGTGGTTTGCCAGGCTTGGTGGTTTTGTCCTGTTGAGGCTTTGCCTTTCCTGCTCTAAATTTGCACTTAAATTTTTGCAAGCACAGTAATTTGGACTCCTGAAAAACAAATGCTGTTCATAAAATGACAGGTGCAAACGAGTTGCCTAAAATAACTCACCCCAGGTTCAATTTATATGGCATTATTTATGCTCCTATTTATTAGTATTTACATGCTTTCAAGGGCACCCTTTGAAAAGGGCTTTTTGGAGAAGAGATTTTGCCTACTGAGACGTTTCATTCCATTACTACCTACCAGGGCAGATGACTCAAACGAGCAGGCCTGACTTTCTGGCCAGTACCCAGCAAGCAGGGCGGTGGCTGGAAGTGGAAAGCCTGTGGGAGCCCATGGCATCACCCAGGGCCAGCCTGGGGCCAGCCCCACAGCCCTACTGCCACTTCAGGTGTCATTGTCACCTCATCTGGGTGCTTTCCTGTGGCCAGGCGCAGCCCGAGCTGCGCTTGTCTCACCTGTGCCTGAGGTGAAGCCCTAAGGAAGAGCAACTGAAATCGTTGGGCTCGGTTTGCTGAAGTGTTTAATTAAACAAAGGCATTTGCCCTGCCTGTCCACAGAAAAGTACCACTAGGCTGATTTTTTTCATGTGAGCTGGAGTGGAAGCTTTCATCTGACTTTTTGTATGGCATACGAAGGTGGTAGATTGCTTATGCCTTCAGAAATTGCATATAAATACACTAAATAATTAAAATATCTGCTCCTGATCTCTTCTCTTCTCTTCTCTTCTTCTCTTCTCTTCTCTTCTCTTCTCTTCTCTTCTCTTCTCTTCTCTTCTCTTCTCTTCTCTTCTCTTCTCTTCTCTTCTCTTCTCTTCTCTTCTCTTCTCGTTTATCTTTTTCAGTACAGCCAACCATTTTCATGCAGACGGAAAACACCCATTAGAACTTCTCCCTTGCTTCAGCACCATCAGAGCTCGCTCCCACCTCAGTGATGTTATTTCACCCATACCTTTCAGAAGGGCGCATTCCATTCATTCCTGAGCTGGGACGAGTGCCCACAGCATTACTCACACACAGTAGTGTCTGTAGATTCCTGTCTGCTATGGATACTAATCTCAATCCAGAGTTTCCTTAGATGATTACAGGCTGTTCTGCAAAATGTCGATACGTAGCCTCTCCAAAGCTGACATGGTACAGCGGTTGAAATGGGAGTAGTGGCGGCTTTCCAAATGTGAAGGTCTGGAAATGTTTGGAGGTATTTTAATATTGATGAATATTTCAGATTTTTTCTCTTGCTCCAGGGTATCAGTGTCAAATCTGTGCAGATTAATGGCAAGATATAGCCCTAATCCTGCTAATGTCTTTTAAAGTTCTGGCAAATGCAGAAAAACTATATTTAACTTCTTGCTATTAATGATTCCTCTTCTTGCCTGAAACTTTGTGTAATTCAATGAATGGAAAGAAATTATTGATAAACAGAAAGAAATTAAATACTTCTGAGTCTTCTGTTAAAATGCCTTTCTTTTTTCTTTGCTTAATTTCTAGTGTCTCCTACAGCAAAAGTAAGCAAGGGGACGTATTTTTGTTCCTCAGAATCAGAGAACACCCACATCATTAAAAACCAGCTGAAATTAAACCTTTAAAAAGGTATTAGCACTGCATGTAAAATCAAATTAGAAAAACATACCCTGGACACCAGTATTGACTTTGGGGAAAGCTTGTTATCATGTCTGCTGCTACGCCCTATCTGTGCAGTATGGTTATTTAGTATTTTCTGCTGTGATGTTTTCATATTTACTATAATGCCAAGGATCAGGTACAGGCATACATCATACCAGACTTGAACTTGGTGATGACAAAGTACGCCTTTGCAGCCTCTGGACTTCATTACTCTTAAGGACTGTCCCTCTAAATGAAACTTGTGAGTCTTTTGAGAAGTTTCATTTGGTTCAACACAGTGGTCTGCTTGCTCTGGAAGACAGGTTGGTAGGAGCGTATACCAAGCTCTGCTTTCCTGAGGGCTTGTCATTTCCTTGTGGCTGAAACACAAAACACTGACTTCCGGTGCTGGAGAAAGTGTGGGGTACCCGAGAGACCTTCCAGCTCTCTATACCTCCCTTCCATGTTCCTCACACACCTTGAAACCAGGGAACTGTAAAACTCAGAAGCAAAACCGGTGAGGGGTGGAGACTTGGGCTCTCTGCAGCTGGCCCACAGCTGTAAAGCTCCCTCTGAGGTGAACAGAATATTTACAGGCAAGGCAAACTCTTTTCTTCACCTGTCATTTCTTGACAACAGCCAATTCCGCCCCTTCTCGTTCTTTTACTTCTCCATGCAGAAGAAGGCAGGAGAGAGTTTTATTGATTTCACTTTAATGAACGGGTAATTCTCCCAGACACTACAGTGATAGGAGGAGGTGGGGAGAGGTTGTGTGGGATTGGGATACAACAGAAAGTTCTCCCCTCTTTTTAACTTCATTTTGTTTTAATAGAACAATTGTGCTCATACACTCCTGAAAATGTTATTACAGTAATCTACATCAAATTCTTCCTAAAAGGAATTCCTCCTCTCTTTGTCTTTCTGTGAGGAATAAAAGAATTTTTTACAATAAAAAATAGTGGTTTATACATTTTCTCATAATCCTGTATTTCCCCTGTGAGCTTTGTTGCATGATATAGTATGTCAGTTTAAGTAACATCTGTCAAGGGATGGAAAACAATTACAGGTTCTTTTCATTCATAAAAGTCATTCTGGAGTTTCTTCATCCTTAATTTTCTTGTCATGCTTTCAAAAACATTACATCATTTTGTCCAAATTACCCCCTGCATTGCATATACAAGATACAGGAGGTTATTCATTTCTTTCCTGGACCCAAAGAAACATGTCAAGGTATCTATAGTGACATATACTAAATGATTTAGACCTGGGTAAAGTTGGGCTTTGACATGTCATTATTTGACAATTACTCTTCTACTGCAGCGCTTGCTTTCCTGCCAGCATCTCACCAGAATCCTACATGACAAGTGATTCAACCTCTTGATCTTCTCGGTTATATTTACATGAATTTTACACATCCTAATATATAACGGCAATGCACTCACGTTGCTGTGGCGAAAAGTCTGTCAAAAACCCAAACACATCTTGAGAATACATAACAAATATATTCAGGACTGGGATGTGTCGCATATCTTCAGCATAGGAAGATGTTCTTTATTCACAGAATCAAAGAACACCTGAGATTGGAAGGCACCTCTGGAGACCATATAGCCCAACTGCCCTGCTCAAAGGAGAGCGGCTTGCTCACGGCTGTGTCCAGTCCCATTCTGATTAACTCCAAGGACAGACACCACACTGCGGAATTTTCTGCATTTCAATTTCAATGCTGTTTGTCCTTTCACTGCAAAGTGTGGCTCCGTCTTCTTCTCTCCCTCTTTTACATACACTGATGAGATCCCCCTTGAGCCTCCTCTTCTCCAGGCTGAACAGCCCCGTCTCTCTCAGCCTTTCCTCTTACATCAGGTGCTCCAGCCTGCTATCATCTCCGCGGGGCTTTGCTGGGCTTGTTCCAGTGTGTCCACGTCCCTCTCACGTCCTGGGGAGCTCAGGCCCGGACACAGCACCGCGAACACGTCCCACCAGAGCTGAGCAGAGAGGAAGGATCACCTCCCGCGACCTGCTGGCAATGCTCTTCCCAACGCAGCCCAGACCTTTGCTGTGAGGGCGCATTGCTGGCTCGTGTTCAGCTGGTCGGATGCCAGGATCCCCGGGGCCTTCTCTGCAAAGCTGCTTTCTGCTCGGTCCCCCGCCCGTATCGCTGTAAGATTATTCCTCTCCAGGTGCATGACTTTGCATGGCTTTGTTGAACTTGGTTGGATTCTTGTCAGCCCAATTCTCCTGCAATTTATTCAATTTGCTTTGATTTATAATCTTTTAAGCAATTAGTATAACTATTATCTGGAAAGATTTTGTTTTCCCGAACTGTGTTGCTTTTTCTAATTAAATCATGCATATAACATTAATGATAATAATCTATGCCTACTACCGCCATAACCAAAAATAGATTTTGCACACAGTCCCGAGAATCCTTCTCTGCACAGGTAAGATTTTTCCCTTAGAACAGGCCAATATATGTATCCATCTCCAGCCGAGATTCTTGAAGTCACGTGTGCCCATCAATTTCTTTTCACGATGCTACTACTTAAAGCTTAATTGACACTACACCTTTTCAGATCATCAGAGGATGCCAATGGGAGGTGGTTACAAACAAATCACACCTACCCAGCTCGCATGGGGAGGGCTTGGTATAGCATTTCAGCTTTGGGTATCTCCTGGGAATTGAGGAGCAGGAATCCCATGCAAATCTTGATCGGCACAGACTGAAATCCTGCTCGTACCACACATACACGTCAACCCCTGCCATGCTGTGGCTTGATTTGAGTATCACTAAAGGTCTGCAGCTGTACCACCATCCCTGCAAGCTCAGGCAGCAAGTCAGTTGGCTTCTAGGGCCAAGGCTCTGGCTTGCTTTCTCTCACCTCTCAGGACACCGCTAGGAATTACCTCTTGTGTATCACATGTGTGCCACAGCTAGCGCTTCTCAAGCCCCAGTGTGAGGAGCCATACGTGCAGGTTTACTGGCTTTACCTGAACTGACACCACTAAAGCTGGGTCCAAGGTCAGCTTCAAAACGTAGCCACCCATAAGACTAGTTGGAGCCTTCTTGCCTGTTAACTAGTATTACAGCTATTGCTTAGTATTAGGGCTGTTTCACAGATGAGAAATCATAGGGAGAGAGGCAAAGTGGCAGAGCACATGTTCGTGAAGTCTCATGGCCTGAACTAGAACCCAGTTCTTATGTCTTGCAGGACAGTCCTGTCACCATTAGAACATGCAATCTAACCTTCTTTGGGCAAAAAAAAATGAGCTGTGAGCCTCCCTTTGAACCACCTTGATTTTGAGCTCACTCATGAAACACCAATGACTTTTGAAGGAACACAGGGATGACACCGTTGACAGATTTTGCATCAGTTAGCTGCAAATAAAGTTATTTGAAATAAGTGCCAAAGCCTAATTTATCAGACTTTTTCACAGATTCCACAAAAGCAAGGAAATTTGAAGTTGAAAGGCTTTCTCCAGGCAGCGCATGCCAGGCATTTGTGCATGAATTGCAGGAGGGGAAATGATATGTTTCTTTTAGAGCTGTTGTTGCCATCATGGAAAGCGAACAAGCATCTGTGCTTTGGAAATCAGTGGAAGGAAGGTGTTCCGTGAAAGAGAGCATGTGGGAAAGCGGCTTGAAATGGTGATAGTGTATGAAAGTAGCAGGAGTTCTGAATGCCACTGGGGAGAGGAACTGGAACAAGGCTGACACATAGAATGGTGGTGAGAAAGCAAAAAGAAATGCAAAGAGGAGTACACTGAAGGGAAGAGAGAGAGAGAGAAATTTGGCTAGAGGATTGGTCTGAGCAAATTCCAAAAGTGAGAGAGGAACAGAGAAAGAAGGAAAAATTATAGGGCAGATGGAAAGTTTCCCTATTGGATGACTGGGCAGGTGAATGTGTAAGTTAAAGTTTTGGTGTGTTTTACTATGGAAACAGATATAAATCTGAAAATCAGATGTCCAAGAAGGATCCCTGATACAGCAATGTTCTGTACATTTATCCTACACAAAGTCTGTAAGATGATTGTCCTCTGCAGCATTTGCCGCTGATCCTGAAAAAAAAAGAGAAAATTCACATTTGGTAATATTTAATTCAAGAGGACTGCTTACCTTAAATCACTGTAAATAGGGGCTGCACCATCAGCCCTAAGGTTCTTAATTTCACTCCAGGGCTGACTATTTCCTGTGTTACAATGCTGTGAAGCTGAATCCGGAATACCAATTTAATACTTGAGTGCCCAGAGTCAGGCAGACGCTTTGCATAAAACTCTTCTCTTGTGAGCTCTGAGTGCCTGCAGCTCTCCGCGGGAGGCAGTGGGTGCTAAGCACCTCCAAAATCCAGGTCACTGTCACTCAGGAGCTCAGGAAGGAACTGCGATGCCAAAGTTTGAGACTAAACTTACAAGTGAGTGACATCGTTGTGGAAGGGCTGCCACACCTTGGGTCAATTGAATTTTGGTAGTAAATAGGTAAATATTTTTAATACTTATGCCTGCGTAGCTTGCAAACCCTTTAGAGGTCATAAGAGAATAAAAGAAAGAGGGAACGAGAGAAGAAAAGCAAGATGGGGTGAATTAATAAATAGAAAGGGATGGTGATGCTGTTCAAGCCTTATTTTAGACTAGCTTGGGCATGCCTCATTGGCTCTGAATGCAAACAGTTAGTTAGGAGCCTTAAAATAAACATGAGGTGGTGGTGGGGTTCCATGTAATGCATAATATAACTGTGGAACACATGTCCACAGGCTGTTCTGGGGAACAAAAGCCTAAACAGCTTCAAAGAAGAGCTTAGACAAACCAGACTTGGAAGTTTTGGAAAATGCATCCATTTTGGTTTATTAAACATGAGAGCCTTGACGGAGCATCTGGCTATGAAGGCTCGAAAATACAGATAGGTGGGATCTGGGTGGACGTGCCACAGGAAATACTTCTCTGTACTTGCCTGATTTCTCATTCTCTTCCACTAAGCATTTCACACTGGCTCTTACCAGAGGCACGACACTCTTGTATTCCATTTTGCATTAACAGCTTATGGTTTCCCTTCTATAGCTTTCATTTGTGTCGGCCTGGATGAATTGTTCTTCCTGCGGTACAGCAGCAATAACTATGATTGCCATGTTGTTAACATTTAAATCATTTTAGAGCATGCATTGAAGTGGCAGGCAGGCATTTTAATTACGCGGGTTAAAGGAGAACAGATGCAGTGAATCAAGCGCTACGTAAAAATAAATGCACGTCCCCTTGTACCATGATGGTCACTACTCCTTGTCAAATTCGAAAGCAGAGGAAATCATATTGAAAAACACCTACATTGAACAGAAGGGCTTGCCTAGACCCAGGGGAAACATATGGATAGTATGATATAGTCTGGATGAATACCTTTGTTTATCTTGTTTTAATTTCCCCAAAGTCATCTAGTTAGCGCTATTTAAAATCCATTGCTTCGTTCAGACACAGAATTACAAGGACAGATTTCAATGGCTTTGTTTAACCTGGCTTACCTAAATAAATTTTTTAAACCATTTTATTTATCTTCTGGGTTGACTTTCAGCTATCTAGACTTGGCTTCCAGAAAAAAGAAAATTGCAACCTACGTGTTAGTAAGGCAGTGAATAGGCACAGGGTGAGAGGAACCCCTTAGTATATGCCCACTTCCTTGAGTGTTCTGGGCTTTAAAATTCATCAGCAAACAGAAAGCTAGAGCCAAACCTCTGGTGCTGAGCACTCACGCTGTGCCGTGCTGTTCAGCAAGTAGGTAGTGGGTTTTTCAGGAACTGGATCTTTCAGGCACACTTCAAAGGGGCGTCATAAATAGAAAGGTACAGAAACCAAAGGCACTGGTGACTTCTGCAAAGTTTACTTCAGAGGAAATGTCCAGCCAGCTGTGGTGGGTAATATATAGCTTCCTGTGCAAGTAAAAAAATAGACAAAGACAGAAAAAGGTGTACTGATCTTCTCCCCTCAAACTGAGCATTACCAGTAGGAAGAAAGAACATCTAATATTCCATCTATGCTTTGATTATGCATGTGAATAGCAAGCTGCAAAATATACATAACACTTCATAAATTACACATATTTAGTCCCTGTGAAATAAGCATTTTAACAGAGAAATGCTTCAAATTATTTATTTAAATCCATAGAAAATTTGCATATCATATATGTTTGCCAGTTTCCTGCTATACTATGACTTTAATCATCGGGCTGTATCACACTACCCACTAATTGTGGAATGGTTTAGATAGTTTTTCAACCTATTTTTCATCTAAACGAGAAAATCCTACTTTTTCTGCTGTACCCTCCCAAATCGCACCATCTCCTGTGATTTTAAAGAATGGTGGGATGGAAATCACTGAAAAAAATCCACATAAGATGTACAGATTTCTGGGGATTGGAGTTTAAAAGAGGGTGTGTGAGTAAGCCTTTGTTCAGTATGGCTGTCATTTACTCTCTGCTGCATTTCACTTTCACCCAGACCATGAACTCCTCAGGCAAGGGACCATCTCCTTTGTTGTAGTTTGAAAATGAGTCTGATTGGAGTTTTCCACTGCTACTGGAGTGCAACTAAATATAAATCCTAAATAGTTAATAGGTTGTCGAGTTGCAGAGGCGGGGCTAATCAGCTGAGGCTTCATGGGGTGGTTAATGATGGATTAGGAATGTGGAAACTGATAAAGCTGAATATTTAAAGACTAATATTGTGCAGGGTGATGGATGCTTTGTCAGCTTTGATTGCATACAACCAGAATTAACATTGTGCTTATCTTTCTCCTGCTCCTTCAATAGATTACTCAGCTCCAAAACATTGCTGTTTTAAGAGTCCCTGTCCAAATTCCCCTGAGCAGAGCACCGCCAGTCAGAGGAGACGACCTAAGAGGCTGTCTTACAATTGAGATTGGGTTGGGAGGCAAAAAAATGGTGACTCTCTGAAGGAAGGGTGTTACCAGCCACACACTTACCTACTCCCGTTCCCACTCAGCTTGCTGAAATGGAGGGGATTTCAGTTGATTTTGTTTTCTTTGCAGCACGAGCTGGCGAGCCAGTGAGAATGGATCTGCGTGCGGTGAGCGTGCAGCACCAGAGGGGCACGTCCCGTTGTCTGCGCAGCGCTGCCGAGAGCTACCAGCAGCTTTGGCTCCTGATGCGTGCTGCGCGCTGACTGCCTTCCCAGGCACTGTGGTTTGTGTGCAGGGTGAAAATGGCAACGTGCACCTACCCACACAAGGCATCCCTATGTATCACAGCTGTATTTATTTACTTGCTAAGTAAAATCAAAATAATTATGCATTAATTATCATTTATTAAGCAGCAACAAATCTTTTCCTGATATTAGTATCTCAGTAGGTATATTTAGGCTTAAAAATTAGTACCTCTTAGTGCCAAATTCTATCCAAGGCATCTGACTCCTACTGACACTGAATTATTCTGTTTTTTTTAGTGTCTAACTATAGGATCAATAAGCATTCGTCCTTCTCTGTAGTCTCTAGGCTAGTAGGAAGACAGGCAGCCTTGTAGACAAGGCACAGACAACGAGGTCAAGAGAAGGGAATTCGTTTCTCAGCTTGCCTTAGGGGTTTTGTGAAGCCTTGGACAAATCACACAACCTCTAAGTTTAAACCTCCTGACTTCCAAAATGGAAATGATCATAACCGTCTACCTCCCCAGGGCGTTATGAAGTAAATCAATTCTCTGTAAGTATGTATGTGAGGTGTTGGTTGTTGGTGGGGGGACTACTTGGGTGCTTCAGAAGGAACAGAGATATTTCTGTTAGCTTTCATTTTTGGAAATAGTCCTGGAGTGCATCCTAAGCTTCAATGTATTAAAAAATTTAACAACATCTAGAACAAGATTTGGTTACACAGTGTGTAGTTAGTACAATGTATTAACATTGCTAGTCTCATTCTCCTATGGACATTGTTTATTTTGCATAAGACCAGCGTAACTACGAAAGATTGAACGGTCAACTGTTCCTCAAGCAAATGAAAATGCTTTGCAAAAGTTTTGCTTTAGATGGCAGTCAGGAAAATATTTTCACATTTCATTTGTTAGAACAGATATCAAGAGCTGACATTAGCGCTGGCTTTGATGTGTTCTCTGGTATGTTAGTCCAGAGAATGCTGCTGTAAACAGAAGTGTCTCTTCACCTTCCATCTTTGTTCTTCAACTTTGATACTGGCCCCCTGCAGTGGCTTCTTTCTCCTCCTGGGGAGGCTTAACAAAGTCAATTGATAGAGAAAAAAGAACCTTCAGTTTTCTTCTCTACTTAAGACTCAAAAAGAAATAGATACATCTATTGTACAGTCACTATTGAAATAGTGTGGGTTTTTCTCTTGAATCCTCAGGGGAAATGAACCAAGGAGAAAGGAAAAAATAATAATAAAAAAGCACGCTGTTTTGTCCACAACTTAAAATACAGTAAGTACATCATACTTTTGCTTCTGAGTTTCTTTTTTCT
This sequence comes from Cygnus olor, assembly GCF_009769625.2. Classification (NCBI taxonomy): domain Eukaryota; kingdom Metazoa; phylum Chordata; class Aves; order Anseriformes; family Anatidae; genus Cygnus; species Cygnus olor. The sequence continues at coordinate 47,917,624 of NC_049171.1, read as the reverse complement.
TTGAGAGGGAGAGAGAGAAAAACTGAGAAACTCTAAATTACAGTCGGTACAAGCAGCAGTGCCTCTGGGTAAGATTGTCCATCACTACCCATTATAAGATCCTGGCTTTAGATGCTTGTAACTGTCAAATTTTAACTAATTTGTAATGAGTTTTTTCCATGATTGGTGTGTCAGCCTGAAGCTGATTTTTAAAATAGTTCAGTCATTTTGCAAAAGGTGGTTGGTGAAAAATACACTATTTTTCTCATGTTAAAATTGGTGTTGGACCGCATAACTGAGAAACTTTTGTTTTCTTGTTTCTCATCTAATCTTGCATTCTAAAACTGAAATTTGGCACAGGATTTGCCAAGGGTTTGATGGGTGGGGAATCTTTCAGACTTTACATTAAACGATGCAGATACCCACTAAAATCGTCTTTCCACATTCTGTTGTCTGAAAAGTCCAACAGTGATGGACATCTGTGGTAGACTTACCTAGGCTTTCCTGCAATGGCTTTTCTTAGCAATAGGGGCTTTGTGGAGGTCACCACAAGAACTGAGAGGGTTCTGCTGTTGCTCCCCACAGTCCCACCTGTAAATGAAGAGTCTATGATTAGGATGCAGACCGTGCAGACAAGAGGGTGATTGGAACTTAATGAGAAAAAGATGAAGAGGCTGTGACAAGAATTAGAAAACACTAGCCAGCAGGGATGGTGTGTGGGATTGAAGCAAAAAAGTTAGGAGGGAGAAACGATGAACCTGGACCAGGAGTCAAAAATGGGCTGTCCAAGCATGACTGTTACATTGTTAACAAAAGGGAAAGGGACCAGGACATTGGGCTGACAGTGAGAGGCAGAGGGTCCTTGAATATCACAGAATAATCTTCTCAAAGAGTTTCAAAAAAAAAAAAAAAAAAAAAAAGCTGTGAAACTCACTGACAAAATGCACGCTTTATTTTTCTAGCAATTGCTCAGTTTAAAGAATGCCAACCTACTGCTGCTATTTGTGAATCCTGAGTAAGCTCTAGTGGCAGTGACTACGTTATGGGTACCAATATTCTCGCCCTACTTCTAAACCATTTGGACTTAGGGGAATTCTGCATTAAGGGGGCAGAGATGTTCAATTTCTTAGAATAACATAATGAACAGCGATTTTGAAAAGCTAAATTCTCACGCATTAGGAGATGGTAGGTTTACTGCCCATAGAACCATAATTCTCCTTACTCTGTCTATATGTATTATTTTAAGTAGACTTTAATTGCATAATCATGTTAGTTTTTCACAGAACACTTACCACATTAAGTGCAAGAATGGCTATGGCTCAGGAAATGAATCAAGGAACATGTCACCATTACAGGTTGAGGTGCCTCGGTAGCTCCTCTTAAGTGCGTCCCTCCGGCAATTTTCATTAGTTTAGTCTTTCTGCACAGAAACATGCCATTGCATTCTGTCATTTTTAGACTGTTTATAAGCTGACACTCACTATTTAGCAACAGTTTGTTCTGTGACAGTAGCTAACTAAGCTGACTCAATGGCATCTCCTTCAAAGCTAAGCCTTGTTCTCTCAGGGAAGGGTAGCACAGAGAGCAAAGTTCACACCAGAACCGTAATTTGTATAATCTTTCCTGTCTTTGCAGGTTCTCTTCATTCTAGTTTTTTCCCCCTGATTTGGGAGAGGCCACTTGCTACAGATGTGTCCAGCTGTTGTCTACTCCACAGCCAAATCCGCTTCCTAGGACACCAATTTTAAAAGTTTTGGAATCCATTTTGAGTCTTGTCTGTAACCTGTGTTTATAAAGGTAAGAAATGTAACAGCTCCATTTCTCATGTGAATGTGGTCAATGGGACTTTTCTTATCAGAACTCTGCCTCATTTCTTGCAACAAAGCTTAGACATTACAGGCTAGCGGTTGGTTGATGCAATGGTAAAGACAGAATTGTGCAAGTCGCCTGACTCAAGTTTCTGAAGATGGCCAGTGAATTTTCCTCTTCTACCGGGTACAGAAAACACATTTTTTTGCATTCACAAAAGGTTTGGGCACATGTAGCTGCAGAGAGGGGTCGGTGATGGTTGTGTGCGTTAACAAGATATGAAAATGATACGCTGTAGACCACACTGTGGAACTGCAGGACCTAGGTATTTTTGACTGGGCAGTTAGTTGTTGCTTTCAGCATCGCTCTTCAGTTGAACGTGCCCCTTCATAAAACCCTCGGCGGTGTGACAGAGCAGCAAGGGGAAAAGACACAAAACCCATCTCCCACACGGAGCGCGCTGCGGCTCCGCGCTCAGGGCTGCCCAGATGGAGGCAACGCGCTGCGGGCTTCTGGTAGGGACTCGCTCTCGCTTCCCCCGTGTGCACCCCACACAAGGGGAAGGGAAAGGGGAAGGGGAAGGGGAAAGGGAAGGTCGGGAGCAACGAGCGAAGAGGCGAGGAAGGCGGGCGGAGGCAGCGCCGCCCTCGCTTTCCGGCGCGCCGCGCTGTGCGACGCTCAAAATGGCCGCCCCCAGGGCGCCCCGAGCCCGCCGCCATCCGCCGCCGCGGGGCTGAGCGGGGGGCTCGGGCAGCGAGCCGGGACGGGGCCGCGGAGCCCCGCCGGGCCCTCGGCGGGATGTGGGGGGCCCTGCTGCGGCTCGGGGGCCGGCGGGGGCTGTCGGGGGGCGTCCCGCCGCCGGCCGCGCCCTGGAGCCAGGTGGTTTCGGAGGCCGAGAAGATCGTGGGGTACCCGACGTCCTTCATGAGCCTGCGGTGCCTGCTGAGCGACGAGCTCAGCAACATCGCCATGCAGGTCCGCAAGCTGGTGGGCACCAAGCACCCGCTGCTCGACACCGCCCGGTGAGCGACCGGGGGGGGGGCGGGGGCTGAGGGGGGCTGCGCCTCCCCGGGGGGCTCAAATCAGGGGTTGGGGGGGACCGAGGGGACCGGGGCTGGGGGTGAAGGGAGCCGGGGGGCGACACGGGGCGCCCCGGTACCGCCGGTTCCTCGCCGCAACAGGTCTTGGGTTGGCCTCGCCTGCCCCGAGGTGCCTCGGTGTAAGGCGAGCTGCAGGCTGAATCCCCTGAGGTGCAGAGAAACCCCTCGGTAATGCAAAAAGCAGCACTGGCCTTTTGCCCTTTACTCCCCTTTAATCCTCTCTCTCCCTATACATATATATATATATACTAAATTTCCTATCTGTGTTGTGAGGAAGCCAGTGGAAAAGCCGGAGAAACTAATCAACTTAAAAGCTTGGAGTGACGCCGCTCGGAACCGTGGGTTTTATCACTAAAAGCATTCGCCTGTTTTCAGCTATCCAGCTGGGAGCTGTGAGATTTTTGTTCATGGCTGAGGTGGTTAAGGGTGCTGAGCTGCTTGTCTACCCTTCTGTTTTTAAAGCAAACTGGTGGCAGACTTGCGTGCCTGCCAGTAAGCACAAGTTGGATGGTTAGGCAGCGCTGTCGTTGCCTGCAAAGCAGAAACCGACTGGCAGCACATTTTAACAATAAAGCACCAGAGGCTTAACGATTTTTTTAAAGTATGATTTTCCCAAATGCATTGAGTTGTGTTTTTTTTGTCTTTTTTATTGTGTGCCTAAAACCGTGCTTGTTGTAGCTGAAAACAGTTAGTAGAACCCAGGCTTAACATGCATAGTATTTTTGAGCAGGTGTAAAACAAAACTTAGCATTTGTTCAGAACAAATGTTGTGCTTTTTTTTTTTTAAAGAATAAGAAAATATAGCTGTGTAGTGGTCCTTGGCAATGCTACAGTTATGGTGTAACGATATTGAAAATCAGATTTGTTTTTCAATGTCTGCCTCTGTAAATCTGTTTTTCTTGAGTTGAATGAAGTATAGGGGACAAATATAGGTTTTTAAACAAAAATTCTTTTAATCGGGAGGTTTGATGTAGATATTGCCTTGAAGTAGGCTTCTCTGGGAGAAACAAATCAACTTGTTAATGGAAGTGTAAAATAGCCAACTTCAGAAAACGCTGCTGGAGGGGATGTTTTTTGGATTTTTTTGGAATCACTTATAACTACAGATTGCAGTATTACGATGAGCATAGAAAAGTTTTTTCTCTTTTGTAAGAGTGAGGAACAACAAGTGCTCCTTTTCTGCCTTTTCCCATCTCCTTTTCCACCTTTGGATGCATTTTTAGGACTGGTTGATGGAATGCAGTTAGCAGGAGCACCCAAACACAACATATTTAGGTTCTTAAGTTTCCATTACAATCATGGGAGTGTCAGAGAGTCCCCCAGTGTTAAAGCAGGACTTTGGTGCTAGCCTGAAGGTCTGTTCAAGGCACAGTAGTTACTGGCTTACTTGTGAATTAAGCTAAAAACAGGATTTTGGGGTGTGGATGGGTATTTCAGGAAAGAGCTGTGATGCTTCATTGTGTTTTTTTTTTTTTTTTTGGAGTGATGGTCATGGGCTGCATTGGGCTTAACACTTACTAAGCCTGTGGCTTGTGAAACACCATTGGGATTATAATTATGCACAGGGCCAGCTGGATTGACTCCATTCATTTTTTTGGGGGGGGAATTCATATATATTTCAGTGCACAGTAGTAACCTGATTCATCATGATGGGAAACAATATTCAGTATTTACTTACGTAAAAGCTGAATGTTGTGTATTTGTTACGAGTGCTCTTACTTCACTGATACTTCCAAAGGCTTTGTACGTGCATTTACAATGGTCTTGACCTCTATATTATAAGAAGAGCTAATTTCCCGCTGTAAAATTTTACTGCGCTTGTAGCAATATTCAAATTGTACGTTACCTTGTTTTATGGCATGGTTTTGCAATAACATGAATTTTGACTGTGTTATTTCTTAATATGTTTCTGAAATGTGGCTGTCGTATGCTTGACTATAAATGTAATCCATGTCAGTTATGGGTCTGAGATCTATTCTCTGCCTTAGCATAGCTATTTAGAAAACAGGTTTTGATTTTTTTTTTTTTTTACCTGTGTTTATAAACCAATATAGGTTTCTTATTATGTGTTCTAGGCAAATGTTTAAAGATATGGGTATCTAAAATATGTTCTTTGGTGACTTTTGAAAAGCTTTTGAGTGATGGATATGTTATTCAACTCTAATCTTTCGGACTGTGAATGTTGTATACGTCTATTAAGTACTCAAAACACTTGAAGAGATTTTTCTTTGTGAAAACTGCTGTAAAACTGATTGATTGCACATGGTGTTTCTCAAGTTTCTAGTAGTTTATTTTGGAAGTTATACATTATAAGTAGTGACAATCAAATCATGATTACTTGCTGTCACTTCTGAGCTTTATTCATTTTCTTTGACCATGAGTATTTTGTCCTCAGTGCTCCTTCCTTTGTTTCTGTCCTCCATTCCTGTGTAAATGCTTCATTACTCCTTGAAGTCTTCCTCATGGGTTTCCTAAGCATTGGTAGAAAAAACTTGGCTTTGCTCAGCATAGATCCAGAACTGAGACAACATAGGACGTCTCTGCTACTGCACTGAAAGCCTGTAGTGTACGAGGAGTGCCGATGAGCATTTTCTAACCTTTTGCTGTGTTTTGGGTCACCAGGCTGTTGCAGCGTGTAGCCAGTGCTGAGAGCCTTCAGGAAGGCAACTTAAAGATAACAGTCGGCGTGAGGCACGGCGTGTGGAGGAGCAGCTGTTGGGGCAGGATACATTTCTCGGATGATCCCATCCGTTTCTTCCCCTCGTTTGGATGCGGCAGTGGCAGCTCGTGGGTTTAAGCGCCTGCCATGAATCAGGACTGCAGCAGGTGTTCCTCGGGGATGGTGAGCGACCCCGATAGCTCCTACCGAGCCTGCGCCTGGCCAGCAGCTTTAAATCTGCGAGCTATTGCTGACTGTGCAGTTGCTGGGGGTAGAGGCGGGTAACTGACCCCTACAGCAAGGGATTTTGGAATTCTGTAAACCACGTGGTAAGGTCAGCTGTGGGTTGTCTTCCCCCTTAGGCTTTTGGTTTCTTGAGTCAGCCACATGAAGTGAACATCCTCAGTACTGGCTTTGCCAGCCTTCTTAGAGAGAAGGTGAAATGTGAGGGGGAAAAAATCCATTTCAGAAGGGCTAACGTTTAGTGGTTAACAGATCATTGGGAGTGGGGTATCTGGATTATATTCACAGCTGTGCTTCTGGCACTCTGACCAGGGCAAGTCACTTAATTTTTCATGCTTGCATGTACTTATCTGTGAAACGTATAATACAGCATCTGCTTTCCGGAGGTGCTACACTTAATTTATTATAGCCCTCATTGATCACTGTGACCTTTCAGTGGAAAACGGTGTATAAACAATATTAATAAAGAACGCTTTAAACAAATGCTATCATTAAAATATTCACCTCTAATGGATGCTGCGGAAGCGGAATTGCATTCTGACTACCGCTGGATCTTTCTTTGTAGTCCTGAGAATCACCAAACGGTTTGTTGGAGCTTTCATTTTTCTTTCCCTATAATGAAGTGTTTGCAGCAGCTACTCAGAACTAGTGTATAATTTTTTTTTTACTCTTTAGGCTTTGTTGTAGTAAAGGAGGTTTTTTTTTTTTTTTCAGTGAATAAACGTGACCTTCTTTTCAGATGGGAAGGAAATAAATCTTCAGTCTTCTCTCTTTTGCCCTCCTTTCTAGGCTGACATACATCATTTTTAATATAGGAAAGAATCTGTAATTGGCACAGCAATCTACTTTTCTCAAATACATAGTGTGAATAACATTTTCTTGATTATTTAATATCCCTTGAGAAGGGTATAGCTTACTACAGATTGTAAACAGTAAACATTATGGCCAGTGCATCACTTTTACAATACCAGTAAATGAAGTGGAACACTTCATGCACGTAAAATTGTTATGGGGTGCTGTTTAGCACTAGTCGTTCTGTCATTAGCATGTGGGAGGAATGGTTGTATTTCAGTTTTGTCAGAATTGTTTGTTGGTGAGAAATCCGTATCTAGATGTAGTTACAGTTTTCCTGGATTATTACAGAAATAGTAGTAATAAAACAAATTGATGGAGTGGGTTTTGTTCTCTCGCAGCGTGCCCCATGTAGATCTGTGGCCGTTTTAAGCACTGAGCCTAATGTGCAATCCAGAGCAGTTTGCAGGGTAGGTGATTTGGGGTTAAATTGTCTGATAATGTTGGATTCCTGATAGCTGCGTCTGCTTGAAATGGCTTAGTTTAGTAGCACCTATCTTGTAATGTAGAAGTGGTGTGTGTTTGTCCTTCTACGTGGATGACTGACTGCAAGCACAGGGCTGGGGCTTTGTCCTAGCCCTGTGTGGGTGGAATTGTGGCCAAGTTGTATTTTGCTGTGATCTTAAAAGTATCTTTTTTTTTTCATGCTTGTATGTGTTGTGATTGACTATGAAGAGCTTTTTAGCAACTTCTTTCAAATGTTAGTTTATTTTCATTTTCTGGGCTAGAGAAATGAGTGTGTCCGTGTGTTTGGCAGTGGCTAGCCAGTGAACTTTGCATATCCAGCTGCTGGCTATGTTCAGTGACAGCTGAGGGTCTGGTCATCTTAGGGCTTCTGCCCGTGGCCTTCAAAGGCCAAAGCTTGCTGCAGTCTTCTAGGTTTCACTGAAGTGCTGAATCTCTGAAGGTCCCTGATGAATGACATCCCTCTCCTTCTGTGGCTGAGTCAGAAGTTAAAACAAGTTTGCATTCACAAAATTGTGTGCATATATATATGTATTTTCTTTTTTTCCCCCAGCCTGTTGTAACCTTTATAAAAAATCTTTGTGGCATAGAGATATGATTTTTTTTTTTTAATGCCTGTGGTCAGAGTGCCGTTAGATGTTAGCTGCGAGGCAGCAGGTGTGTAATTTCCTGTGTTTACTGCAGCAGCCTGTTGGACTGGAAGGTTTGGAAGCACTGTCCTCTACAACTAACATGCAGCACACCTGTGCGGAAAATCTGGATGTCAGAAACACAGGGCTACATTCCTGCTCTATAAGGTTGGTGCTAATTGCCAGATTACTGTAATACTGGTGGTAATAACAAGGTTAACCTGACCCTGGGAAGACTTTCTTGAGGCATACTGCATAGCTGATGGAAGCAGGGATGCTCGCAGGAGAGCTTCAGCTGATGCACTGAAATGAAATTCTTGCTTTGACTTGCCCCATCAAGAAGCTTCTCTTTTCCAGGAAAGGCTGGCCTTTCCTGGCTGCATTAATGTTTGTGAATATCTTTCAGTGTGTTTTGGTAGACTTTAGTAACTTCAAAAAAGTTCATCATGTTACGTGTCTTTAAAAGGTTGGTCCTCCCTAGGTGTTTGTTACCATACTCGCAGTCAAAGAAAAATCTTAGCAAAAATCAGTTTATTTTGTATTTTGGCTGAATTAAGTCTCAAAGAGCTATCGTGGCAAACTTAACTTTGGCATGTGAGAAGACACAGAGGAAACTAAGCCAGTTTTGGGTTCATATACAGACGGAAGCTACCTTCTATATCTAATTCCTTCTGTTTTTCACTGTAGCTGTGGACCTCAGTATGGATTTTTAGCTACTCATTTAATATTGTATAATTAAAGGGGAAAGGAAATGCATTTCTGTATGTCATGCTCATCCCTTACCTGTAGTAAGGTCAAGTGGGATGACTAGATAGACATGTGTTGTTCAGTCTTTCTCCTGAATTCTGTTTTTTTGTTTCTCTTCAGCATGTTTTACCAATGTATGTTTCTTATTAGTTTTCTCCACCAGCAGCATTGCATTCATACACACAAATGCTCATTCATGCCCATGAGTTATTTGTGCTCTTTTGAAGAGCTGTCAGTAGACTCAGGAAGGTAAGAGTTGCATCAGAAGTTGTACGCTCGTGCTTGAGGTTCACAGTTGACTTTTACGGGACCTTAACTTCTGGGGGGTTTTGTTTTAATATTTTTGGGTTTGGCAGTGAAAGTCTCATTCTTGAAGGTAAGGCACATTGTCTAATCATATGTGTGTGTGTATATGTATGATAAACATTTGGGACCCTACGCTTACAAAATTTAACATACGTATAATAGTATTCTTAGCAAGATCAGTGTGACAGTCTTAAGTTGTAGAGGCCACCTCTGTAGTGGGCAAGCTGTGGTATAGTTACGAAGATATCCCAAAGCAGGAAACAAGTGTTGACTCAAGTATGGTGCTTAACCCTCAAAGATGCACATTTTTTTTTCCTTTTGACACCGTATTAGTAAACCAGAGTTCAAGAAGTAAAACCCTCATGATCATGGGTTTACCAGAAATGTTGGGGAAGGCTGAACTGATGCTAGTTTTCATTACAGCTAGTTTTCAGCTGTAATGGTGATGAGTTGTTGAGTTCTTGTCATTTCCTGGTAGGAGTTGTGTGGAAGAGCGTGTTTAAGGATGCGAAGGACAGTCGATTTTGTGGTACAATACCCGGTTTTGCTGAATATTTTGCTTCCAGAAGCGAAACATAATTGAGAGCAAGCCTGCAGCATGGATGTGTAAAAGCTAGGCTGCAAACTTAAATTCTTACGTTTTGAATAGTATTTTTTTTACAGTGGTTCTCATTTAAATATTTATATTGAATCCGTGTTTCTGTGCTTATGAGGCACATGTTATTTCACCATGTAGGTTGGTTTTGGTAAACGAAACATAATCAGTAGGTGATTTTGCTGCTTGGGATGCTCTGATAGAGTTATTTACAATGAAAGCTAATAACCTGTCCTGATACTGATAACTTCTAATTTTTTATAGGGAATATGTGTTTCTATGGGAGTGCTGTCAGCCTTGTACTGATTTATTAGGTAGTAATTCATACTAATCATTCTGCTTAATGGAAAAACCTTGGTATTTCATTGGGTTTCAAGTGTGTGAAAAAGAAACAATGTATAATAAGCAAATCCACATAGTAGTCAGTCTTGAAGAAAAGACAGTATAAGTAATAAAACAGATTCTTTTGGTTGCAAGTAGTACTAAAAAAAAAGGGGGAGAAGTATATCAGAAATCAGAGTAGGCTGACTGTTGCTGAGCACACCTACAGCACGCTTGGTTCTACTGCATGCACACAGTAGCCTCAGCATCTTTTTCAAATAAAGGTAATTATTGAAGTTCACATCTGTTCTTTTCTGCTTTCAAGTTCCATTGATTTCTAACGTATGTGAATATTGAATAGCAAGTGTAATGTGCTAGTGAATGGATGTTACGTCAGTATTCGTTCTACGCAGGAAAAGAGTACGGAGTAAGTGGGAATAGTTTCAAGGTAATTCTCTCTGTAAGCCAGAAGACCATTACCAAATATTCCTCCGTGTAAAGCACAAATGAGAAGTGATGTCATAGAGTAAGCAAAATTCATATTTAAGTCACTGGAAGCAATTTTCTCTTAATGATGATTTTTTTTTGAAGACTTACCTTGACTTTCTTGTTTTTAAGGGTAAAGCTACTTGTCTTGGTTCTTCTACTCTTTCTGAGATCTGTATGTGTACGTTTTATTTTTTAATTTTTGATGCTGCCTCCCAGTTGGACTTTTCTCCTTGTTTTCGAGGCCTTTACAGTATTGGAAGCCCTGTTCACAAATTGTGGTGATTGTTTTCAGAAGTCTGCTGAGAACTACGTATGACACTGTCTCCTCTACAGTGCTTTGTATTTTCTTGAATAGATTTATAAAGTTCACAAAGCACAAATATAAACTAGGGAGCTAGATGTTTCTGTACTTAGGCTATTGCTTTCTCCTGGGGGTGGAAGACCATTGTCTTAAATTATTAATATCTTTGCTTTACCCCACTTCTTGCTCTCTTAGTTTCCCTCAGGGTAGGCAGACTGTCTACAGCACTTGCCCTAAAGGAAATACTGCTGGAGACAAACCTGACAGACTATAAAGGAACACCATGAATTTAAAAATCGGATATATTTAAGAAATTGTTTAAAATCCATAGCATATGCTTTACTGTCCTTGAATTGTCCCTGCTAATTCTCTGGCATTGACAGTCACTTTAGCTTATTTTTTTTCTCTCCCCTCTTGCTGCATGAAATATTCATCTAGGGAAAGGAAAACTGATCATATATGAAAACTGGTGTGGCTCATTATACGTGAACTTTTATCAAAAACATGCTGTGAACTAGCTAGATTTTACTTATAATGATGCATAGGACTTAAATGTGACTCAAAACCTGAATTAACTGAGGAGCTCTAGGACCTGTTCAGGGGGAACAGGACCTGTCCAGGTGGATTTTCTTGTGGAAAAATAAATAAATAATAATAAAAAAAAAGTCCAGAGGTAATCTTATGTTTCTTAAAAGAATTAGTGTATAGTAAACATTGAGTTTTTTCTTCCCTTTTTCTCCTTCCCAGCCAAGGAAGTAGTACCTGGGAACTACTGGTTCAGCTTTACTTCATAGTTAAAAACCACAAACATGCATAGTCTATATCTCAGATTTGCTTTAAAAATACTTTTATTTTTTTGAAGGAGATTTCTTCAAGATCAAGTAGAAATTACTGTTAATTATTTGTTACTTAAAACAGTCCTATTAGCATGAATTGATTGGTTTGATAGCTGCTATTAAGCATACTGAAAATTCACTCATTTTATAGAATTTGCAATCTTACAAAAGAAAAAAAAAAATCTCCCCAACAACTTTTGTTATGTTTTTCAAGGTCTCCACACTGATGCTGCAAACTTCATGAAACGACAGCTATTTTTTCAGTAACCCTCTGTTGAGGACAGCCCACAAAACTTTAATCAAGGGATTAATACATCTATATTCTGTCACTGGTCCTTGAGTTGTCTTATATGTTGCACTTTTTTTTTTAAGGCTGTGTTTCAGTCAGAAAGTAGGTCTGGGTCTCTAGCAGCATGTGCTTGTGTAGACCCATCCTACAAACACATAGTCCTGATAAAGGCAATCTAAGGTTGATGGTTGATGCCAACACGCTTTGTGTCTGGCTGTCATCTGAATGATTAGGCAGCAGAAGCACCCTAATTAGTTAATTTGGTAAGACTGCTTTTAACCAAACTTAGCAGAAAGTTTATGTTCTTAAAAGCTAAATGGAATCTAATACTTGTTAGGTCAAATAAACAAGGCAAAGCTTTGTGATCACGGGTGGAAAGTCATCTTTATTTCACACATTTGAAAAAATGATTGTGCTAGAGTATATGTTAGTGATATTTTTTGTCCTAAGATGCGTTGTGTTCATGTAATATTAGTGTTGAGCTCTGAGACTGAATATAATGTAGCAATCATGTTTTCATATTATGAAAAGTCATATATTTTCATAGACTAGAAAGTAGAAGTACCTATGATATATCAGTGTAGCTTGCATGCATATTATACAGGGGGAAATTTTTTTCCCTGTTACTTTCCTGTCTCTGATTCCCAACTGCTTTTGATTTAATGTGGCTTGTGGAGATGAAGGTACACTGTGTGCATATTTTAAAAGAACTTCAGTAACGTTAATGCTACATTATGAAGTTCATATTTGGATCATGCTTTTAGGAGCACGCTTCTGAATGTGAATCTCTCTGGTATTACGTACTCCAGTAATTAAAAATGAATCTCCTGCAGGAAAAAGCACAACTTCCCTGAGCCTCTGTACTGTGGAGGTGAAGCTGAAATGTAAAAGAAGAGATCATCTCTTGAGGACAACAGACAACAAACTCAAATCTGTTCTTGACTCCTGGTTGCTGGAGCCAGAAATACCATGGAGAGCGTGTACTCCATGTTCCATCGTCCACAGAAAGATTTTGCCACTTTCTGAGTACTTGTAAGTTTAGATAGTATGGGGAGTTGTTGACAGGCTCTGCAAGAAATCAGATTTCATCTGTCAGTTGGAGTAATAATGTGAAAAGCCTGTTTTCAGAAATAAGGCTCAGAGGACTCAAGGAAGCTGGAAGTGCAGAGACTTGTAAGGTAGTTGTGGGGGAAGCCCTTCTTCCAATGTGCGTTCATTCGAGGAATGGAACACATTAAAGAAGTTTCTACTATTAGAATTTACAGTATATTTTATGTGTCTTTTGTCCATAATATAACTTCATAAAACAGAAACGAATTATCTTGCCAGTAGGAAATGAATCCATGTAATGACTATAATGTGTCATAGCAACCAAGTTTTAAAATAGTCAAATTCCAAAATAATGTTATAAAAATTACATCAGAGGAAAAAAGATTATTCTGTGTTATGTTATAGCAACAGAAACGTAGGCTTAGTTTTTGTTCGTGGATCACTTGGGATCAGATTGCTGCCTGCAGACTTTTTTTTTTTTTTAAGAGGAAGCTTATGTCCTAACTAAACATGCATTGCAACTGGAAGTTGGGGGTTCCTCACAATTAGAAATGTTTCCTTCTCCATCCCTCTTCTGCTGTAATTGCCAGGTGACTTACTTGCCAGAAATACCAAGTTTGGGTACATATATTGTCCCTGGGTGGTACCGCTGGTTCGTATTGCCTTGGCATGCATGTAGGTATTAAATATTGAAAGTTGTTTTCATATTCCCATGTGGTGAAACTCTGTAAATAGGTCTTATTTACCAAACAGTTTGGGAAGCATGTACTCCCTGGTATGCCTTAAGAAATTTGCCATTTAAGCCTTCGTGGTACTGATTTTCTCTGGCCATGATAAATGGAGTGCTAGATAAGGAACCACATTAGAGTGTTATTGAGGAAGAAGTATTGTGCTGAGATAGTGAAGAAAAGAAATTGTGTGAACTAACAAATAACTTAAATGTCTACCAACTCCTGTCACTAGGCCTCACGAAATGTTCTTAAATCTGTTTTTCAAAGGAATTTGAAAACAAAGGTCTCTGTTATGTAAAACTTTATGCTTTAAAGATTTGTTCCTCGTGTGTTAAATCTGGAGACAAACAAACGTGTTGTTCTTATGAATATAATTAGGAAAGCAAGAAAATGCATTGAAAAAGGTGAGGACATTAATACTTGAAACCTACATGGAATGAATGTTGACATACTATAGAATGTAATGCAAATGTGTGAAACTTGTGAATAGTGTTGCTAATTACTGAAAGGGTGTAGTTGTATACTTCACATTAAAAAAAAAAAAGGGGGGGAGGGAAAAAAACCACCACAACCTTTGGAATGTGATGATGTGCAAGTTAATTTTCTCACTTTTCTGCTTCCAAAAGTGTTTTGTTAAAGACCGCAAATGATAAAACTTTACGGACTTTTAACCCTTGCCTTATCATGAGTAATTTGGAGATGTTTTTACATCTCTGTATCAAGAATGGGAAATCCTTTCCTTCACTGAGGGTTAAATAAACCCTTCAGTGATGGACTAGAGAGAGAAAGGGAGAGAGCTAGTATTCTTTTAGCTCTAAGTTCCATATTCATGATTTTCACAAATTCACAAACAGTTGAATTTTTACTTATTTTTACTACTGAGACACAAAGGGCAGAAACCTGCAGACTGGTTATGGCGTGTGGCAGTGTTGCGGTGGTTAGCATGTTGTTTTTCCATACCTGATGTAATTTTATTTCAAAATGGAGTATTGCATTAGATTACCTCAAAATGTCATTCATTTGATGTGAACAGTTCTATGTTCTTCCCTCCCCTGTGAATGTCGAATGGCTCTTTCATGAGAGATCTAGGTTATTTTAATTAATTACTGTGGGGTTTAAATCTTTAAATTAAGTTACAGGTGAGCTCAGCTCTTCCCTATGGAGCTTTTACTATGTTAGCAGTGGAGAAGGATAATATTTGCTGCATAATTCTCTAATGGGCTGTTGTATCCTGCTCCATTGAACAAGACTGCTGCTTTGCTTTTGATTTCTGGTCTGTGTCCAGTATTTCAGGGAACAACTTGAATGGTTAGAAGGTATCACCAGAAACATATCTTCCTTTTAGCTGTAGAAGAGAAGATTCAGACCTATTGATACCTGTTGCTTTGGGAAGTTGTTGAGGATTGTAGAAATTTAATGTAAAACTAAATGAGGTACTGATAACCAAATATGTGAAATCTTAGTAGAAGATAGTCAAAATACAGAAACAGATTTATTTGGTGTTAATTTCATATCCTTATTTCAGAAAGTATTCCCCTGGCTTTTAAACCATTTCTCTTTTATGATTGCATAAAGTTATACACATATAATAGTAACCTTATCAGTTACTTATGGGCTGTGGGGACTGAACCACTGCTTATTTTCCTAGTCTGGAGTATGATTACTTGTTGAAGATGTGACAAATTTAGGTCATATTTGGCATGCATTTAAATTTAGCCTGGGACTGATATATAAAGAGGTAACAAACCAAAATTGTTTTCCCTTGTGTGGCTATTGCAGCCAGGCTGCAATTTATTTTGTACTGTGTTAAGTTACAATAAAAGATACATTCATAAAATAAAGTAAGGTAAAGAGTTCAGTCATGAAACATTTTTTTGGTTAGCTTTCATCATTGTACCTTTAATTGTGTTAATTACTTCAAAGAATTGTCTTAGAGGCTACTTGAAGAGCAGAATCAAAGAGGAGGGGCAATAGCCTTCAGCAAACCTTTATTATGAGAACATTCTTACAATAACTTACAGGATAGACATCACTAAAACATCACTAAAACAGCCACTTATAAAATCCCCTTGCTTCACACCTTTTTTTTTTAAAGATCATAATACTTTTGGTTTCTTAATATTGTAGAATAGCGTACTCCAGTGCCTGCAGCTAATGGTGGAGAGCAAAGTGCTTGTTCTGTAATTGCAACTTTCTCATTTTTTCATTTTTGGTATGTGCTGAGGAGAAGATTCTAAGTTACATGAATTCAGTTGTTCTAGTCACTCACTGCTGTGATGTGGACGTCTTCCTGAGGAGACAAAACAAAAAGTGCTCTGTCCTGTGCCTGTGGCTTCCCAGCATGCAAGAGCTGGAGTATAAACAGAAAAGTTTGTGAAAAATACAAGTGTGGTGGTAGAATCATAGCATCACTGAATGGTTTGGGGTGGAAGGGACCTTAAAGCCCACCCAGTTCCACCCCCCTGCCATGGGCAGGGACACCTCCCACCAGACCAGGTTGCCCAAAGCCCCATCCAGCCTGGCCTTGAACACCTCCAGGGATGGGGCACCCACAGCTTCTCTGGGCAACCTGTGCCAGTGCCTCACCACCCTCTGAGTGAAGAATTTCTTTTGAACATCTAATCTTAAATCTCCCCTCTGTTAGTTTAAAACCATTCCCGTAGCCCTGTCACTACACTCCCTGACAAAAAGTCCCTCCCCAGCTTTGCCATAGGTGCCCTTTAGGTACTGGAATGCCGCTATAAGGCCTTCCCAGAGCCTTCTCTTCTCCAGGCTGAACAATCCCAGCTCCCTCAGCCTGTCTCTATAGGAGAGGTG
Organism: Cygnus olor; assembly: GCF_009769625.2. Taxonomy (NCBI): domain Eukaryota; kingdom Metazoa; phylum Chordata; class Aves; order Anseriformes; family Anatidae; genus Cygnus; species Cygnus olor. Next base: position 47,901,406 of record NC_049171.1, on the reverse strand, counting down.
TTCCAGCCCTCTGATAGTCTTCGTGGCCCTCTGGACTCACTCCAACAGGTCCATGTCCTGCTTAAGCTGTGGGCCCCGGAGCTGAATGCAGTGCTCCACGTGAGGTGAGAGGAGAGCCACCTCCCTCTCCCTGCTGGCCAGGATACGATTAGCTTTCTGGGCTGCAAGTGCACATTGCTGGCTCATGTCAAGCTTTTCATCCCCCACATCCTTCTTTTGCAGGGCTGCTCTCTATCTACTTGTCCCCCAGCCCGTATTCGTGTTGGGAATTGCCTCGAGCCAGGTGCAGGACACTGTGCTTGGCCTTGTTGAATTGCCTGAGATTCATATGGGTAACTGCATTTTGTAAAGGTTTGTGGGGTGGTTTTTGTTTGTTTTGTTTTTGTTTGTTTTTGTGTGTTTGTGTAGTTGGATACCCTTGGAGACAGGTGGCTGAAACTCACCCATGAAGTTCTGCAGTTGAGATACTACTTCTGACAGTCTTTTTTTTTCCACTTTTTTTCTCCCTGTAAGTTATTATAAGGTCTTCCATTCAAACAATACTTGCAGTTAATTTGGAAAATGCTTATTTTTTACTGCAAATGATGTAAGACTGATTTGGTTGTTACAAATGTAATATAACTAAGTTATTACAATTGAGATGCAGCACTAATTTGGTATGTCAAATAGATAAAACATTACTTACAGAAAATGTTGAAATTCATGATGCCTAGTAAATGGAAACTGCTCATTGGTATCATGATACATTTAAAAAGAAGTCTTTGGTTATTTCATATGTTAAGAATGTTACCCGAAACCTGATTGACTTATTTTTTCTTTGTGCACAAATAGTCCTAACACATTTTTAGACTGAGGCAGAAAGTAATCTCCAGGTAACAATATTCTATGCTATTTTAAGTATGTATGCCCCACTGATGATTTTTAAAGCACAAAATAATGATGACATACCATGCAGAGGTCTTGCTTGCCTGAGGCTAGTGGTCCGAATGCAGTCAGTGCAGACTTCTGTTTGCTGATGAAAGTGTTGAAAAGGAGCTGGGTTTCATTGCTTCCTTTTTTTTTTGTGACAGTTGTCTTTTTTTATTTGCTTTTAATTATACTGCATTCAATTAACTGCTGAAATCTTTTAAACAGTAAGAAACGAAGGATAAGGACTTCTAGGAAAGAAGTTTGAAGGTCAATTTTGGCAAAAATAAGGTTCATCTGATTGCTGGATAATGACAAGAAGACGACCAGGCAGTTTGGATGAAATGTGCCAAGCCAGAGGCAAGGTAGCTTTTCAGGTAAAGGACAAGGGCCCTGACAGACTTCCTAGCAAGTGAGGAAGAGGAGAGTGACCAGTAAATTATTAGAGAAACACCTAATGAGAGAGGGAGAAGGCTAAGAAATCAGATTTCAAGAAGGAAAAGTAATAGGGGCACATTACAGAAGTGAGATTAAAGAGGAGGCAGGTGGCGTGTGTGTGCTGAGGGCTGATCACAGGGAGGTTGTCAGACATGTATGAAACAATTCCAGTTTGCATCCAGAGCATTCCAGTGGTTTCAAGATGTTTTCGGCTTCTAAAAGCAAACTACTGTGTATACCCTTTTAATCACTGAATGGAAAACAATGGAAAGATATATTTCAGCAGACTAACAGCTCCCCTTACAGACATCAGTTCATGAACTTTATTTGTCTTGCATGTTTATATTGTTCATATACAGTCTGACAGCCTTTTTCTGTCTGGCTGTATACTTGCCAAGTAGAATAGGAAATATTTAGCATTTTTCATAAAAATCTTCGATATGATAAGCAGAGGATTGTAAAGTGACTTTACTTAATTGAAGAGGTATGTGAGTAATATGCTAGAAGAACTATAGGGAAGGAGAGCTTTTACTAATTAAATCTTAGACATAATGCAGAAGTGATGGTGACGTTTGAGTGTGCAAATGACAAAGCATTAGTTTGTTCAAATGTGTTTGGACACTGAACAATAAGAAGTGCTTTCCTATTCTGGTGGGACTTACAAATATTAGGTATAGGGGCTTTCAATTATGTAGTGAAGTAACTTCAGTTTTAGCTTCATAATTTGCTGAAGGATTTAGTAGTGTGTCCGAAATCTTGTATCGGCTATTGTAGCAGCCTTGTAATTTGAATCTGTGCAATAGTCGTGGGTAAAGGTATTACAGCTCTGTGAAGCTTTTCCTTTGTTCGTGTACATTGGGCTCTAAAAAGTTTATTCCTATTGCCTTAGTCATTGCATTCTTGCTTCTCAATCGTTTGGTTTGAAAGACCTCTACAGAAAAAAATAAAATCTGTAGCAAAATGGAAGAGGGCAAAAAAAAATCCCTAAGAAATGGGAATCTCTTTTTCCTGGAGGACAAATAAAAGCTGTAATGAAATTGACTACTGTGGAAAATGAGATTGGGTTATATCAGAGTACTTTTGTCAGAAATTGTAAACAGTCACCGAGTTCAGAAGTAAACCAAATCTTTTTTCCCTTTTCCCAATTTAGTGTCATGAACATTTGTTCTCTATAGGACTAGTACCTATTATATACTTATTTTTGCTATATTATTGCTATTTGAGGTTTTTATTGCATGTTTTGGGAAGAAAGTTTTTTGAGGTAGAGGGGGGGAAAAAATCAAAATCAAAACCTTAATACCTGCAAGAAAACAAGTAATATTTTGTGAGCTTGTTTAAATACTTGAATTTTCAACTGTTCAGAGAAAACTACTTGCAGATAAACAGGTTTTATTAGTGTAACTGAAAACTATCTTTCTGGATTTACTAAACAGTTTAGTTTTTAAAGCATGCAAGAAATCTTTTTGTTTTGGTTGGCTGCTAAGTGATGCAGTTAGGAGAACTTTAACAAGTGGCTTAAGGCAATCGTGTTGAATGGAAGAAGTGCTTGAAAGGAATCAAAATTGGCTGGAGAGATCTTGGACTGTGGTTTCACAAGCAGCTGGGTTGGTGTGAGGGCTCTCGCTGCTGGAAGGAGCTAGCACGCTCTTCTCTTGCCTGTGCTGGCCTACCTCTCCCATGCGTTGGCTTTGCTTGTCTGGCCTTTCTGTAAACTGGTTTAATTCCTTAATTCAGGGAAAAAGAAAACAGTAAGTTTTTTTTGTCATTTTGGGTTTGTTTCCTGTTGGTCTGATCTGATTCAGTGATAGAAGCAGCGTAACGTGCACTGGCTTGCGGTGCTTGATGTTTAGGTTCCTTAGTGAGGCTTTGCTGTTGTGGAAAAGTTAAGCTTCCCTTTCTGTGTCTTGAATCTTCATGGACGCTCTTGTCACTGGTGTCGGAAGTAGCAGGTGAGCTTCTAAACTCGGTGGCACCTCGTGTTCCTCTGTTTCTATACCAGCATCTCCTTTAGTTGAAATGAAAACAGGCTATAACAATTCTTTTCTCTCCTTGATTCCAAAATTCAGATGAATGGCCTTGAGTACTGTAGGTGTCCTTTGCTGCTGCTACAGATTGGTTTCGTTAACTTGTTTAGTTCTACAGACTGGCAATGAAGAGTGGTATCAAGCCAAGAATGCAGGCACGTGTCTAGGTTTTCTGTTCACCCCTTCACTTCAGGATGTAGTTAACATGGGAGCACAGCTGTTGGCATTCCTCATACACATCTGGCAGGAGCAATCCTTCTCTATTTCATGATAATTTCATTTTAATACAGAGCTCAGTGTAGGAAAGGATGTTTGCCTTTCACAGGCTTCTGAGGTGAATAGGTGTCAAATACGCCTTGAATACTTTAACAACTGGTTTTGCTTAGGCCACAGAAAGAGGTCTGTTTCCCAGTTAAGGATAGCCAACCTCACGCTCAGTCACCTACCTATGTTTCCTGAAATTTATTTTGCAGTAACTTACTGCATTTCAGTGCTATTTTTTAAATACCTTGTTTGAAGAAATCTCAGATAAGCTGAGCTGAGAATGGCTACCCTCCCAGACGGGGTAAGTGGGATGCTTAAAATCTTCCAGCTGTTTGTCAGCTACTTAACTCTGCTCTGAAACTGCTGTACCATCTGTCTAGCTAAAAAAAGGTGCAATGAGCAAAGAGAAAAGCATGTTTCCAATTCAGATGAGTCTACTGCATCCTGTGAGATAATCAAGTCACAGATGATTATGGGAACAGTGAATTTTAAATTTTATAGCAATAGCTTCATAAAAGACATAGAAAGCTGAAGTTTGGATGAATTCAGCTTCTGGGTATCTCAGAGGAGCCATGTCATACCATCCTAAGTTTAAAGTAATATTTTTGTCCACTATGTGGATTTATTGTTCCTCAACTTTGCTTGTAGGTAATAGATTTTTTTTCTTGTGTAAAATGTCATTTTATCAAAGTTAATACTAGCTACCCTTTATTTCATATTAGGTAGCACAAATGCCTTGAATTTGGTGAACAAAGATTTATGAAACCTGTGAAGAGATATGAAATGTGACAGGAAGATGGAGTAAATTTTATAGATTTGAAATGATAAATTATCTCTTGTTCATCGAATTGCACTATAGAAGCCATCTTTTAACCTGCTTGGAGTTTAAGAGGCCTCCGACAAGAAAAGCATGAAGGAAATATCTTATCCGCTATTGCCATCTGCAGGGCATCATTGGAACAGACAGGGAACAAAGGGGAACAGAAATTTGGACGGCTGTTTGCAGTGTCTGATAAGAAAAGTGTTACCTCCAACAAAAATGTGAAAAAACAAGGTTTCTGTCACGCTGAGCTTCATAACATATATATTAATTTTCAGCTTCTGGGCAGCATTGGATTTGTTAGGTGGGGAATATAATGCCTCATGAGGTTTCTGCATACATCTTTCTTCAGACTTCTTGAAAGAAATACCAATTACTTAAAATCATACTGCCACCATGAGCTGTATTTGGGATGACTGGCCCTTTGGCTCTGCTTCCTTTTTGAAAGCTGTCTTTGACAGAAGTAGTGAATCCTAAATACTTCCTTAGTATTCCTTCTATCATCGTTCCTGTGAAGGCACATCTTGGAAATAACGATGGAAATCTGCAGCTGCCCTGCTAGGTCTGTTTGTTGCTCTGCAAGAAGAGGATTACCATCTCCACAGACCCGTAGGCAAACAGGGCGTAGGTGCAAGTTGCTAGCAGTAGGCAAAGGATGTATATGTGAAAGGATATGAATAATAACTACGAAGAATCAATGTTGTGGTTTTGGAAGAGGAGGTGTGTAAGCCAAAACCAAATGTGGGTAAGGTAGAAGTGGTAATGGTGACAGTATCTGGAAAATGGTTAAGCCCTATAAAGTTGCCATTGGTTAGAAGTCCATAGCTGCTGTCTGACGTGTGGCTGCAGCAACAAGTCTGGGAGCGTTCCCATCTGTGCTGGAAGAGCTCAGCATTCACAAGGAGTGTTTTCTTGAGTGCCCAACGCAGGCCTCTTCAGCCTGTGTTGGGCAGTTTTCTGCCAGGTGTCCGTTGTGTACAGCAAATTAACGATGTAGGTCATTGAGAGCATCTTGACTTGGGATCCACGTTTCAGCCCGTTTGTTTACATGTTTAGCAGGAGTTAATTTTTACTATGTCAATGTCTGTATCCAAGGTTGTTGCTGTGGACAGCTTTTATAATGTGCATCAGAAAACAAATGTTTCAAAAAGCACAATCTGTGGTGTCCTACACTGTGTTATTGAAGTAAGTCTGATGGATGTCTTTTTGAGGAGCTATGCAGAAGGGAGGTGAATGATGCATGCTAACAGTGTTTCAGGTTTACAGACACCCTTACTTCAGCTAAAACTGTGAATATCTAAAATTCCCTAGTCATTTTATTTGAAGGAGTCCTTGGATCAATGCAGGAAAGTAGATGCATGAAGAAAAGATTTGAGTGAGATCAGAGATCCATTGAGGACTTTGCTGCTGCAGAAGTGGAGATTAGATACATAATGATGGTAAGTCAGGGTTGATCCTGTACTTTCATCTTGTTAAATCCTGAATTAAAAGATTCTTTTAATCCCAGAAGAGCGGATTTTTCCCAGATGCATACACTACCACAGAAGGGGCATCAACACTTGCACCAGAAGTTGGATTAGTGAAGCAGCTTCAGTACTGAAGAGTATCTTTACTCATGCGGCTGTTCTGATGATCTTCTGAAAGCAAAAAGGAAATACTCTAATTTCTCCATGTTATAGGACCAGGAATAGGAAGAGGCAAAGCCCTTACTCTGTAACAACCTGATTCCTATGTAAGCTTTTGCTTGTTTTTTTTAAAAAAAAAAAAAAAAAAATCACTGCCACTACCAAAAAAATGTAATAAAACTATTTGTGCGTGTGATTGAAAGACTATGCCTCTCTGGCCAGGTTAACCTAGCATTATGTTCCAGAACATAAGAAGTTTGCAATTTCTGAATCAGTTTTTCACTCAGACCTGACAAAAAACCAAAGTTTTGAAGCAAATTATTGCTCCTACAAGCCCCCGGGGGGGGGGGGGGGGGGGGGGGGGGGGGGAGAATAGAAAAGCTTAGTTCCAATTTTAAGTATGCAGTGTTTGTTAAGGTGCACACTAAACAAGTAGGCTCCAGGCCTCGAGTTCTGGGAATTCTGTCTCTTTACTCTGTCCTTTTGTGGATTAAAAAATAAAATAAAATACAAAAGTGAACCTCAGATGTAGATCAGACATCAAAAAGCAAGGGTGTATGGAAATGGTGCTGATGGTAAATGAACAAATTATGGGAAAGTTGCCATTGGGCACTTACTCAGTCTGCAGATATGAAAGGCAAGTATCTGCTCGTAAGAGAGCATCTGGAATGAGATGCTTCAATACAGAAGCATCAAGCTGATTTCTTTTGACTGTAGTATTTTAATCTGTAGGGTACTGTTTTCCATTGTTATTTGATTGCATCTTGGGTTAGAATATTATAAGTGTCTAGAAAGCCTTCAGGGATACAGAGAAGTCTCAAATAATTTGCAGTATGTGACATCAGCCCTTCATTTAAAAAAAAAAAGTCTGTTAGTATCTTTTTAAAGTCTTAAATAAATCAGTACTTATTTGCTGTTGCTTATAGTAGGAATCATAAACAGTTTGAGATCAGTGGAGCTGTTTGGGCAGAACAGAGGATGTTTCATTATTTAAGAGTGGATGTTAAAAGAAGTGTGTGCTCTTGTTTAACTGAACTTCCATGGATATAGGCTTTCTCTCAATAATTGATTTCCAAGAAGCTGTGGCTAAGAGTAATTCCACTAGGCAAGTTCTTGTAGTGAAAATGCATGTATTTATGGCTCAAGTTCTCCTCTAATTTAGGATTTGAATGATTTTTCTTCAAAAAGAATTTGCCTATGAATGCACGTGCAGAAAAGCGAAGGTTACCATTAGCTTGAAAGAGTAAAAGCAGATGCCAAAGTTGATCCTCGATTAGAAAAGATTTCCTCTTCGTTTTAAGTGACACGATTAGCGTGCAAGAGGGTAATAATGGGGTCCTGTTAACAATGGGAATTGCGTATGGGGTCCCATTAACAATGGGAATTGCATAGTTAAATCCTCACGCATCATGCCGAATGGCCATCACGTCATGTCAGTTATTAACGTAGGAACCTACTGGGCAAACCAAAGAGCAAAACTGAAAACACTTCTCAGGATAGTATTTTTTCCAGCTGTTAGGATCCTTTATATTAGCAGGGCACCAAATTTATGTTGAACCATTTGTGTGAATGTTTTTCTGTGTCCATTTATAGGAGAGAACTTCAGAGAGTCGCTGTCCAGGTAATTTGGACCAATAATTAGTTTTGTCATTTGGCTGTACGTTTGTAATAATTCATTTTTCTGCACTGTGCTTGGATTGCAATGAATAAGTAAACAATTATAAAGCCATGCAGTAGGGTGCTTATGTCCTTGCAGCTTGAGTAGTCAACATTTTGATATTCCTATTCAAGAGGAAGAGCGCAGAAGTGGGATGGATAGTTCTCTTTATACCTTGTAAGATAACATAAACAATTATTTTTCCTTTCATGGTAATGAAGGAGCCTGCCTGGACCATAAAAACTCTGGGTTCAGAGTTTTGGCTTCATCTCCTAGCTTCTTGGAGGCTTTTCTTTCCTCTTTGTCTTTTCTTCTTAAAGAAAGAACTAGCTAGCTGAGGCTTTTATTTTTGTTATTTTAACTTGATTGATGGCTACAAGAATCCTGCTGTTAGTGGAAGTCCTGGAAATGAATGCGTTTCCCTAGCATAGGGCCACTCTCCTGCCTCCTGAGTTCATGCTCAGCTAAGAAGAGAAGCCCCAGCAGACCCGAGTGGAAGATTGGGTCACCACAAGTCAAGAAGAGCCCTGGAGCCAGGGGGAACAGGGAGTTTTCATTGTGTGGCTTTCCAATTAAAATGTAAATTAAGGCACTCCCACTCCCTGTACCTTAGAGCTGTGACCCGATGGTGGGATGATTTGCCGCAGCGTTGGGAAAAGAGAACTTCCATCGGAAGTGAAGTGCCTTTTGGAGAGGAGGAATTGACTCCATTGGGAGACCTTTTACTCTCTCCTTAACGCTTTGATTTTTGTTTTTATTGAATTCATCCACCACTCAACAATTACATATTGTTCAAAAGGTTCATGAACAGCCTTCCAAAAGGCAAAAAGAAACAGTGAAGAGCTCTGACCAAGAATGGAGGAGATTTTCCTGATTGTGGACTACTGTGCTTACCTTGGGAACTCTGAAGACATGTATGGATCTGTAGAGGTTAAAAAGTTTTAAAAACATTTCTAAAATGAGCATTTCGATCTTGTGAAGTTGAAGGATGCTTTTTGGGGAAAAAAAGTCTGTTCTCTGTGAGTAACTGGAACTTTCCATGCTTTTATGAAGTTCATTTTGGTGTTCATTTGAATGTGAGTTGGAAGAATATCGCGCTTTAAATGATAATCTACACTAACAAAAGTGATGTCGTGTTTGTATCCCACTTATTAAAAAGCTCAAAGTCTTACACGAGAGGAGGTGGGTAGATATTAAACACAGATTTATGGTGGCCCTTACAGTAAAAATTCTATCAATTCCTTTCATGGTTTTATGGAGCATTTAGCTGGACAGTAGTGATTTATTTCCCAAAACAATGTGCTAAATTTTCAGGATCTGTCTTTTGTGTTGCATGCTGTAACAGTCGAGCTTTATCTCGACCCATGATCTTTAAAAGATACTTGCTTACAATGGGTGTGCAGTCAGATTACAGCTTGTAAAATAAACTGTGAACGCTGAATAAAGTGCATTCACCTAGCCCAGAGCAAATGCAAAATAATGCAATGTAGCTTGACCTTTTCTCGTGGCAGGTTAACCTGAGTCTAATTATTTGGGATTTGCCTCAGGCTAGGAATGGACAGGAATCACAGCTTGGCTGATGTAGTAACTTTTGACTCTTCATAGCTTGCTTTTGTGTTTACATCCTGGGCCACGAGGGAGAGGGTAAGGAATTGGGGGTAGGACAAAGAGGGACAAACCAAAAGTGCTTGTAGCAGCAGTTTTAGGAGCCTGCTGGAAGCCAGCTGAAGTTCAGGTCCATGCCTGGGGAGTGTGTAGTGATAGATGTTTCAGTTGCTTACACTCCAAATAGTGTTAGGACCAATCCCCAAATTAAAAAGGGATCAGTGGTGCTGTTACTATTAGAATTTTTTTCCCTCTTTGACATACGTAAAATGAAGCTGAATTTTATATCTGCAGTGTTGAAACTGATACAAATGTCTAAAGAAAAGTTCTTGATTTGTTGGGGCCTTGCACTAATAGGGGAGCTGCATTGTAAGTACCGTGTTTATATCATTAAACTTGTCATTTCTATTAACAGTTATGAAGATAATTTAATATCATAATTGTATTTTCATCTGTGACTCCAAATGTGGCCTCTGAATTAGAATCCTAGAATCACAGAATGGCTTGGGTTGGAAGGGACCTGGAAGATCATCTAGTTCCAACCCCCTGCCATGGGCAGGAAATTAGGGAAAGTCAGTCATCTCTTGTGGGCCAGTAAATTCATTGTTTTTTCTGCCTTGCTGTGAAAGTACCCTGATATTAACGGGGTAGGCTATTGGCCACGTTTGTGCTGAGCTGTTGCATTGCCAGCACAGCTATCGGAACTTCCCCTTTCAAAATGCCAGTAGGAGAATTTATTTTATTTTATTCTGTTGAATGGCAAGTGCTTTCATAGCCGCGTGCTCTACAGAAAGATCTTGGTCATTGCAGCTTGAGATAACAGTAAAAAAAAAAAAATCTATAACTTTTACTATCAAGTCACTTCTGAAGTTTGTACAAATTTTTGAAGTTCAGGTTAGTGCCAGTATAACAAAAAAAAAAAAAGAAAAAGCAAACAAACACAGGAATTTCACTACTTCATTGCAATTAATATGTAAGTTCATGAAACTGAGAAGTGTACAGCTACATTCTAAATTAGTGAAGTGCCATAGAGCTCAGCATGAAATTGTATTTCACAAGATGCCAAAAAAAAATAAATCACTGCGTTAAGCTTTAAAAACCCACACTTACAAATAAGCGGAGTTTGTGATGGTATGTGCCAGGTATTCTCAGTGTGTTTATGCCTTTATTTTGAGTGTAGTTCAGAATCTCAAACACTTCAGTCTAGTTTTTGTAGCTAGGAATAAATATACCAAACAGGCAGCTTCCAAATGGGGATGGATTTATGCCATAGCTTTTACTGTAGCCATAGCAAAATGGAAGGCGAGGTAGGGAAGTCTTGACTGATGAGTTGGAATTCAGAACTACATTAGCAGGCTTCTCATGAACTATTTGAAAATCTTGTTTTTCTGGCCATAAGAGACTTTTCATGATGTGATATGGACAATTTAATGCTACACTTGCCATCCATGCAGCAGCTACGCCGTCCCCTGGTGAATCGTTGTGAAAATTCAGAAAAACATTCTAGCTTTATTTTGAAGAAGCAGTGGTCTTTTCTTCTGGTTAAGATCATGGCTTTCATCCATGTTATCCTGTTTCTTGACTTTGCTTTGAAAAAATAGTTTTGGTCTGGAAAATGACCAGTTTTACCCTGTAGAAAAATATTTCTGTAAAACTAGTAAAAAGGATGAAGTCTGACTTATGGTATGCTTGCAGTTTTGTTGATTTTCTTTTTTTTCCTTTTAACTCAAAAACCAGTTTCAGTTTTCATCTGAAGCAGTTTACTTGAAACTGTTTTCAAAGTTTCTTCAGACTTGTATAAGGTCAATATTTGAAGAAAAAACTATCATTTTTGAGCTGAATTCTTCTGGTTTGATATTGGGAGAAATGTATCTTGTACTTTGCAACTGGTGTAACAATGAACTGTATGTCTACAAATATACAATATTTTGCTGTTGATCCAGGGAAAAGAAGTATCAGCCTATTGGTCTCTTAAATTTAAAAGTAACTTATTCACAACCCCCAGCCCAAACACTTCAATGAAAAACCTGTATTTTTAGATTGAATAACAGAGTGAATTTTCTTCTTAGGCCAAAAAGCTAATAGACTGTGCATGTTTTGATGATGGTGGATTTTTGTTTTGTTTTTGATAGGAACCTACGTTGGCTGGCACAGCTATAGTGCAAGAAACTCTTCTGGAACAGCTCCCTGTGTAGAGTCTTAGAGAGTAGAAGTGACTTGACTGCAGAACAATGTTGGCCTCTTCTGAACACTGTAATTACTTAAAATTGCTTTATGAAATAATGTTTGCCCATAGTTACACTGGCGTGAGCAATTTAAAGACCCGTAACAGTGGTCCCCAAGCAGTATCTTGTGAACATCTTGCGTATGTGACTTTGTGTGGCTCTAGGAAAGAAAAAGTCAAAACTGGTACTGCCACTGCTGTGTTGACATGGAAAGCAAGTCACTGTGATAGCACTGTGTAGGCCAGCTTGCTGAATGTTTTCCCTGGGTTCGCAAAAGGTTTGTATCACTGTTCCCTAGCTATTGCTGATAAACTTCATTCTTAAATGTGCTTTGTTTTCTTGTAAGGGAGAAAACAGTTGTCATCTTTTCAGTTGATGCCTGATGATGCTCTGATGGTGAACAGATCTCTATACTTAACTGAATTTATCCTCACTGCGTATGCTCACATATAGGAAGATGAATGGTGGAGTCTGTGAAATGTGTTCAGGCTCCTTCTTGAGGAAGGAAGCAAAGCAAGCTATTGAACATCCGCTGCACCCTCTGGGTAATGGATGTTTTGGTCTCCCCCTGAAAGAAATCCATTTACCTGACTCGAACAGTGCAATAGATCACCTCATCCCACATGTCACTACTGGAGCTTAAGGACACGTTTAACTGCAGCCCAGTCTCTTAAAATTTTAATTATTTTGCACAAAAATGGGATTGCTGATCGCTGACCTGCAGTAACATGCAACATTAGCCAGCCTTGTTGGATACTTCAAAACGCTCAAGTTTAGATGAGGACACATGTCTAGAGGCATTCAAAATGATTAAATGGCTATGAAATCATGCAAGAGCTCAGTGCTGATAGTGCTTATATCTCCCTATAACTTTGTAAGTGATTATTCAGCTTGTCTGCGGGGGTATGATAGGATCGAGTGACCCAGCACTGTCATGGCTCTGATCCTCCTCTTTGAGCACAATATAGCATAATGAAATAATCACTGTTACTCCCCTGCGTTGGGCACTCCAGCGACAGTGGACTGATGATGTGGGTCTTGGGGAGAAGTGTGAAAATAGAAACTGAGGATTGTTAGCCGAAGTGCTCTTGGTGGGACTATTCTGGACTTTAATTCCAGAAGAGACTTAAGCAAATTTTTGGAATTTTGTTGGTCCTAGACAATGCTGAAAACCTTCTTTGGAAGATCCTTCCACTGAAAGAACATTAATAACAGTCTTTGACTAACCTTAACAGCCAGTGAGGAGATCTTGCCTCTAAATCAGCTGACTGAAGTTATATTCCTTCTTCAGTTACTATAAAGTTATTCACTAGATGGGTTTTACCCTAAAGTTGTAAGAGATGCCAGAGACTGAATGTTGCAATATGAAATTTTGTAGGCTTTGTGTGACAGAGAATGTAGTAATGGACCTCAGTCATTTATATCCAGCATTATTAAAAGAGAAGAATGTAATTTTACAAGTTAATGAACACTTTTCCTTCGCTTTTTGCCACATACAATGCTTTTCCCTTCCACATATGCTTGATAGAATTGCATGGACCACAAAATTTCACTGGATTAATGTGGGTTGGTGCAACTGGAACCTTCTCCTAGATAAGAAATGGTTTCTTCAGTGCTGCTTCAGCAGCCAACCTCGTCCATTCTCAGCTTGTGCCAGGCTTCTCCTGGGGAAGGAGTTAGTGGTTGTGAGTCCACCTGCAGGTAACCTCAGCCCCAATAAGAGCAGTTCCCATGGCTGCTGTGACCTGTGGCACAGCGGCCAGTCTAGCTATGACCCCTTCTTTTTCTTCTTCTTCAGCATTAAGAGCAAGGGCAGGAGCTTTGGCATGCGTGGCAGTTACTGCTGCAGTGAGGGGGGGGAAAAGGGAGGTAAGGAGCCAGCACTGCTGTAGGATGCGCTGTAGAAAGGTCAGCAGGGAGTAGCCCAGAGCTCAAGTCCAACCACAGAAACTGCCAAGACTGGACCTCGACGAGCTGTGTTTTCCAAGGGCCTCCAAAAAGTCCTTTTAGCCTAGGTTAAGAAGTTAACTTTAAAGTTCATGTTTAAAGCTTACAGCCTGTTGTATGCTTTCATGGGCGTGGAGGATAGCGGTGATGGAAAACAATTCTAACTTCTAGAATAATGTGTGGGGAAAACACATTTCATAACCTCTTTGGAGTCATGCTGCATTGTGTATGTGCTGTTGCATTGGATATCATTTTTTTTAAAAATGATTCTTTTATTAGATATAGATTGTATTTGGGGAGATCTCATTTAAGTTGCTGTGTGCTTCGCTGCTGTCACTTACAAGGACAAATGTCCTGGTGGTGTCTACTTAAATCATTTGTCTCCATTCCCCTCTGTCTTGTCTCTCAATAAAATTGCTTAAAAAAGAGTAAGCAGATGCACATCTGGACGTTCAAAATTCGGGAGATGCTAATGTGATATTTGTAGTCTTGTATGTATGCTTTGAGAAGTCATGGTATGTTATTAGGTAAAAGAATAAAAAGCAAAAGGCATTTGTTCCTTTCCTTCTAGCTGCAACCTAATAGTGGGATGACAGTGTATCAGAAGCACCATGTCCACAGTATTCGAGATGAGAGCTCATTTTTTACAAATGGTACTTTATCATTTAGTTGAATCAGTCCTGCGAAGAAGTACAGGATGCAGGTATTCCTTCTGCAAAAATGGAAGAAAATACAAGGTTAGCAAGGGAATATTTGTTTCTGTTGCTCATCTCATCAGTTACATTGAGAGCTTTCCTAAAAAGAGAAGATAATTCTGAGAGGTTGACAGAAGAACTTCAGTTGCACAAACCATTTTTTTTGCTTGAAATTGACAGAAGATCATGATTAAAAGGAAGAATTGTCTCAAGACAAATTCTTGCATTAGTGCATTGTATGTTTACTACAGTGGTTTTAATAACACAATATAGTGCAGGGGTCAAACTATTCTGTATACGTTCGTAGCTGGTACTATATTTGAATATAATGAACATAATCATGTAGGCATAAAAGTACTCTAATTCCAATATGATGAAAAACGAAAGGCTTTGTGCTGGTTCATAGATTGTTGGCTTCAAGTAATTTAAGTCATCAGAATCTGACATTTTAATAACTTTGGATATACCTGGAATTATAAGTTATGTATCTTAGTTGTCATTTATACCAGCTAACTTGAATTTATCTGCTTGATGCACTGTCTAAAATGCTCTTCTCCTTCAGAGCTAAATTGAAGTGTGATGAATTCCTAAGTCTTAGTTTTTGTAGTTTTTAAATATGTTTGGTAAATTTGAAGTGGCATTGTTGCCTAGCAAAAAATAATTCAATGTTCTGTGGTTAGGTGTTATCTTATGTAAATGCTGCTATACTATTCTGGTATTATATTATTTTATAGAAAGCATGCAGTTTTGTATTTCACTACTCCTGTAAGCATAATAGGTTGGATGAGATGAGAACACCAGTACTACAAAATCATTGTCACACATCTCATTAAGAAATGGTGAATTTAAGTTAAAAATACTAGGATATTGGGATTATCTTCATACATAGTATTTGAAAGAAAGACGGTTTATCCTAATACATGACTGTGCACTGGACCCCTCATCAAGGACAGTATATTCTACTAAACTTTAATAGTAAAGTCAGTAGATGAAACAAGCCAAGAATTAAAATGTCTGTCCTCCCTTTTATAGCCTGGAAGAAGCATTTACATTAAATCATGACGTTGTCATTCAAGTCTCTAGATGGCATTAACAGTGTTCTCTGATAAACAGTCACCAGTCAGAAGACTGAGTACACTGTTTTTATTCTTTTATCAGAATAAGCTCTGTGGAGTCAATTCTAAAAAGGTCAATAAGGGGAGCTAATTAAACTTTACTTGTTGAGAATTTGCACCAGGACTGACATTTTCTATATACAGTCTATTAACATTTACAAGTTCTTATTTTTAGATTTCTGACTTATCTATAACTTTCAGGTGCACCCTTGACAGTTGAATTATCATTTTCAATCATTAAATCTAGAGGACAAGGATCTGATTACTTGACTACAGACTTTGGTTTGATCTCAAGTTCTGCTTAATGAACAGAACTAGTAGTTACTGGTGTCTTTAAACTTAGCATGTATCCTTCTAGATCTTGCCATGGGGAAAGAGTAAAATTGCCTGCAGGATTTGCTGTTTTTTTTGAAGCAGTGATTTCTGTACATGAACATGAAGGAATTCTCATGAATGGGTGCTGCTGTGTGTATTTACGTTGGTTGAGGATGTGAAATACTTTTGCATATGGGCATCATGCTTTGTATTTTTGCTCTGTGTAACTTGTTGAAACCCTATGGTCTTGCCTATGAGATAACAGGCTGTCAGTAATTTGGAGTTTGTTGTCTGTCCAAGATGGGCGAAACTGAGACTCTCTATGAAGATGTTACTTTTGGGAGATACCCTGCTTGTTGGGAACTGTCATTCTGGTACTATTATTCTGTTTTGTAGCATTAGTCAGTAGAATTGTATTTCTGCAAAAAGGACGGTGATCTTCCAAAAGCAGGGAAATCTCAATGTGTACCCGAAAGGTAACATTTGATCTCTATCTGCTTCATTCTCTTGCTCTTATTCCTGAAAGAATAGGAAACTTGACTCATAACATTTCACAGTTTTGATGTGCTTTTTTTTTTCTTTTTACCTCTTTCCCTTCTTGTGGCTTGTTACTAAGAGCCTACCCTCACCTAGTTTGTAATGTGGTGAAAGAGGAAGTACGTTGGGGAGCTTGCTGAGGGTGTGCGGCAGGACAGTGCCTGGTCTGCTGACACAGCAAAGCTCTTACAAGTTTGCCTTTGAAGTGGAACCCATTTGAAGTGAGCACGTGTGTGAAGAACTTATTTAGCTAAAATTTGGAAAAGTTAGGGAGGATAGTAAGCATAAAATCTAGAAAGAAGTTTCACAGCATCACAGGACGGCTGAGGTGGGCAGGGACCCCTGGAGGCCACCTGCTCCATCCCCTGCTCAAGCAGGGACACCCAGAGCTGCTTGTCCAGGACCACATCCAGGTGGATTTTGAGGATCTCCAAGAAGGAGACCCCACAGCCTCTCTGGGCAACCTGTGCCTGTGCTCCGTCGCCCGTGCAGCACAGAAGCGCTGCCTGGGGCTCAGAGGGAGCCTCCTGTTCTATGCTTTGTGCCCACTGCCTCTGGTCCTGGCACTGGGCACTACTGAAAAGAGCCTGTCTCCTTCCTCTTTGTACCTTCCTTCAGATACTTACACACATTGATGAGATCCCCTTGAGCCTCTTTTTGTTCCAGGCTGGACAGTCCCAGCTCTTTCTGTGACACTCTAGGACTCTCCGGTATGTCCAGGCCTCTCTTGCATTGAGGGCCCAGAACTGGGCACAGTGCTCCAGGAGCAGCCTCACCAACACTGAGTAGAGCAGAAGGACCACCTCTCTTGGCCTGCTGGTGACACTGCCTAATGCAGTCAAGAATAATGTTAGCAGTTTGCTGATTTTAGTGTTAGCAGCCTGTAATTAAAGATGTACTTCAATACTTTTTAATATTTTGGTGGCTGAACTGAAAGCTTACCTGTCACACTGGACAGAGGAGTTGGGCTAAGCCTCAGTGAATATTAATGGCCTTTTTTCATCCCTGGATATTGTAGGTTTATCTGAAAGATTATCCATGTTAGATTATCCAGGTTATAAACTACAGTATGTGTGCTCTTGGTGTTTGTTTGTTCATTTTGTTTTGTTTTTGTTTTTCTTTGGAGAGACTGAGTAATATTTGTGGTGGACCCATACTTTTGTCTCTACATAGAGACCTCTTCTGAGGTTTGGCTATTAAGGAAAAGCTTAGATGGGCAGGAATGCGTATACAGACCATTTTTCTGCATTGTGTCTTGCCTCGGGGTTAGACTGCATTGTCTGAAGATTTCTGTATGATTTCTACTTTATTTTTTCCAGTAGAGTGTTTTCAGTTTGCTGATAGCAGGGTTGCATGCCTCTGCTAAAAGTTGTAATGAGAAGGAAGACCTTTGTGATTATTTATTATTATTATCACTGGGGAGTGAGTAGCCAGAATAGAGGGGGTGGAAAAAAAAAAAAAAGAAACAGATACTGTTTTTTTTTTTTTTTCAGGGAGAACCCGATTTCTTTATTTTCTGCCTTTTCTTTATTTCAGATCACTGACATTTCACCACAAAATACTAATCGTGTTTCATTTTAGAAACCTCAAGATCCGCTGTGGCTGACCTTGTGGGCAGAACGGAGACATTTGAGCACAAACACAGAGGCACCAAAAAGTTCTAGCATTCTAACCAACTGCTTCATAGTCTAGTGAAGAAAGAAAACGAAATCTCTGAAATTTTGTTTGGAATGGCATCTAACAATGCTAAAACAGTATTTGCCAACTGGCAAGAGCAAAGTTGATAGGTAAAGAAAATTGTTGAAAACACTATTATAATTGTAGTGGTACCATTTTTTTTAAAACAAGCTCTAATATATAATTCCAATGACATGCTTTTAAGATATCTGTACATTTTTCATTTACATTTTGACATTTAAATTTACATCATTTCATGATCCTGTAATTTTACAGCTCATCTTACATACGCTTTTTTTCAATGGCAAATTGAAATCACAGATGAAGTGCACTTAACTTGAGTAAGGAAGAAAAAATGTTTAGTGGGATGGGGAAAAAAATCGTAGCACACAAACATATTCCTTGGCTGCAAACTTGTATGTGCAAATTAGGCTCACTTATGAGAACGACCTTTTTCTTTTTTTCTTGTGCTAACAAATCCCAAGGAAAGTGCATATGGTTCCTCAAAGTATTAAAATGTATCCCGCTTTTGGCGTGGTAGAGAACACATTTTGTTATACTCGAGAACTTGCCAGCACACTACAGTAAAAATATAACTGGACTATTGGTTTTTTGGTGAAAGTTTAGCAAGTTTGCCAAAGTACTTTGGCTGTGATCCAAAGTCAAGCTCTATCCTTCAAACGCAGGATAATATAGGAGGAGGAGGAGAAGTTCTTTATGCTGTGTCTCTGTCATGCTCTCTCTCTTAATTTTTATTAAATATCTAGTCTTATTTTCGTAAGGTATCTTGTAGGCATTTTCTGCTGAAATGTTTGCCTTACAACTTTATTTTAGAAGACAAATACTTACATAGCTATAAGTTAGAAGTAATAAAAGCGCTGTTATGTGCACTGTAGTGGTAAGAAAACATAATTTGAATGCGTGGTTTTGTTTTAACCAAAGGCAGCAGGATAGAAGAATAAATCAGGTTAGTGCTGATTGCGAATTTAAAATCTTGAGCATGCAATCGAAATTTTTTTTCCCTGGACTGAAATTGTTCAGAGAGCTTTTCATTCATGTTACCAAGCTCAAGCTGGCTGTTTAACTCTACTGAGGTTCTGCTTTCTCCTGATACTTATATTTACTTACAGAAAAATTTGTAGTTGCAGGTCATAAGCAGAATGTAGCTTAGCATAATTGTGGTGGCTAATCAAGTTATGCCACATCAAGAAATGTATATATTAGTGGTTTTTTGTCTTGTTTTGTTCCC
Source organism: Cygnus olor (assembly GCF_009769625.2). Lineage (NCBI taxonomy): Eukaryota > Metazoa > Chordata > Aves > Anseriformes > Anatidae > Cygnus > Cygnus olor. Next base: position 47,882,307 of record NC_049171.1, on the reverse strand, counting down.
CCCCTGCCCCCCACTGTCTCACATGAACTAGGTGAGGTCAGGCTTAGTTGGTGTTAAGCTAAAGTAACAGCTGGAAAACTAGTGTGGTGAAAACCAGTGTTAACAGGTAAGTAGGGCCTTATTTTCTGCAAGTCAGCACTCTAATAATGTTAACAAAGTATAATTTGTGAAAAAACGTTCCACAGAAGCTGCTAAACACGGGCTGAAAGTTTTAAGAAAGATCCTGAAATCTGGGATTTGATTTTCATGTAACTCTTTCTACAGATGAGATGTAGCACTGCCAGTTCTGTGCAATAGTTGTGGCAGGTTTTCTGGAGCATTTGTTGTTATTGGTGTCAGAAGGTGTTGGTTATTTGTTTGAAGCACATTTTTTTCAGGTTTTGCTATAAACTTTTGAGTGTATTGCTCGAGGTAATCCTGAAATGGCGAAATGGTGCTTGTGGTGGGTTATGTAACAAAAAAAACCTGTAAGATAAAATAACGGAATACTGGAAATAAATGTAGTCTTGTCATAGTTGTATTTGCTGATTTTTATTTTGTTTCTGCAATGTCAGTACACTCAAGTGGACAAGAACCCTGGGAGCACTCAACTTTTTCAGTGAGTTATATCTTTACATGGATCTCTTTCACCATTGTAGTAGTAAGAGCTTGCTTTTAATATAACTAAAGAATATTGGAAATTTAGAATAACTTTCAGAAGCGTTAGGTATCTTTTGTTAGTAAGGTGTTGTTGGTTTGGATAATGTCACATGGCATGTATGAAAGGTGCATCTTGTGGCTCTTCCTTCCAGGCCAATTAGAATTTTTTTCCTAAGATAAGAATTCAGATAGTTTTATCACAGTTGAATTGTAGTATTAAGCAGAAACATTCTTTCAGATCTTTAAAGAAGAAGTGAGTATTCTTCAAAATAAGCTGGTCTTCCTATAGCGATTTGAGTCCACATTTTTTATGCGAAACAAATTCTATCATCATTTGCTTGAAGATAAGCTACTGCTGGAAGTGCCAATTCTATTCTGTGTTGCTGTCAATGGGAACTTTTAGTGTTGTTTAGAGCTACCTAGCAAAATGTGTCAGGTTATAAGACATTTCCAGGTATGATTAGATAACCTACGTGTTTTTTTATAAATTGTGTAAAAAATGTCGGTTATCTTCCTGCAAATCATAGCCAGAAATTTGTCTCTTCATTCTCACTCCTTCTTTTGTCTCAGCGAAGGTTTAAGATCAGTGCTCTATTCCATTGTCAGAGTCTAGCCTTTCTTTTTTATTTGCTTTGTGTCTCTTGGAGGCAGGATCAAATCAGTGACTTTAAATTTCCTTCTCTGTGACTTGTAATTATAGGGTAATTTTGCTTCTGGCAGCTTCACCTTTAGCTCTGTAGAGCTAAAGTTTTCCCTAGATGATGGACCTTGGAAAATCTTGATTTTTTTCAGGTTGCCTGAAGAAGATTCTTCTATTTCACCTTTCCTCTTAGGATATTTGTCTTGAAAGTTTTTCCAAGGCTGCCTGACTCTGTAGTGAATAAGTTTTCCTTGTACTGTAGGCACCTGAAGTGGTAAATAGGCTTCTTTAAAGCAAAGTGACAAGTCTGGCATGTCATTCATTTTTTCATTTTTCTTTTCATTCTTGATTCTACTCCAAGGATAATTATTTAGTAAGGTGCCCTCCTTTTTGGCAGTTGTGGAGTGGCTCTTTTCTACTCTGTTAGCAGTGCTGCTTTCTACATGTTTGCCATGCAGTCGAGGTCACTGCAGCAGAGAGAAATGAGGTTCCTGCTTCACATTCCTGTCTTGTTTCTTCTTGCCAGCTTTTTTCTCATGGACTCCAGTAATTCCTCCAGACTCTGGCACCAGGCAGTCCAGGAAAATTTGAGGTGGTCAGTACCACTGATGCCTTTCCTGAATAACTACATAACTTCAGTGCAGAATCTCAGTCTCTTATTTGCGTTGGTATACTGTTTGAAATTGTGGTCCGTCTTTTTGTGTCACATCTTACGTAAATAAAACAGCCAGCGTGAAGGCTTAGGTTGTCTGGTCTCTTCCACGAGAAGCCTAGAATCCTTTTGAATGACACAAAACATGTTTTTGCCCTTCTCTCCCTTTGCTGCTTCAACAATATGACATTGTTTTCGTACATTCAGCAAACTGAAGTTCAGGCCCTTCACAAAATGATTGCTGTGGTTTGCTACCCCCCTTTTAAAAGGGCTTTGTGAAATTAAAATCTCATTAATTTGGAAGGCTCTGTAGCTTTAGTTGCATTTTCTTATCCTACTTTTTTTTTTTTTCCTCTACAAGAAGAGACCACGCTTAGAATCACAGAGTGGTTTGGTCTGGAAGGGACCTTAAAGCCCACCCAGTTCCACCCCCCTGCCATGTGCAGGGACACCTCCCACCAGACCAGGTTGCCCAAAGCCCCATCCAGCCTGGCCTTGAACACCTCCAGGGATGGGGCATCCACAGCTTCTCTGGGCAGCCTGTGCCAGTGCCTCACCACCCTTTGAGTAAAGAAAATCTCCCTAATATCTAATCTAAATCTCCCCTCTTTTAGTTTAAAGCCATTGCCCCTTGTCCTATCCCTACACTCCCCGACAGAGAGTCCCTCCCCAGGTTTCCTGTAGGCCTCTACAATTAACAAATGAACATCCTTACATGTAAATGGCATGTCTTCTCTTTCAATTTGTGCTCATTGCTTCTTGTCCTTTCACTTCTTACTGCTACAAGCTTGTCTTTTTTTATTCCCTCCCACCAGTTAGGCACGTAGATTTTCCCCCTAAGACTTCTCTTCTTGAAGCTAAGAAACCCCAGCTCTCTGTGCCAAACGTATTCACACCTTTAGTAGTTTTATACTTTTCAAAAATGTGTTATTGGTTGTTCTATGAATTTGAGGGGTTGGAGTTATGCGGAGATTTTTGTTGAATCTCAAGTTTATTAGTGATAACTGCTGGTAGCAGATTAGATAAGAGTAGATCTGAAAATTTTAATTCAGAGTAAAGAAAAGACAAGTCTTTAGGTACTGCATTTGTCCTTGAGATGCTACTGCTTAGTGAAAAACAAAACAAAAAACATTAGACCTTACAAATTCTGTTTACTTTTCTTACCTGTTTTATGGGAATTTCCCATGCAAACCCTGATTGAAATTTCTGATTAATTTCAGTGGGAGTTGGATCAAATTTATTTTTTTTAGTAGTATGTTGATAAAGTAATTTGTAATCTGGTTATAATACAGGTAATTTCCATTCTTACCCATTTCAGATCAAAATAAGTTGGGCTCCTGAAATGGTCAGTAAACCTAATGGGGTTCTGCATCTGCCTTTCTTCCTTTTTTCCATGTATTTATTTATTTATTTATTTTGAGCTATGGCATGAAACATACTACCCAGCTAAAACACAGGAGGAATGCAATGGCAAGAATCTGTTAGCAGTCAGTGCTGGTAGCTACTGCTTCAGACTTTTCCAGGGAGGTATCAAATCAAATGCAGTACCAAATCCAATTCTCTTGATAGTTCCAGCCATCTATAAAACAAGAACGCTTGTATGTTGCGTACCAGAGCTACAACTGAAAGATTAAAATGTAAAGATTTTTTTTTATTTCACAAATACAAAATCTGCAAGAGTAACCTCGTATTGTGACATAATGAAGGTAAGCTTACAGTTTGCTGTGTTTTCTCTGAACAATTCCAAGTGTAATAAAAACAAGAACATAATTCTAAAGCACACTTTAATACCAGTGGGTGTTAATACAGTCACACTGTTATTTCCTGTTCAAATTCATTATTTTAATCCCTGTCAGATTCATATTTGTGGTAGTAATGTACCCTGCATGGCAAGTGCTGAGAAAACATTTATAAAAAGCATTGCCAAAGAAGTCTGACTGTATAGACTACAGTGACTTTACTGTTGTGGATCTTCCTGTGTTTATGGAAAAAAAAGCACTACTTAGACATGTCTGACTTGTAGATTTTGTTGCTCATATACCCAAGCTACTTAATAACTCTAATACATTAGATAGAATAGTACAGCAGTTCTATTGATATGCTGGCAAAGAAGCAAACATGACTGGTCTTTACCATCTGTTTATAATGCTATATAAAGAAGACCTTACTGGTTGCCACGGAAACCAGCATTTCCAAAACCACAAGTGTTTGCTTAAATTCTCAAGCCTTCTAAAGTCTTGCCTTTTTTCTGAAGGAGAAAGAATAGAAAATCTCTAAAGTTTTCCAATGTTTTTTTCTAACATTTGCTTCACTGTAAAATGTTTTCAGCATTTTTGCACCGTATCTTGTTTCATTACTTCATAAATTTAAAGCATGCATTTGTAACTTAATGAGCTTATTTGATGCTTCGCTATGATCCAGGAAAAGGAGGCAGATATTTGTTGTGTTTATCTTTTGTAAAAGGAGGTTTTCCTGTTCAGGCAAACTAGCCTGATTGTGATATTGACATACTGGAGTGAAACCTAGGGAATTTGGGTTGAGGTCAAATTGAAAAAAAATTCTTAACTGTGTTTAAAAACAACAGCAACAACAAAAACAGATTAATCAGTTATCACAGTCATCCACCTGGGTCTCACTGACAAGTGACCCTCTGGAATCAGGAACCTAGAGAAAAACAAAATTAAGATTATACTAGTAGGAGTTATGGTCTAGGTTTGTCTGTTTTCTCCCCTGTTGGCTTAAAATTGATTTTTTTAGTTAAAATAATTGAGAAGTCCTTGGTATGTGTTATTTGGAAATAATACACGTTTTTTATAGTATCTGTGTTTATGGAAAAATCTTTATATTTATAAAGAGTATTTATTCTAATTTGTAACTGTGTGTACATATTGCTGCCTTGCATTCTGTCATAATTCTCCACAGCATTTTAAGTCATTTTGGCTGTTGTTGTTGTCATACACCCACCCACCCAGTTCATGAAAGGCTTCTGCTGTGTATGACCATTTAACTTCAGTGGGTTGTGACAAATGTAAAGTCTTTAGAATTTGTACTGCAGTTGGGTTATTGGTGCTGGTTGGTTTTCAACCACTTAAAACAACTTTTTTTTTCTTTCTATTTAAAAGGAAGATCTATATTTACAGGATTCTTGTTGTGTTTGGATTAAGCTACTTGGATTAAGCGGAAAAAACGCATTGAAGCAGAGAACTTGAGCCTCACGTAAAGAGCTGTCTGTTTGTAGGGAATACCTATTTGCAACCATCTGAATAATGCTGAAGATCTGTTAAGCTGTTATTTAGAAATATTGTTGAGCACAAAAGGTTAAAAGAGCTTTTTGGATCATCCTGTAATGACAATGCATATCCTAACATTTTTGCTGTTTTATATTTCAATACATTTGTAAAACATGCTGTAAGCATTTTCGTCGTGAGGTAATGGCCAGGAGTTGACCTATTTCATTGTTGCATTTCCCTAGTAGAGTTTATTTAATGCAAAATACATTTTTATGACAGGCTTTACAATTACAATATTGCTGAAATGACACTATACCTCTAGAGGTGTCTGAATTCATTAGCCTTGTGAAGCTAATCATATCTCTGTCACTCACAGAACTCTTCCAAAATATTTGTAATTCGTTTCACTTAGCAGAATATTCTTGCATCTGCGAGCCTGTTTTCAAAAAGGTAGCCTTGTGCTTGTGTAGACCTGTTGATATTGGTTGACGGCGGGGTGCTAGACCTCCCACAAAGTTTAAATAAAGTAAATATTGATGGAGAAATCAGACACACAAAAATTAGGCTTCTGTCTAAGTATTTGTGGTTAGAGAAATAGGGGCGCCAGACCTGCAAGCTACTGCTGGTCAGAGTAATTGCACTCAAACACTGACTGCATTTTTAGGTATTAGCTTGCCTGTTATCCACATCACATTCCAAGATCAAGTCAAACACCAACTAGGAAAAGCAGCAGAGATTGGCAGTAGGTTTAAAAATATGTATTCTTCTGTGGTGTCTTCAGTGTCATCCTTAAGGTAGTCCTTCTGCCCTGCCTCTAACACTTGTAGTATCTGATGGGGTGAGGGTACTATTATCAAACAAATAAATAAAACTCTTCTCTGAATAATCAATGTGTTTGAGATAATGTATGATTATAGCTATTCATTTTATAGCGATTTATTTTTTTCAGTGTCTATCATAGAATCATCTAATGTCATCTAGTCCAACCTCTAACCTAGTACTAAAGTCCACCACTAAACCATGCCAGTAGGTTCTACATCTACACATTTCACAAAGATCTCCAGGGATGGTGACTCAGCCACTTCAAGAGTTACACAACTCTTTCAGCAAAGAAATTCCTCCTAATATCCAAGCTAAACCTCCCCTGGCGCAACTTGGGGCCATTTCCCCTCGTCTTATCCCTTGGGCTTAGGAGAAGACTGCCTGATCCCCACCTCACTACACCCTACTTTAAGGTGATTGTAAAGTACAGTCAGGTCTCCCCTGAGCCTTCTTTTCTCTGAGCTAAACAACCCCAGCTCCCTCAGCTGTTCCTTGTAAGACTTGTTCTATAGCAGGCTGTTTACAGACCTTAGATGACCATGCAAGCTAAAGGCAACTCTGTCAAAACTTCAGTTAATTCGTTGAGTATTTTCACTCATGTAAAAAGAAAAAAGAAAAAAAAAAAAAGAATAAAAAGCTGGTTGTCCTCTTCTTACCCAGTGAACCTCTTTCCTCCTGGTTCTCAGCTGCTCATAAATTTCGCAGAAAATTGGGAGTCCAGAGCTGCTTTTTCTGCCTTTTTAAAAAATTAATTAGCAACTCCTCCTATTGATCTTAGGGGATAATCTATTGTAAAAGAAGTACCTCAAAATTTTTTAAAAAAGTATGCATGTATATGTGATTCGTATAACCTCTGCCATTGGGAAGTCTAGTTAATGTACTTGCAGGGGATGATAGACTGGTCCTGATGTCTAAGTGAGATTCTTCAGGCTACAGGGAGAAAATGTCTTTTAAGAATTCAAAGACTGTATCAGTTTCTAGGAGCCATAAATGGTGAAGTACAGTACACTGCCAAGGGGTCAGGGCCAAGTATCAGTATTTGCTTTGCACTTGCCCCCAAACCTGTAGTTTTTTAAACTTGATCTTTATGTTGGTAGTTGATTTTTGTGAAGTCTTGCACAGTCTGAATCTCCACAAATTTATTTAATCTTCTGATTCTTAGTTTTTTTAGAAGGATCCATCTTTTGTGATCATTACTATGTTTAAAAGTTTTTTTTGAAGTTTTTTAAAAGAACTACGGTATTTGGAATATGTGCCAAAACTATATGCAGCAGCTCCAGGAGGAGATGGGGTCTCCTGATCTTGAAGGGTACTCTGATTTTTTCTAGAAGACTTTTACACCTAACATCTCGAGATTTTCTCTTGAGATAAATTAGTTATAGAAAGATGCAATTCACCCCAAGTTCCATGCTCTTCTCCCTTTCTATGCACAGAGTCCCTGTGGAGATCACGTTTACTAAGCTAGGCAGCGATGAAACTTTGAATGGGATTCTTCCTCTTCAGTTAAGAAACGTTTCCCCTTGTAAGCAGAATCCCTGTGAAAAATGAGCAGCTGTTTCCTACTCTCAAGGAGTCTCTCAGGTCAGAGAGGACCTTGGGAGCTTTTCTCCAGGCTGCGCGGGCCCAGGACTGCGCTGTTCCTCACAGGGCAAGGGCCCCAGCCTGACTGGGTTGCCCTGTGCTGAATTCATTCCAGTCTGTCACTGTTTCTCTTATACTGGCTGCAGAATTGCAGACGTGGTCTAATGAGGGCTGAACAAAGGCGAATAATCGCCTCCCTTCACCTGCTGGCTACGTTTCTGTTGGTGCAGCCCTGGACACGCTGTTGGCTCATGGTGTGCCTGTGGTCTACTGGGACCTTCTCAGCAGAGCTGCCTCGTGTTCAGTCAGTAATGCACGGCGCTGGAGTCCGTCCCAGGTGCAGGACTGCGTTTATCCTTGTTAAATTTCAGGTTACTTAGGTCTGTAAGGTTCTTAACATCTTCTAGATTTTGAATTCATGTTCATGTATACTTCTGTAACCTTCTCCCTTCTCTATTTGCTTTGTGAAGAAAGTAATTATTTTTAAAACACAATGTTTCTGGATTTTGGGGTAGATCCTAACATCTGGGACACTTAAATACCTAAATTTCCTAAAAATCACAGCTTAAATGTATTTTGAGTGTTCTTTAGTCGCTCTCCCTGGCTGATGGTACCTGAAGAGATGTTCAGTTGTCCAAGCCCAGGAGCAAGCTTCTGAAGCTCACTTGTCTTCATCTACAGCCTCCCGTGGGTCAGCTGTGCTCAAAACAAGTGGCGTGAGAAGGCTGATCCCCTTCTAGCCTTAGATGTTGCAATAAACATGTATTTTTAATGTCTGAAGATATGTTGTGCAGAGGGGTATTTAATACATACATGAAACTTCAATAGCTGCTGAAAATAAGTCACTATAGACTGCTGTTAACATATACAAAATATATAATGTTCTGAATAACGTATGCATGTTTGTGTGTGATCACATGGTCATATAGTGAATCATATGATTCAGATAAGTGCACCTATAATACAGCAGTTTAACATCTGTTTAAACAATGAGTACTTCAAGAGAGTTTTCTCTTATTTACTTCTGACAAGTCATTAATAAAGCAAATTGGATAAAAGCCCTGAGGCCAGTGGACCTCGTGCATTTCTAATAAAGCAGCCAACAGTCTCACCAAACAGTTCTGTGGCTTAGCTCTAGCACTAGATACAGAAACATCAGTTATAATTAATTTTGAAAAAATGTTTTTTTTCAAATGTGCTTACACCTGTAACCACGAGTATATCCTGATAACCTTTCTGTGTTGAACAAAGTAGGTGTTACAGATTTAAACTGTGTTTATATTGTCACATCTGGGATTGTCAGGTAGGATTGAGATGTTTCTTTTGCAGAGCCGTATTTATTTCAGCCTAAAACTACACTACTAAAAACTACTAAAACTACACTGTGTTTTCAAAAGCGTTATCCTAGGCTTATAAATCATCAGCATAGTTTATTTTGGTTGTGTTACAGACTTTTTTCCCAGTTGCTTTTTATTACGACTGCATGAACAGGTGATTCTTTCTTCAACAGAAGAATTTTCCTTTTGTTCAACATTGGAAGTGGGGGAGACAGAGAAGTGGGGGAGACAGAGGGATGGCTGCTCAGCACCAGGTATCTTTCCCTGTTTTTCACTAAACAGAGCTTGCGTGTGACCCAAACCAAAACAATTGATTCTGTCACTGGGACACTACCAAGAAAATGCGTGGAGAGGTAGGGCAAGGTGAGAGCACAGCACTTTGCTCACTTCAGCCCCCAGCCAAGCTGGCCAGTGGTTGAGTACCTGGGCAATGGGAGAAGGACATCCTGGTGGCCTGCTGGGACAGCTGACAGCAGGGCTGCAAACCGAGCATCCCATGCCTGTGTTGGTAATAAGCAGAAATTTGGGAAACAGCAAAAACGTGACAAAACACTTAACGACCTTCCTTTTGACTCCCCCTAACATACCTTATCATGTCTGTTTTGATTGGATTTTTTTTTCTGTAGTCATAGTGGTTACGTTGGAACTAGCACTACTACACATAGATATGCTTTCTTCTGCTATACCCACCTTCGCAGTCAGTTGACTTCCCAATTGCCTGTGTTGTTGTTTTTTTCCTTCCCATATTTCACCAATGTCCATCTCTTCTTTACAGCAACCGTTCTATTTGCCATGTTTCTCCTCTGTTGTTTGAATCCTGAGTTTAATGAAAAAATAAGCACGTTAGCTGTTTTTTTTCCTCGTAACCTCCTGTAGTGCAAATAATTTTAAATCTTCACAGTATTTAACTGATTGCTCAAAAATAGGAACGGTGCATTCAATAAATGCTCTATTTATTTACGTATTGATAGAAGTGTGAATTACTACTGGAGTTAAACCTGACAATTATTTGAGGCTCATATTTTAACTGCAAAGTCTACTGAAATGGCTGCACATGTGGAAAAATACACAAAGCATTAAGTGAAATGCTCATGTTTGCTTGATTTATTCTCTGCAGCAGACCGACCCTGGTAGTAGGAGGTGTAATTTGCAGCACATTAGCTATTAGCCAGTGTCATTGCTTGAGTGGGTGGTGTGAGTCTCTTGTGTCTGCACAGTGTCACACTGCGCATGTTTCGGAGCTAGGCTCTTCTCCCCTGTGCTGTGAGATTAATTTTTTGTGAGCAGTGTTCTGTATTTAAAACTGTGAATCTGTCAGTTTTCAGATGGGTTATTCTGTCACATGGGTAACATCTAGAGTAAATGCTTCCCCCTTCCCTCCCCCTGAAATTCTTAATGTTTAGCAAAACCAGCTAGTCGCAGCGTTTGACTTACCTGCCTTTTTTTGGTATGTGGTCCCCTGAGGATGAACTATGTTATTTGCGAGGTACCCAGCCTGTAAGAAAATTACCCTAATGTTTCTTTGAGGGTACCCTGTGCATGTACTTGCAGTGTTCAGCAGAGGTTTATCCAAGCGAGTCTCAGCTTGATGCATCTTTTTTTTTGTGTGCACAATTTCACTTGGGTTGCTTTTAGTTCACTTTTTTCCCTAGAGGCACCTGTCTCCTGCCACATACCCATCAAGACTAATTGCACCATCTGGAAGACTTTTGTGTAGCTGTTACTTGTGCAGAACATCTCTTGGGAGCTTAATTCTGAATGTGAATGTGACCCCTGAAGCCATGTCAAGTAGCTGCAGTAGTTTCCAACCTCTAAAGGATGATCACCGTAGGCTTTATTTGTTTCAAGTCTAATGCGGTTTGCTTTCGTATGGATATGTTACATGTCAGTAACACAACTTCAGTCACCTTTTGAAGGGAATTAGACTTTGAATATGGGTTTGGTAATTCGCCGAAAATCCTGTCTAGAACTGCATCCAAACCATATAGGTTTGGATATAGGCTGTATGACTAGGTGTAGAAACAACGGACACGTTGCACCTTATTATTATACTATTTACTTTTTATGTTCCGTTCTTCCCCACCACATCTGCACTTCTCGTTAGTGATGTTCTGCTAAGAATGCAAGGTGTTCTGGCGAACGTGGCTGCAGCCCCTTGAGCAGCTCTGAAACAACTGCTTTTCTTATTGCTATGAATCTCGTGAAATGTTTTCAGCACAGGTCATTTGCTGCTCTTCCTTACCGAGGCTTGGTTCAGGTGAAAGCGCTGCAGTGCTTTGTTTCCACTGGTGGCTATTTGGGCAGTGGCTTATTTAAAGGTCAGTGTTTTAAAATCTTGTGGTGGACAGCTTTCTTCCCTACTTTCTGTAATAACACGTCTGATGGAAAACTGTAGAGCACTGAGCATGAAAAAATGAAGCATTCTGGCTTTATAAAAGTATCAGCATAATTTGTTTTATATATATATATTTATTTTAAAAGTGCCACTCACTTCTCATGCAATCCTGCACTTTAGTAAGTAAGGCACTCCAGTTTCACCAGAGTATGTATGTAGATTTTTTTTCCTAAAACCATTTTTCTTTGAAAAATGATAGAATTGTAAAAAAAAAAAAAAAAAAAAAATGTTGAGGAAATACGAGGAGACTATTTGTATTCAGTTGCATCATCTGTGTAACTTGTTTGCTTGTGAGTAATGTGGTCAGCTGGAGTTCAAGCCAGAGAAGTACTTACACCACCACAAACTATCACGAATTCTTACTACAGGATATACATGCGTATACATTGTTCATTATGTATATTTTCTATTTTTTTCTTTTCTTGAGTAGTTTAATGTTTGTTGTGGCTCCAACTTTGGAAATGTGTAGAATTTTAAATGCTTAACTGTGTTGGCCATGTTCTGTTAACTATATACTGGAATATGGTAAGAAAAGTAATTCGTTCATGTGCTTGGCAAGAGTTAAGGTATGTAAGGTGTAAATTCCAAGGATGCTAAAGGCAAGCAGCTTTCCCCACGTTAAAATCCCTCGCAGCACATACCCGGTGAGCAGAGCAGAGCTGTACATTGCAGCACCGTGCCGCTTGTTCTCGGGAGCTGTTCTGAGCCGCGTGAGCTTTCCCGGCTTTGAATGGTTGGGAAGCTCTGCGTGAGCGGTATACAAAATGAAATCATTGTCTGCTCTGGGAAGTTGTACAGCATCTGCCTTTCACCAGCTGTTCTGCTGCTGTATTCATTTTTTTTTAAAGGATCTTTGGGGATGGAAGGACCGGAGCCGATGACTTTGCGATGGCTTCTCCTTGGGAGGTGTTGTGGAGTCTCTTGTGCTAAACACAGCCTGCACTGAATTTTGTCTGGCACTAAACTATTGATTACCCATGTTCTCCTAGTTTTCCGAAACATTATGATTAGTTTATTTTATGATAGCAAGCAAGGCAATGGGTTAATTGCTATTTTCATTTCACTGCTCTGTTAAGAGGCTAATATGTAACTTATTGCAGATTAAGACCGGTGGCTAGCGCACGTTTCTAGCAAAGTTTCAGCTTTGCCCATAAATGTTTGGTGTCCAGTTGGTTCTTAAGACTTAGTTGAACCAAACTCTTTAGCCACCTCAAGCCATAAACACCTGCCTTCTCTGTTGGAAATGTGGCTGAAGTCGATGCCTTCTCTCACACCGTCCTGGTGTGTGTTGTGGTGAGCATGGCAGCACGGAGCTGGCCGGGCTTCCCAAGCGCACCGTAGGACGTGGGCAGGTTAGAAGGGCACAGAACGAAAAGCCGTGTCCTGGCTTGGCTAGCTAGACCCTGCCAGGGCTAGAAATGTTGTAGGTTGTAGTAGGAAGGCATATTGTCCTCCTCTTTCATCGATCGTTAGCAGCCTTTGTAGGATGTGGCAGCATGGAGAATGTGTTCATGAGCCCGGCGCTTCTCCGAAGGGAGCAGCTCTGGTCTGGAGTCAACGCAGTGCTAAGTTGTACAGCACTGCCCAGCACGGGTGGACCCTCTTGTTCTCCTCCGAGAGCTTCTGCAGGCACCTGGTTTAGTTTGGTCCATTCCCCAGCGCTGTGGGAGAAGTTGTGAAGGCTCAGCAGGAGAACTCCAGATGTTATTTGTAGTAGTGTTTAAGTAGTGTTTAAATTATGACTTTTAAAAATGTTTTTATGTCTGTGAAAATAAATAGTATACTGAAGATATTCTTGCATTGTGAAGTGATATAAACGTAATGGAAAAAAAAAATCCAAATGAAACTTTAGGTTGCATGCACTGTTTTTGCATGTTATTCAAATGTACTTCCAAGGTAGACCGCTGAACCTTTCAGTTAGTTGACTTAAAGACAGGTTTGCTTTGATTTCCTTTAGTGATTAGGGTTAAAATTATATACCGGAACAAAATGGGTTGAAGTGTTTAGTGATCTGTGATGTAGTTCTTACTTGCTTAACAAATATTTAAATACTGGAGATAAGAGCTCTTATTAGAAATTAGTTTGCAGATTTAATAGCATCTGGAATATATTATCCTTTCTTGTAGCTATTTAGCCTTATTGATGATCATAGGAAGTAGAAAACAACTTTGACAAGGACAGGAAGAATACAATTTGAGACGCTGCTGTCAAAAGGAAAGCAAAGCTTACTTTAAAATAAACTAACTTCTGAGATGGTGCATCTGAGTGGTCACTTAGAATCGCTTTCAACAGATGTTTTTGCGGGCAGAGAGAAGAGGCTTCCTTCTGACCCCAAATTTAAAGGTGCATCATTTGAAACAGCTCCTTTGTTTAAAACAGCCTCTCTCTAGTTCATTTATCTTTTACAATTTTAGCTTTTATTTCACTGTTTTCATCAGTTTCTGCAAAGTCTATTCCTGAAGTACTTAGACATGTCGTGTGTATTGTGTCGTCTGGTCATAACCACTCTGATCTAAACACTTTTATTTCAACAGGTTATAGACTTTGGTCGTACTTTTCCAATTTTCTCTTTCTTCTCTTGAAGTATGAGACTTCTTTTGGTTTTCCTGTACTTCAAAAAACAAACTGAAAGCTCTTATGTTTCTGATACAATATATCATTGAATTATTTTGAAACACTCCTTTCATGACATGACATGAAATGCAGGACATATGCTGCTGCTTGGAAATAAACAAGATTTAATCCTGATTACTTACATTGCTCTGCAGTATTAATATTTCAATGTAAGTTATAGGTGAGGGATGACAAAAGATCATGATTAATAATTGCAGCTTATTTTCATGCAAATGTGAATCTTATAGACTTGATGAAATGATAGCAGCCGGAGGTCTGAGTCTTTCTTCTCCACTTCGGTATAACCAGTGAAAATAGGTTGTAAAAAATGTGCGCTTTTTCTTTCCTTTTTTGCAGGGGTTTTGTGTACGATAGCCGAAACAATTTACAGATGCGAGGTTTGGTCGTATTGCTCATTTCCAAAGCTGCTGGACCCAGCACAGCAGAACTCTCTTTCCAGCACAACATGGTCAGTGGGATTTATTCCAGGTAAGTAGTAAATTTCTTTAGCAAGATAAACAGGGGTGCATTTGATAGGCAACATCATGGTGGTACCAGATCATCTTAGTGGCCTGCTCAGTTGTTAAGGAAAATCAGTACTTAGCTAATTACAAATCTTTGTTCCTCTGGGTTATTATAAACTTTGCACGATGAAAATAATTTCCTACCCTTTGTATAACGCTTATAATATCCATGTCTAGTTCTTAATTAGGGTATATGGGCACAACCTAATCAAAAAGATTTGAATCAAGATAGGTATTAGAAAGCTTATGTTAAGAGGTACTCAGAATAAAAAAATAATCTTTTTCAATTGAGTATTTTTGTTTTGAGTTATTCAAGAGTTATTTAGGTATACCTACTTACTGGAATTTTCAGAATCGGATTGCCAGTCTTGTGGAGTACCATTTTGTTTCACTGAGAAAATAATTTTTGCTATCACCACTTTGAAGGATATTTTACCTCGAAAGGGCAGTGTAGAATAAAGTTTTTTTACCTACCACGTGTCACAGCTGAATTACTGAGCCTGCCGTTAAGGTTCCTCAGGCTCTCGCTGAGATAATCTAGTTTCATCAAGTTCCTAAATATCTTTTATGTATTTAAAGTCAATTACTTAATACTAGTAACAACAGTAATCAGAAACAGTGGTTGCTCTCATTTGTGTGTTTGACAGTTGTCTCTTCCACTGAAAAATAAGTGAATTTAATGAGTTCTGGTTGAAAATCTGCACAATTTCAATTTTTGAAGTCCTTTTGACAAATTGTGAATGTTGCTAGGTTGAGGGAACAGGCTGTCGTATTTTCAGTTAACTGTGTTTCTGACCACTATAGTGCGTTAAATGAGGATGCACAAACTTAGTGACCTGTTTGTAGCCTGATTTGTTTTAGAAATGCAGGGATAACATCTTAAAATTGAAAAGACCAAAACAAATAAAGGCCTTAAAATATATATACGTAGTATCTTAAAGCAACAGAATAGAGAAGGAAAATATATATGAATGGTAAAGGACAGAAATGAGAATAAGTAAGAAAAAAAGACAAAGATATAAGAGGCTTGTTAAGGAGGGGCTGTGTTGTCCCCTTAGCCATTTAATTCCACTCTTGTTTGGTTTTGTCCTTAATGTCCCCTTAGGGTTGTAACATTTTTATATTTATATGCAAATGATGCTGTGTGAGAGCATAATTTTAGTTAGTTAATTATGGTGCAGGAGGTATTTTAGTTGATTTTGTAAATGATTAAAAAAGTTTACCTTAAGTATGTCTCATAAAAGGAGAGAAAAAGCATTATGTTTTGATAACCAAGTTTTTGAGTATGATGATTCTCACCGTGGAGGTAACTTCTGAGCGTTTAAAGCTGCCACTGGGAAGGTGACTAGTGGAAGTGTTCATTAAGGAGCAAATAAGACCTTGAATTAATAATGAGCCAGTTGGTGTAAATGGACATCATTGGAGCTATGCCAGTCCAACCAGCTGAAAATCTAGCCTAATAATCTAAGTTTGAGCAAGTCAATAGCCATTATAATATCTAGTTTAGAGTTACCAAGGTACTCCAGAAACGAAGCGGTTTTGAATATGCCCACACAGGTTCACTTAAGGTTCATTACTCTCTGTGAAAGTGATAACTGTGGAGTCATTAATTTAAATGAATTTTCAATGGCACTTTAGATCTGTAGCGTGATGTAAATATGAGCAAACTGATGCATGCTAGCAAAGTGCCAGTGCTTTGTTTCATTTTGTGCCGTGGTGAGCCAGGTCTTGCCTTCTGCTGAAGTCACTGTGGGCCTTGCTTTTGACTTGGAACTCTTTTCTTTTTATAATGAGCTTGTGACTGTGTCCTTTTCCAAATGCACTCTTAAATGTTTGTCTTGTTTCTGATTATGATTTATCTTAGTTTT